>NC_059115.1:47708065-48008065 GCF_020740685.1 Jaculus jaculus | reverse complement strand
GTGAACTCATCTGACTGTTAGAAATTCTTGGCTGGGGGCTGGAGAGATGGCTTAGCAGTTAAGGAACTTGCCAAAAGATCTAGGTTCAGTTCCCTAGGACCCATGTAAGCCAAATGTACAAGGTGGCATATGCGCCTGGAGTTCATTTGTAGTGTCTGAAGGCCCTGACTTGCCCATTCTCCATCTCTCTCTCTCAAATAAATAAATAAATATAAAATAATATTTTTGAGTGAAATACTTGGTTGGGGCAGAGAAGGCAACAGCTATGGTTACCTTAGGAAATGCAGGGGTGGACGTACGTCTCACCCGGCCAGCCATAAAGAAAGGGCCTGCATCCAGCAAATCAGAGCAGATGCTCTGGAATCACTTAAGTCTTTAGGGCAAAATTTTCCTTCCACGAGTCCCTTTGTAGTGCTTGGGCTTGTAAAATGAACCACGGAAATAAACTCTCCTCATAAACCGTCCTCCTACTAGCGAGAAGAAAGCTGTTGGTCTTTTTCTCTTCACACATTGAAACGGTTCAAGTGAGATTCTCTGGGTTTTCCGAGGCAATCACCAAAGAACACAAGTCTTAAAAAATAAGTCTGCAGTTAGATGACTTAACTCCAAGTTATTGGTAGAACACTTAATGTTTTTATTTGTTTGTTTTTGAAGACACACAGAGAGCATGCAACTGCATAAAAGCAGCCATGATATTATCAAAAACACAACGGAAATAAAAAGTCTTTCTCTTTCCAATAGCTGCAGCTGGATGTTAGCTTAACTTTAAAAAGTAAGGAACTTTGAAGGGGCTATATCTTTTTTTATGGCTTAAAAAAGTCAAAATGAAGTGAACTCATAACTTGCTCATCATTTCATTATCCTCCAGAACATTCCAATTTGAATGTTGAAGGGCTGGAGAAATGACTTAGTGGTTAAAGACACTTTAAGCCTGATGGCACAGGTTCAATTCCCCTGTATCCATGTGAAGCAGATGTACAATTTGAGTGTTGGGATGATACTGTTAAGCAACTACCTTGCTTTTCAGCATCATAGAGAGAGTGGGATGTGACCACAGTGGAGTGCTTTGATGCCAGTTTCTGGAACATAGGACTCCAAAGTGCTGCCTGTCTCTAGGCCACAACTCAAGGGCAAGGCTCTTCCCACATGTGAGAAACTGGCTTGGGGAGCTCCAGGTGGCCTGGAGTACCTGCCCTACCCTAAGACCTCATCTACAGTGGACCCCTCTTTGGAGATGAAAGCTCTGTTTTCACCTTATAGTGGGGGTCGTGGATTTAGTTCAATAGGGTGCTGAATGCAAATGGGGTCACAGGCCCATCCTGTCCCAGCCTCCTCATTCCTACGGAATGCCAGATCAGTAGGTCTGTTAATAAGAGCCATGTTCTGGGGCTGGAGAGATGGCTTAGTCCTTAAGACATTTGCCTGCACAGCCAAAACATCCCAGTTCCATTCTCCAGGACCCACATAAGCCAGATGCACAAGGGGGTGCATGTGTCTGGAGTTCCTTTGCAGTGTCAGGCCCTGGTGTGCTTCTCTTTCTCTCTCTCCCTCTTTCTCTCTCAAATAAGTAAATAAATAAAATACATACATACATATATATATATATATATATATATATTTAAATTTCATTTATTTTTATTTATTTGAGAGTGACAGAGAGAGAAAGAAACAGAGAGAGAGAAAGAATGGGTGCACTAGGGCTTCCAGCCACTGCAAACGAACTCCAGATGCATGTGCCACCTTGTGCATCTGGCTAACGTGGGAACCGGGGAATCGAGCCTCGAACCGGGGTCCTTAGACTTCACAGGCAAGGGCTTAACCACTAAGCCATCTCTCCAGCCCTTAAAAAATATTTTTTTAAAGAGCCATGTTCAAAAGCACAAAACAAGGGGCTGGGGCCATGACTCTGTTGGTCAACTACACGCTGTGCAAGCGCACGGACTGGATTTCAGGTCCCCAGCACTCATGTAAATGCTGTGTAGGGTGGTGGCTGCACACAGGAGGCCAAGCTGGTGGTTAGACTGGCTGAGTCTGTGAGCTCAACACTCAAGTGAGAGACCCTGCCTCAGTAAACAGAAGACAAGAGGGAGTGAGGGAGACTGCTGCTGCTGACTTCTGACCTCCATACATACACACACATGTGCATCTACACAATGTGCACCCCCACACACACATGCACAGACAAAAAAGCGTAAAACAAGTACAGACACTTTGGCACACACAGCTGCCTCCATTTGTAAGCACTCTCTCCAGTAAGTGCGCCCCGTGTTTATGTGAAGCATGGAATGTTGTGCTCACACAAAGACACGCACTTGCTTGTCCTCAGCTGCTTTCTCATCGCCGCCAAGTTTGCACACTGAAAATGCCCTTCTGGGGCAGGAGAAGATGGCTTAGTGGTTAAGGCACTTGCCTATGAAGCTTAAGACCCAGGTTCAATTCCCCAGTATCCACGTAAGTCAGACACACAAGGTGGCGCATGTGTCTGGAGCTTGTTTGCAGTGGCTAGAGGCCCTGGTGCGTCAATTCTCTCCCTCCCTTCCTCTCTCCCTCTATCTCTACCTGCTTCTTTCTTGCTCTCAAATAAAGAAATAAATAAAATATTATTTTAAATACCAGAAAATGCTGTTTAGTAGGTAACTTGACAAAGAGTGCACAGCCATTCAAGGAAATTTAAAGAGACTGCAAGTGTACTCAGTGGTAAAGCTCTTGTCTAATGTATATGAGGTCTTGGGTTCCATCCCCACCAGCACAAAGCACAACACACACACACACACACACACACACACACACACACGCTACCAAGGCATAGAAAAAATTAACATCGGAAGAATTTTAAGAACCTATTACTATAAAGAAAACAATTCATGAAGGCTAACATCACATGACCTCAAGTATCTGGCATTCTGGAAGAAGCACACCATAAAGACAAGGAAAGCAGTGGTATGTGATGGATGGGGACAGAGTGTCAGGCACAGAAGATTTAAAGACAACAAATCGCTGCTGCATGATCTTGTAGTGATGGACAGGTGACATGAGGCATTCCTGTGGGACATACCACAGCAAGAGTGAATCTCAATGTAAACTATGGATGTTAGTTAATCATATTGTACCAGTGCTGACTCACCAATTGTTGCAGACCTGCTATAGTAATGTAAGAAATTAATAACAGTGGAAGTGTGTGTGTAAGGGCGTGTGTATGTAAGGGTGTATGTGTAAGGATGGAGGAGCTCTTAACTTTCCCACCCAATTGTTCTGCAAACTTAAAAGTTTTCAAATAATAAAGGTTAGTATATTATTTAAAGAAAACACATTATAGAGAATGGTTGTCAAGGGCCTTGGGCTGTGGCCAAGGCTGTAAGTGAAACGCAAGGTCCCAGGGGCCATTGCCGCAGTTGGGATACTTAGCTTAGCCTTCCCAGTGGCTTACAGGCCTGGTTTTCAGAATTTCGGAGATAAAGTACACAGTGCTTCCTGCCGCCGATGAGGCTCCTTCAAAGTCACCCACAGGAGTAGATGAACTGCCCTGTCAAGAACACAGAGCTTCAGGCTCACCCTGAACGCCGAAAGCCTTTGTATCTCTCAATGACAACTTGATCATCCCCACGCCCGGCTAGCCACCCAATCTGTCTTCACGCTTGTTCTCATGCATATTTACCAGGCGGGTCCCAGCCACTGGGGGACTGCCACCAAGAAGAGACAAAAATCCCTGGGCGGGAAAGCTTCCACCCTAACATCGAGAGATCTCTGAGTAAACTGTCTTTACCTCAGTGGGCGTTTTAGAAATACCAGCAAGTATAGCGCAAAACCCGCGGTTTCCTTCAGGACAAGAGCTGAAATTCAGGTCTTATGGGGAAACTTCAGGCGTGTTTTGCACGCTCACAGCACGCAGCTGCAGTGCCTTCACAGCCCAGCAGATGGCAGCAGCTGCAGACTCATTCCCCAGGTGGCGCAGAGCACCAAGCCAAGGGGAGAAGGGCTGGCCTGATGAATGGGAGACTCAGCCTCTTATCCTCTGGATCACAACAAAAGCCTGTTCTTGCTGAGGAGTGTCTGGGAAAACAGAGCTCCTTATCTTATCACTGCATCTGGGGCTTTGTCCTTTCAAAAGCAGCCACTTAACCCCCTGTAGCAGGAAGACAAATCCTTCTATCCTTGCACAGCCAAGCAAGTCAGACCTGAGCTTTCCCCTGCTGAAATCTGGGAGGGAATGAGGACTTGCAGTCAAAATCCCAGAAGAGCTAGAGCTAGGAAGGGGACTGCTGGAAGGGGCCAGGAGCTCCCTGAAAGCCCTTCTCAGTGCCAACAAGTGGGGTGGTGCAGATCATCCCAACTGCCAAGAACAGCCAGGTATCTGGACTTTGATGTGAGAGACTGCATATTCTCCAAGCATAGTGGTGATCACAAAGGACTTCTCTGCCAGTAGGATTTAGTCTTAACCCTCTGGTGTGTGTGTGTGTGTGTGTGTGTGTGTGTGTGTGTGTGAAAAGTGGCTAAGATACAAAGTATAGAGCCCGGGGTGATGGTTCAGTCAGTTAAGCACTTGCCATGCAAACGTGAAGACCTGAGTTCAGATCCCCACCCCATAAATAAATGCCAGGTGGGTGTGGCAGCTGCCTGTAATTCCCGTGTTTAGGAGATAGAGAAGGGATCCAGGATCTCTGGGGCAAGCTGGCTGAATCAGCAAGCTCTGTGTTCCAATGAGAGACTCGTCTCAATAAATGAGGTGGACTATGCTCAAGGGAGACATGTGGCCTCCACATGCACACATGCACATCCACACACACAGGCATGCAAACATGCACGCACACTCATACAAAGGTAGAGATGACTTTGCCTGGCACTGCGACTCTGTATCATAGCAAGACCCCCACCTAGGGTGGCATACACAGTTGGGTACTTACAAAAGGCAGGAGCTGGGTGGCGCCCCTTCTGTGGATAATCTCCTTCACTCCTAGCAGCCACCTGCTCCCCTCCCCAAGAAAGGCGTCACTGAGAGGAATGTGTCACAGTTTGCCTGCCACCTGCTTGCATCCTAGGTCATCTTTATGTGAAGGGTAACATA
The DNA here is from genome assembly GCF_020740685.1 of Jaculus jaculus. Taxonomy (NCBI): domain Eukaryota; kingdom Metazoa; phylum Chordata; class Mammalia; order Rodentia; family Dipodidae; genus Jaculus; species Jaculus jaculus. The sequence goes on along the minus strand of NC_059115.1, from coordinate 48,003,003 downwards.
ATAACATAGGAAATAGAAACAGGTCCAGACCAGAGGGTAATTGCGGCCCTGGCAAGGCTGAACACTGAGCTGAAGGACCCCAGTGAGGCCGCAGGGACATTGAGAAATGATACACAACCTGCAAGATGGGGAGGGGACACTTGCTGGTGCTACCTGGTCACCTATGAACCAGGACATGGAGGGTAAGGGTGGCCAGAGCTGCCTCCCTGCCTGCGCTCACACATCTGTGACCGTCTTCTCACAGTAACTCATTCCCTCCACCTGCCCCACACTCGTGTGTGTGTGTGTGTGTGTGTGTGTGTGTGTGTATGTGTGTCCATGTGATAGGGAACACCCAGTGTTTTTAGCATATCCTCCACCTTGCCTGAGTCCTCAGAGCTGTAGACTGAACCTCAGCTCCCCCTTCTCAGCTTTCACTAATTTAATGTCCATGTCAAGTCTCTCAACCACAGCCTGCCAAGCCTCAGTCCTCCCCTCTGTAAAAAGGGCATAACCATACTTATTTTACGGGATGGATTAGGATTATCTGAAGGAACAAAACTAATGGAATGGCTACATATTATAAAGCGGATTTATCAGCTTAGCTTCTAGGATATGGGCTCAGAAGTACAATGATGGCTGTCTGCAGGCTGGAGAGCTGGAGGACCTGGTAGCTGCTCAGTCCACAAGGCTGGATGCCTCGGAAGTTCCAATTTGGCAGTGCAGGCTGGAGGATTCCTGGAGTGCCACTGGTCTTCAGTCCACACTGCAAGACCGATGAAAGTGTGTGCCAATGTCCCTGGAAGTTGGCAGCCACAGGGTAGATGCAGGCACCAGCATGTGGCACAGGCAGCCAGGCAAAAGGCCCCCAGTTCTCCCAAATCTTCTCTCTATACAATCCACCACCAGGAGGACCACCCACTCTGAGGGCAAGGTCTTCCTCTCTCCATGAATTCTTTCTAGAAATGCCCTCACAGACCCGCCCAAGAGGCATGTGTCTTAGTTGATTCCTGATCAAGTTGACAGCAGAACTTACCCAGTCCCACAGCGTGTGGCCCTTGAGAGCCTTAGAGACAGTACAGCACAGTACAGTGCCTGGCTCTGGATTGCTACTGCTGTGCCTCCTCGGGTCAAGGTCTCTTGCCCCCTCCCCCAAGACAACAACAAAACCCCTGGTTTGGTCCTGTGGGTGAGCTATGTCAATGAATTAAAAACCAACCAGGAAAACAATCATGGGGAAAATGAAGAATGTAGTGGCTTCATGTGCTGTCCCCCCAGGGTCTGATTTATATTTCGAATGGGGTTTTCCGTGCCTTGACTTAAAGAGTGATGGTAGATGTGGTAGAACTGGGGCTGTGGGTGCAGCAAACACTGAGACTGTGGGTGTCAATGGGCTGCTAAGAGGCAGTCTGTTCCTGACACTAAAGATGGCTAAGAAGCAGGCAATGTGACGCTCATTAACATCTCTTCTCCTCTGCCTTCTCCATCACCCATCTCCCCAGACAACTAGCCTCAGAGACTTTTGGAGTTGGAAACTTGCTTCTCCTTCCTGTAGCTTCACGGTCCCACGTGGAAAGTGACATGATGGTAGTAATAGCAAGATTATTTATTTTTAAAAATTTTTTGGTTTAATTAATTAATTAATTAATTAATTTGAGAGTGACAGAGAGAGAGAAAGAGACAGAGAGAGAGAGAGAGAGAGAGAGAGAGAGGGGGGAGAATGGGTGCTCCAGGGCTTCCAGCCACTGCAAACGAACTCCAGATGCGTGCACCCCCTTGTGCATCTGGCTAACGTGGGTCCTGGGGAATTTAGCCTCAAACCGGGGTCCTTAGGGTTCACAAGTAAGCGCTTAACCGCTAAGCCATCTCTCCAGCCCAATAGCAGGATTATTGTGAGGGCTGAGTGAGGTGATGTATGTATGTAAAGCTCTTGCCCTGGAGCCTGACACTTTAGGGAGCCCTGTGTGTGAGTTAGTTACACTAATTGCCAGTTTAGCCTTCATTCTCTGCCCCTTCTGTTGTGCCTTGTTAGTGAAATGTTATTCCTTCAGTTCAAGCTTGTTTGTGAAGCTGTACGCATCGCACTTTCTAAAATGTGAAGGAATCTTTAAGCGCTGTTTACATTTGGACATGGCGTGGCGGGGGGCATCTGTAATCCTAGTTATCACAAAGCACAGGGAAAGATGATGCTATGCCTTATGGCCTTGGAGCGATGTAACCTTGGTGGAGGTTGGACCTCCCAGAGAGAGAAAATATCCAGACTCCTCCAAGGGTCAAATGGTATTGTGAAAGTGAAAGGTCTAAAGTAGAAAGCCAAGTGGGCCCCCGAGAAAAGAGCAAGGACCCCAGGACCATTTCATTCACTACTTCTTCCTACTTCTGCCCCTAAATGCAATATCAAATGTTGATGGGGACAGGCTAACTGGATGCTCAGGTAGGTACCAGGGCAGGAACACATGTAAGCTGACACTTTTCTTGGGACAGAAAGATGTCAAGTTCTATTCTTTTAAAAAAATATTTGTATTTTTATTTATTTGAGAGAGAAAGGAGAGAAAGAGGCAAATAGAGAATGGCGCTCAAAGCCTCCAGCCACTGCAAATGAACTCGAGATGCATGCATCCCCTTGACTTATGTGAGTCCTAGGGAGCTGGACCTGGGTCCTTTGGCTTCAAAGGCAAATGCTTTAATGGCTAAGCCATCTCTCTAGAACCTTATTCTTTTTTTAAAAATCAGTTTTTAAATTACTTTATTTATTAGAGAGAGAGAATGGGTGTGCTAGGGCCTCTAGCTACTGCAAACAAACTCCAGACACATGTGCCACCATGTACATCTGGCTTATGTGGGTCCTGGGCAATCGAACCTGGGTCCTTGGGCTTTGCAGGCAAATCCTTTAACTGCTCAGCCGTCTCTCTCCAGCCACTCAAGTCTTATTCTTGTTCTACCACATGCAGCTGTGCTTCAGAGAGCAGCGTGGTTGTGGGGTCCTTTGATGTATATAGCAGGGTGGCCCCAGCATCTTGTAACGGAGCAGGATGGCCCCAGGATACTGCAATAGAACAGGTGACCCCGGAATTGGAGTGGAGTTGGCCCCAGTGTAGCACAATAGAGCAGGGTATCTCTTGGCAAGGTCCATCTTTGCTCTTGTGGGGTTGCTATCACGTGGCAGCTTCCTCCACTGAAGCATGAGGACAGAATGTCCCACACTTGTCAGAGTGCTGGAGATGCTGGATGTGAGGGTGCTTGTCACCGCTCACAGGAGTGCCCAAAAAGGTGCATGGCCTCTAGATGACAGTGATGGATCCAGGAAGGTTTGGGCAGCAGAGACAGGACATGAGCTCTAGAGAGCTCAGTGTGTGTGGCTCCGACTTCTTGTGCAAGACACTTAGCTGTTCAGTTTCCTCACCTACAAAATAGTTAATCCAGAATCTCTTGAAATGTGTCTTCAGGGGATAGAAAAATATCTTAGTGGTAAGATTGCCTACTTGCAAGCATGAGGACCTGAGTTCAATTCCCAGCACATATATATTTAAGCCAGATATGGCTGTGCATGCCTATGATCCCAGTTCTGAGGGAGGCAGAGACAGGTGGATCAATGGGACCCCCTGGTCAGCCAGTCTGAAACCAAATGGGGAGCTCCAGGTTCAGTGAGAGACTCTGCTTCAAGGGTGCTTCAAGGGCAGAATGAGACGAAGGATACCTGACGTCTTTTCCTCTGGCCCCTGCACATGTGCACACCAGGCCCATGCATCTGCACACACACACGCATACATAACGTGTTTGCACACACACCACACACACTAAAAAAATTATCTTCCGAGAATTCAGCTTTTTGTGAGTTCCACAAAGAGGGCTCCAGGTTCCTGAAAGTTAGGGAAAAGCTCATTTCCCAGAGTTCCCACAGCATTCTATATATGTTTTATACCAGTTCATCACAGCTGATGGTTACATTTCCAGAAATGCTGATATCTGGGTTCTTCCTCTTCCTCCTCCTCCTTTTTTTAGGTATGCCCAACAGACTAGCATCTGTTTTTTTGTTTGTTTGTTTTCAATTTATTTTTTTGAGGTAGGGTCTCACTCTAGCCCAGGCTGACCTAGAACTCACTACGTAGTCTCAGAGTGGCCTTGAACTCATGACAATCCTCCTACCCCTGCCTCCAGAGGACTGGGATTAAGGCATGCACCACCACATCTGGCTTGTGCCCCACGTCTTTAAGTGGGTACTTAGGGATCAAACTCAGGTATTCATTTTGCCAGGCAAGTGCTTTACCAACTGAGCTCTCTCCCCAGCCCAAGACTATTAGTTTGTGAGAGAACTGGTTAGCGTATGGAAGATTCCAATTTGGGTGTTTCTCAGCCATTTTGGTCCACAGGACCATTACTTTGATTGCTTAGAAAACATTCTGGGCAGCATAGGTGATCACTGTGATCTTCTGTTCCACCTTTTTTTCCCCAGGGGGCACACCTGCCGGGTTATGACTGATGGGCACAGCTGGTTCCTGGAGAGTTTGGTTCAGAGCTCAAGCCTCGCCGCTGGCTGAGAAAGAAGTGGCCCTTCAGGCATCCCAGGAGGTCTCTGGATGTTCCCCTTGCTCGCGAAAGTGTTCGCGCTTGTGAAACATACCAGCTGCCACAGCTTTCCCCATGTGACATTCCTGCTGCCTGAACATGACTCCGCTAGTCAATGACTCATTCTTGGATCTTATATCAGACATCACTCTTTAGAGTGGGGGAGTCCTGAGACATAACAGCTAATATATGAAATTCATCCATAAGATTTTTGCAATTTTTCCCATGTACTCTATTTCCTCATCCTAAGAACCTGGGCTGGCTTTGTAATGCCCCGAGCCAGCCAAGAGCTTGCCCCTCTTGGAACTGCCCCACAGACCTCATGCCCAGGGGCAGTGGGAAAGAAGGATGCAGAAGGACCGAGGGGATGCTTGTCTCTAACCTGACAAGTCAACTTATGAAGGGAAGACCAGCCTCGGAAGTCAGGCCATCTTTGAGGGCAATGGCTGCTCTCTTGCTTCCTGTCCTCACAGCATCACTTGATTCTCTATTACTTCTTTTTTTTTTTTTTTTTTTTTTTTGGTTTTTCGAGGTAGGGTCTCACTCTGGTCCAGGCTGACCTGGTTGATTTTCTATTACTTCTAATGCAAGCTCTTTGCAAGGAGACAATGTTAGAGAGTTTACTTAGTTCCCCAGGCTACCTCCCAGGGAGGTCCCTGATGCCCCTCAAACAACATAGGCTGTTGCTAAGGCTCTTGGTTGCCCACCAGAACTAGATGGTAAGACCCCTATTGAAGAGACCACAGGCTTTGGCTGCAGGTCACTGAGCAATCAAGCTGGAGTTAAGCTGGACGTTTCCTCCCTGTTGACTGGCTGTCAGGATGCTATGAGGTGCTATTCAGCATGTTGAGGGAGGAAAGTTATCAATGAGCTTAACCAGCAGCAGACCTGGCAGGCTACATGACTGGACAGTCGGACAAAATGTGCCAACTGGTACCATATTGGCATGTGTATTACAGGAGAAACCAGTTGCTCTCCGTTTGGATTTGAGACCTGGAACTGAAAACCTGATCAAAATCTTTTGGCTGAAGAGGTCATAAGTGCTAAAAGGGGGAAGCTATTATTGTTTTTTGGTTAAATGGATATAGTATGCCCACTAAATTGCCTCTAAATGTTTATGTTTATGTCCTTGTATTAATGGTATCCTTATTTTTGGGTAGAGCAGCTTCTCTTCTCAGATACTGATGGCTAGAGAGACTCAAAACTCAACAAAGGGCTGAGAAGTGACAGTGGACGGTAGCACTAAGTGGAACCTCTATCGCCCTCTGTAAGGATCAGGGACCATGGTGGAAGAGGTGGTAGAAAGAATGTCAGCACCAAAGGATGGGAGGGGAACGCTTTGGAATACTGGCTTGAAAACACAAAGTGGCTGTTGCATTCATGACTTCACAGTGGTTGATGACACCTACCCAAGACCTGCATAGCATGATGGTGAGAAAAGGATGACCTCAAAATAGGAGAGAGACTAGTTGGAATGCAGGGGTGAAGTGGAGGGAGGATACAGGACAGGGGACACAAGAAGATGGTGGGAGGGGACTGTAATCATACACATGTGCGACCTTGCATGCTTGTGTCACCTTGTGTGTCTGGCTTATGTGGGACTTGGAGAATCAAACATGGGTCCTTAGGCATCACAAGCAAGTGCCATAACTGCTAAACAATCTCCCCAGCCCATTTTTTTTTTTTGCAAAGAAAGAAATCTCATTTAAAAGAGAACATTGATTTAATTTCAAAAATAGATAAATAGTTCCCCCAGAACAATGTACTACTTTCCGTGTGTCAGCTCAAGTTACATGAGAGGGGCATCTGCTCTTCAGATAAAGAGCTGATAGACCAGGGCAGTCAGCTCTCTTTTAATCAGAAAGGATTCTCGAAGCATTGATTTCAAAAGCATGGATAATCCTTTAGTGAAATCCAGACCCTTTGGTCATTAGCAAAATGAACACAAAGTGTGTGTGTGTTTTTAACTGGTGAAATTAGGGATTTAAAATCACTATAAGGGATTCTCACTGAGTAAATGAATGGGCTTCAAGACATATGGCTTGACCTGAGCCTGGCAACACAGTCTGCTACCCGTCAAGAGCAGCCATGAAGGTCCGTGAGGCCTGCAGCACGCACTCTCACGTGGTGGTGTTCCGACACCACTTCAGATTCTGTGACACTGGCCTCATGTGAAAGGTCAGGATGCAGGACTTCTCTGAGCTTGCAAAAACATTTTAAACAAGCCATTAATGACTGTTCATTGATAAATGCGTTTAAAGACTACGTCCAGTGAGTGGGGCACTCCTTCATGACCTGCTTGCTTTATAAACTGGCTTTCAAGTATTCAGAGTGATCCTGATTGCTCTGGAGTCTGGCATTGAAGCTCTTTCAGATCATGGTTCAGTCAGTGAGGGAACATAAAGCAGAGAAAGGCAGTGTCCCTGAGCAAAGGTGAAGAACCCGAACTTAGGTCTGATAGTGTGGTTAGCATTGCAGCAATAGCTTTAGGGAGCTGGTAATCATACAGAGAAGGAGACCCAAGAATCTGCACACATTTCAGAAAGAAATGTTGGATCCTTTGACTGGATGCTATGTTCATTTGAATGTAATGACATTTGAATACTTGGTCCCCAGCAAAGTAGTGGTATTTGAGAAGGATGTGGAATCTTGTTGGAGGAAGTGTGTCACTGGGGGTGGGCCTCGAGTTACAGCCCCATCCTTCTTGCTGCTGCCTCTCTCTCTCTCTCTCTCTCTCTCACTTTCCCTCTCTCTCTCCCCTTCCACTCTGCTCATGTGATAATGTGATGTCCTGGTTTCCTACCCATGCCACGTTTTCACCACTATGATAGACTCTACCCTTAGGAACTATACGCCAAGTTAATCCTGTTTTCTTCCAGAAGTTGCCTCTGGTAGGGTATGACATATCAGCAATGATAAAGTAACTGATACAGATACCAAGTGGCATGTGTGCTGAACAAGAATTCAGGAAGGAAGGCAAAGACATACAAGGGAGCTAGGAGCTCAAGTGATATTCTGAAGCTCATACAAAACTGAAGGATATTGTAAGGATATGGGTTTGCCTAAAAAATAACTTTATTGACAATCTCTCTCTCTCTCTCTCCATAAATACACACACACACACACACACACACACACACACACACATATATATAAAATCAGGTTAGTATATATATATATATATATATATATATATATATATATACTTGTACAGAAGAATATATTGTTGTGAGAGTAAACAGAGAAACAAAGAAAATCCTGGATACTTGGTGGATAAATATGAACAGCCATGTGTTAGAAGAAGGTGACATTTTCTTGGAGGCCTCAAGGCACTCTCCCTAACAAATAGTAATGATGATCTTCAAGGGACCAAGTTAACCCATGAGGATATCATCCACCTGGATGACTAAACCCAATGCTGTCTAAAGGGAGACCACAAAATTCAGCTGCTTACCAGTATATCCTTCACAATGCCTAACACACGATAAAATATTACTAGACACAGGAAGAAGCAGGAAAATATGCAGGTTTGGCACATGCCTTTAATCCCTGAACTTGGAAGGCTAAGGTAGGAAGATTGCCTTGAGTTCAAGGCCACCCTGAGAGTACATAGTAAATTCCAGGTCAGTCTGGACTAGAGTGAAATACTACCCCCTCCCAAACAAAAAACATTTTAAAAAGCAAAAACAAAAAATGAGTCAGGCCGGGCTGGAGAGATGGCTTAGCGGTTAAGCGCTTGCCTGTGAAGCCTAAGGACCCCGGTTCGAGGCTCGGTTCCCCAGATCCCACGTTAGCCAGATGCACAAGGGGGCGCACGCGTCTGGAGTTCGTTTGCAGAGGCTGGAAGCCCTGGCGCGCCCATTCTTTCTCTCTCCCTCTATCTGCTTTTCTCTCTGTGTCTGTCGCTCTCAAATAAATAAATTAATTAATTAAAAAAAAATGAGTCAGGGGTCCCCATTCCCAGATACCCTTGTGCAGGAGGGTGTGTGCAGCGGGTGTGGAGTGAGTAGGCAAGATCCCTGTTCCCTGGAGCTTCTCCAAGTTTCCTGGTCACTTGAGCCTGACTTTGGGAGGTCTGGTCCCTGTGTGGGGGCTATGGAAGCAGGCCTTTTGCTCTGGTATCCTAACAGGCCCCTGGGTGCCAACATCCCTATTCCCCTGAGTAAGAGGGTGCATGGCCACTGGAAGAGCAGGCCTTTTACCTCTGGCTCTCCAGCTTCCTGACACCTGGCTCCCCAACTCATGATCCTCATGTGCGGAAGAGTACATGTAAGTAGAGTGAGTAGGCCAGAGCTCCCAGTTCCCCAGGTACCTTTAATGTATGTGCAATATCCACAGTCTGCACATCTGTGGTTATAACCCCAGCATACACCAGTACATCAATGCAGTTCACATTTACAACAGAACATGCTCTGAAGATCCAGCAAGGACAAAAGCTTGCTTCCTCCTCAAAAGAACAAAGTGTCTCCCCAAGATGGGTAGACCATAATACAAAAAAGCCAGTGAAAGTCAGAAAACTGAGAGAGCTCCACCAAGGATACCTAATCCCACAATGAAAGCCTGCAAAGAAATCATACAAAAATCAACAAAAATTCAATCCCCAAAAGAAAACACAGCAACCAATGAGACTCCGATCAAAAGAATTGCTTAGCTGGAAGCAAACCATCAAAAAGCCAATAATTTTATCAATGAAATTGAACACAATCATCACTTAGAGGATTCAGCTTTTGACAGTAGGCTTAAAATGATTGAAGAAAACATTAGGACCTTAAAAAATATATATGAATGAATTGAAAGTGAGTCAAGAAATGGGAGATCTCACTGGGCATGGTGACACATGTCTTTAATCCCAGCACTTAGTAGGCAGAGTTAGGAGAATTGCCATGAGTTTGAGGCCACCCTGACTATACATAGTGAATTCCAGGTCAGCCTGGGCTAGAGTGAGACCCTACCTCAGAAAAACAAACAAAAAAATGGAAGATCTTAATAACCAGTTGATTAAGCTTAATGAAGACTTGATCAAATGTAAGAATGAATTTCAGAAAGCATCAAGAAAATCAGAACTCAAACTGAAATTGTATCTTAAAAAAGAGATGGACACAACTCAAAATAACACAGCAGACATCAAAAATCAAATATAGCTTATAAAAAGCTCTCTAGAACCCCTCACTCACAGAGTTACTCATGCGGAAGACAGAACATCTGACCTGGACGACAAGACAGAAGAAATTGATTGGGAGGCCAAGAAGCTGGCTAAGTTCAAAAAAATCAAGTGAACAGAATATGAGGGAACTGTGGGATACCCTAAAAAGACCAAACATCCAGATCATGGGTGTACCAGAAATAGAGGAAATCCAGACCAGAGGCATAGAGAACATATTCAACAAAATTATTGAAGAAAATTTTCCCAATCTCTCAAAAGAGAGGCCCATTCAGATACAAGAAGCCCACAGAACACCAAACAGACAGAACCAAATAAGAAGCTCTCCAAGACACGTCATAAGACACATCATAATTAAATTAAAACTCTTAACAATAAAAATAAAGAGAGCGTGCTAATAGCAGCAAGAGAGAAGCAACTCACTACATACAGAGGCAACCCATAAGAATTACCTTAGATTTCTCAATGGAAACCCTGAAAGTCAAAAGGGCCTAGAATGGAACACTTCAGAGTCTAAAAAACTATGGCTTCTGTGGTGGTTTGATTCAGGTGTACCCCATGAACTTAGGTGTTCTAAATGCTAGATTCCCAGTTGATGGAGACTTGGGAATTAACACCACTTGAAAGCAGTGTATTGTGGGGGGGCAGCTTATGGGTGTTATAGCCAGTTTCCCCATGCCAGGGTTTGGCACACTCTCCTGTTCCTGTTGCCCACTGGATGTTGGCCAGGAAGTGGTACCCACCATCTCTGCTCATGCCATCATTTTTCCATGCCATTGTGGAGCTTCTCTCTCTAGGTAAGCCAAAATAAACCTCTCTTTTTTTTTTTTTTCCTATAAGCTGCTCTTGGTTGGCTGATTTCTACTAGCAGTGTGAACCTGACTGCAGCAGCTTCCAACCCAAGCTACTCTACCCAGAAAAACTATCCCTCAGAAGAGATGGTAAAAGGAAAACTTTCCATAAAAAAGTCAACCTTATGATTATATGAACATAAAGCCAAACCTACAGAGAATACTTTAGGAAATGCTCCACCGAGAAGAGTCAAACAACCAATCTCAAGGACCACCAAAAAGAAGATCACAATAACCAGAAATAGACCAGGCTCAAAAAGGTAAAAACACAAGGAAGCACCAAACCCCATAAAGCACCTTTTGATGGCAGGGATTATTCAAACCTCACAGTAATAACTTTAAATATTAATGGTCCTAAGTCACCTATCAAAAGACACAAGTTATCAAGGTGGATCAAAAAAAAAAATGGGCCCTTTTATCTGCTATCTTCAAGAAACCCACCTCACCACTAAAGATAGACACCTCCTCAGGGTGAAAGGATGGAAAATGATATTCCAAGCAAATGGAAATAAAAAAACAAGTAGGCGTTGCTATATTTGTATCTGATAAAATAGACTTCAAACCAAAAGTAACAAAAAAGGACAAAGAAGACCATTTCATACTCATCAAGGGAATGATCCAACATGACAATATCACAATCATAAATCTATATGCACCAAGCACAGGTTCACCACAGCTTATAAAACAAAATCTACTTGACAACAAATCAGAAATAAACTCCAACACTATCATAGTTGGAAACTTCAATACTCCACAATCATCAGTAGACAGATCACCCAACCAGAAAATCAACAGGGAAATGATAGAGCTCAAAAACACCATAGATCAACTAGACCTAACATATATCTACAGAAACTTTCCACTCCAACTCTACATAATACACATTCTTCTCAGCAACACACAGAACCTTCTCCAAAATAGCCCATGTATTAGGCCATAAAGCATGCCTCCATAAATTAAAGTACCTTCCTGCATCATATCAGATCACAATGCCTTAAAGCTGGAAATCAAGAAGACACTCATCAAGAACTCTACCAGTGACAGGATACCAAATAACACATGTTTAAACAATGAATGAGTTGTGGAAAATCAAAAAACAAATTGTAAACTTCCTATAATTGAATGATAATGAAAATCCAACCTACCAAAACTTATGGGACACAATGCAGGCAGTCCTAAGAGGAAAAATCATAGCACTAAATGCCTTCATAACAAAGACAGAGATTCCAAACTAATAACCTAACTATACACTGAAAGGCACTAGGAAAACAAGAAGAATTCAACCCAAAGAGCTCTAGATGGAAAGAAATATCAAGACCAGAGCAGAAATCAATGAATTGGAAAATAAGAAAATAATTTTAAAAATTGATGAAACTAAGAGCTGGTTCTTTGAAAAAATAAATAAATAATATTGATAAACCCCTGGCCAATTTGATCAAGAAAGAGAGAGAGAGAGAAAGAAAGAGAGAAATCTCAAATTAACAAAATTAGATATGAAAAAGGAGAGGTCTCAACAGACATCAATGAAATTAGAAGAATCACCAGGGAATCCTTCCAAAATCTCTACTCCACAAAATTGGATACTTTGGAAGAAATGGATGAATTCCTAGACATACACCACCTACCAAAACAAAGCTCAGAGCAGATTAATCTCCTAAACAAACCTATCACATCCATGGAGATTGAAAGGTAATCAAACACCTCCCCAAAAGAAAAGTCCAGGAATGGATGGCTTTTCAACTGAATTGTTCCAAACCTTCATTGGAGATCTGAAACCAGTTCTTCTCAAACTGTTTTGCATAATCAGAGACAAGGTAATCCTTCCCAATTTATTTTTTTTCTTTTCTTTTTTTTTTCCCCCCGAGGTAGGGTCTCACTCTAGCTCAGGCTGACCTGGAATTCACTGTGGAGTCGCAGGGTGGCATCAAACTCAATGGTGATCCTCATACCTATGCCTCCCAAGTGCTGGGATTAAAGGCGTGTGCCACCATGCCTGGCTTCCAATTTCTTTAATGAAGCTAGCATCACCCTAATACCAAAATCAGACAGAGATGCAACAAAAAAACTATAGGTCTATATCTCTGATGAATTTAGATGCAAAGATCCTGAACAAAATCCTCACAAACTGAGTTCAACAACGCATCAAAAGCATTTTCCACCTTGATCAAGTAGGCTTCATGCCAGGGATGCAGGGATGGTTCAACTTATGGAAATTGGTCAATATAATACACCGCATAAATAACCTTAACCATAAGGCCCACATGATCATCTCAACTGATGCAGAGAAGTTCTTTGACAAAATCCAACATCACTTAATGTTCAAAATACTGGAAAGAATAGTCTTGGAGGGTTTATATTTCAACACAATAAAAACTATATATAAAGCACCTAAAGCCCAAATAATACTTAGTGGGTGTGATAGTTAAGGTGTTGTCAACTTGATCTGTTTAGTAATCCACAGGCTGCTTCTTGGAAGGATCAACTAAAGGAGGAGGTCTTTCTCCCAGGGTGAGCCCTTCCCCCAGAGTGGGCGGCCCCGCTCAAAGGGGGACTTGATATAAGGAAGCTCTGGGTAGAAGAGTTCCCTTTTCCTTCCTTCCTTCTACTTCGCTGCCGGAGCTGCTCCCTACCTTCTAGCGTGGATCGAAGACCAGTGCAGACTAAAGACCAACATCAACTGAAGAACCATGTGAATCGAAACCCAGCTGCTCCTCAGGAAGCCTCCAGGCTTTCCGGCACCATCTGCAGTGCCGGGTGGGGACTGCTGAGGCATCTGGCCACGTGGACTGAATAGCTACCAGGTTTGGTGATTCTTGGGCCTGCAATTGCTATTGGACTACTGTAAGCCAATCCAATAAATTCCCTTTTTAAAATAATTCATTCTAGCAATTCTGTTCCTCTAGAGAACCCTAACTAATACAGTGGGGAAAGACCCAAGGAGTCCCCATTGAGATAGGAAACAAGTCAGGGATACCCACTCTCACCACTGCTCTTCAATGTATTACTAGAGGTACTAGCCCAAGAAATAAGACAGGGGAAAGAAATAAAAGGGATTCAAATTAGAAAGGAAGAAGTCAAGTTAGCCCTATTTGCAGATGACATAATCCTATACATAAGTGATCTGAAAGTCTCCATCTCAAGACTTCTAAAGATAATTAATACCTTCAGTAAAGTGGTGGGATGCAAAATTAATGCACAAAAGTCAGTAGGCTTTCTTTATGCAAAGGACAAATATATAGAGAAAGAAATCAGTGAGGCTGACCCATTTTCAATAGCAACAAAAAAATTAAATACCTTGGCATAACACTAACCAAGGATGTGAAAGACCTATATAATGAAAGCATAAAAAAAATCTCAAGAAAGAAATCAAGGAGGACTTGAGAAGATGGAAAGGCCTTCCATGCTTCTGGATAGGTAGAATTTATATTCTGAAAATGGCAATTCTACCAAAAGCAACGTTCAGATTTAGTGCAAAACCATTGGAAACACCAGCATCATTCTTCACAGAGATTGAAAACACTGATCTCAATATTCATATGGAATGGCAGCAGGCCTCAGATATTCAAACATATCCTCAGGGGAAAAAACACCTCTGGAGGTATCACCATACCCAATCAAAAGCTGTATTACAAAGCCATAGTAACAAAAATGGATGGTACTGGTGTAAGAACAGAATCATAGATCAACAACAGAACTGAAGGCTCAGACCTTAGTTGATGTAACTACAGCTACTTGATCTTTGACAAAGGTGCCAATAATGTAGACTGGTGAAAAGACAACATCATCACCAAATGATGCTGGACAAATTGGATGACTATATGTAGAAAAATAAAACTAGACCCACTTATCCATCCATACATAAAAATCAAGTCCAAATGGGTTAAAAAGCTCAGTATAAGACCTGAAACTGTTCTCCTACTGGAAGAAAAAAATAGGAGGCACTCATTCATTAAACAAAACTCCAGGAGCCCAGGCAATTAAACAATCACTCAACCAATGAGATCTCATGAAGCTAAAAAGCTTTTGCATAGACAAACACACCATAAGCAGAGCCAATAGATTATCCACTGAATTGGAGGAAATCTTCACCAGCTATACCACTGACAGAAGCTTAATATCTACAAAGAACTCAAAAATAAAACTGAACAATAAAAAAAAATTAAACAATCCACTCCAAAAGTGGGGCAGAGAACTGAATGGGAAGTTCTCAGAGGAAGAATTACAAATGTCTAGCACACACTTAAGAAAATGTTCAACATCCCTAACCATTAGGAAAATGCAAATTAAAACAACCATGAGATTCCACCTTACTCCAGTAAGAATGGCCATCATCAAAAAGTCTAACAGTAACAAATGTTGGTGAGGATGTGGGGAAAGGGGAACCCTCATCCACTGTTGGTGGGAATATAACCTTGTACAACCACTATGAAAATCAATTTGGAGATTCCTGAAAAGGATAAACATAGAGCTACCAACAGATCCAGTTATTCCCTTACTGGGCATTTATCCTAAATGCTCCATTCATCAATACAGAGACATTTGCTCAACCACGTTTATAGTGGCTCAATTCATTATAGCTAAGAACTGGAATCAATCCAGATGCTCGTCATTGGATGAATGGATAACGACAAGTTGTGGTACATTTACACAATGGAATTCTACTTAGCAGTAAAAAGTGATACAATGAAATTTGTAGAAAAATGGACAGACTTGGAACAGATCATACTCAATGAACTCACACAATCACAGAAACACAAATGCTGCATTGTGTCATTTATCTGTGGTTCCTAACCTGGACCTGCTTGAGTTGCTGTCATACCTGATAGGCAACTCAAGGCCCAGACAAAAGGGATGGAAGAATTTGGGGGGAGGGGAAGGGAAGGAGGGGAAAACGAAGGCAAAATTAAACTCAAAATGAACTGATACCATAGAAACCTTTATCCTTGGAGATAGCCTGAAAGATATAACCCTCAAAAGTAGTAAGGAGGGAACATCTGAAAAGTAGGGCTCTTGTGAGGGTGAGATGAAGCCTAAGCTTAAAAGACTTTTTTTTTTTTTTCTGTCTGTCTCTGACCTGTAACTCCCAGTACCAGAGATTGGTTGCTACCCACATTGAACTGTTGATCAGAGAGACCTATATGGTCCCCAAATCAAGACAGCTTTCTGTCAAAGTACTTGATTATCTACCCGACGCAATAGCTAAGACCCTATTGCTAAAGACACCATGTGCTGCTGACACAGAGGTCAGAGAGACCTAGTTGGAATTCAGAAGGAAGCCAGTACCCAAACAGTTAGCCTGTCTAGTGTTGGAAAGCGCTACATGAGCTACTGGGAGAAAATGGCCAACAATGGCCTCAGCAACCAGAGGTCTAAGCTACTCAGAAGCAAACACCCTGAAACAATGTAAATGCCAATGGAATAGTGGCACACAGCCTCAGTGGGCAGCCAATAGCTTTCTGATTGGCTAAGAGATCCATTCAGTATAAAGGAACCCATATCTGGAATTGGGAACCAGATTATAATCCTATGGAGACAAAGATTATGTTCTCCACTGTCAAGCTCTCACTAGTCTTTGTCTAAAAGAGGGGTTATATACATCAAATTCTCCCTAAGTTAATAATGCTTATATACTTTAAACTATACTGACTTCACTCTCCACTGGGAATCTGTTCTTCTTCAGAAGGTAGTGTGACTGGAGGAGATAAACCACCCCTCGCACTTCAGCCAAGCCATAGCTGAATCCACAGAGGAATGGGGAGAGGAGCAAGAGTGATGCTTCCATTCTGTTCCTGATAATCAGCACCAGGGTGTAGGAGACAGACCCTGAGGATACTCAACACCTATCAAAGCAGAGATCCAGAGGCTCCTAAGAGCTCATCACTGAAGTAGACTTAAAACTCACCCAGCACAGCTCAGGGAATTTTGCAGAAGAGGGGGCGGAAAGACTGTAAGAGCCACAGGTTGAGACATCATGCTCAGAGGCATTCTCTCCCCCTCCAAAAAATAAAAACTGACTACTGCTCCCCCAATACATAACAACCCCATGGGGTTATGCAACCCTAATGAGAAGTATATCCAACAGAATGGAGGCAGGGATGAAGGAAAAGAGGGTACTGACACAAGATGTATGATAGGAAACATCTTGCTAATAATAATAGTAAAACATTAAAAAGTGAGTCAATGACTGAATCAGAGCAGAAAAGACATAGATAGTGGTATAAGGTATGTGAAGAAATAGTAGACAAAATCTTTCCTAAACTAGATGGACATTTAAGCACAGAGGATACAAGAAGTGCACAATTTTCCAATGAAATAAACGCAAAGTAATCCAGGCACATCACAAAAATTTACTGAAAAGTGACAATGAAAATAAGGGCTTTGAGTTAGTAAGATAGCTCAAGGGTTAGAGGTACTTGCTTGCAAAACCTGCCAGCCAGGTTCAATTCCATAGTGCCTACATAAAGCCATATGCACAAAGTGGCTCAGGCATTTAAAGTTTGTTTGTAGCATCAAGAAGCCATGGCATGCCCATATATTTACTCTATCTCTCTTTCTCTCTCTCTCCTTGCAAATAAATAAAACATTTAAAATTTTGAAAGAAGCATTAGACACAATACAAAGATTTGGTCACAACACAGAACAATTGTCGAAATGGTCACTGGCTTCCTATAGACACAAATGTGAGTCACAAGACAGTGGAATGGTATCTTTAAAGCACAGACTATCTAGAACTCAATGTCCAGTGAAAATATTACTTAAAATGGAAAAATAGCTGGGCATGGTGGTGCACGCCTTTAATCCCAGCACTCAGGAGGCTGAGGTAGGTTGATCATTGTGTGTTTGAGGCCACCCTGAGACTATATAATGAATTCCAGTTCAGCTTAGGCTGGAAAAAGACCCTACCTCAAAAAATATGGAAAATAAGCTGGGAGTGGTGGCGCATGCCTTTAATTACAGCACTTGGGAAGCAGAGGTAGGAGGATCGCCATGAGTTCATGGTCACCCTGAGACTACATAATGAATTCCATGTCAGCCTGGGCTAGAGTGAGGCCCTACCTCAAAAATAAATATGGAAAAATAGATTCATTTTCCAGGGTGTAAAATTCTGTTTTAAAAAAGATTTTATTTTTATTTATTTATTTGGGAGAGAGAGAGAAAGAGAGAACGGGCATTCCAGGACCTCCAGCCACTGCAAATGAACTCCAGATGCATGTGCCACCTTATGCATCTGGCTTACATGGGTCCTGGGGAATTGAACTGAGGTCCTTTGGCTTTGCAGACAAATGCCTTAACCGCTAAGCCAACTCTCCAACCCATGGTATAAAACTCTTAACAAGACATATCAGCAGTGGAGCTGAACAAGGAGAATTGGTGGGAGTACCTTAGGAGAAGCAAAATGTAACAGATCCATAGGAAGAGACAAAGAACACCTTAAATACTAAACACCCTTAAACACAAAGGCTTGCTGACTCGTTCATCACTTTCATAAAGGGCAGTTTACCACTTGAAGCAAAAATAACAATACCTTGTGAATATTATAACATATCCATATTACATATGTTCTCATTCCTATGAATGAAATGCCTGCCCAGAAGTAACTTATGGAAGGAAAGGATTTAATGTCAGCTTACATTTTGAGGGGATATAGTCTATTATTTCAGCCAGGTTCCACCTCCACCCACAACCTTCCCTAACAGTGCTATCAGTTAAAGGTCAAGTGTGCAGACACATGAGCCCATGGGGGACATTTTACATTAAAACCACAACATCTAGCACAAGTAAAATGACAGCTAACTCAAAGGACGAACCAGCAAGCAAAAGGTAGAAGTTTTCATACGTGGAGGTGAAATGGTACAAAGGTTATCTGAAGGTATACTATGGAGCTATCTGTTGGATGAATGAAAGAGTTGGCTGAGATATTAAAAACCCACCCTTCACGGAACTGCTGATGGAATGAAGTGTGGCATATGAGCCCAGTGCTTGGTGGGGGTGAGACAAAGGCAGAGGAAGGATGAATGAGGGGAACTTTCTGCTTCACTGTGTCTCAGACAATGCTCCAATTGTTAGAGCATCAAATTAGACTCAACCAGACAGTACTGTAAATTCCAAGGGAAACAAAATATTCTGGAAAGTCTTCCAGCCAAGACCTTAGCTGGCCTCCTGTGGTGACATTCCATTAAGGAATATTCCAACATACACTGTATGGAAGGATTAGTATTGACAAAGTGTCTTGGCTGGCAATGTCATGACTTGACAGAAAATTGAAAAAATTTTAAGAGTATGACTTTTTCCTTCCCTTTCAAGGTTTATTTGAGGAACTGCTTCTTATACTTTTCTCTTGTGACTTAGGTGTTGATATTTATTCTGCATAATTTATAAGAATGGTGCAGTGGATTTAGAAAAATAGTAATTGGGGTGTTGGCTAAAAATGCTGCTAGTTTTCTTGGTTGCAGACAGCATAGAGCATAAAGTTTCTATTCATGGTGTAGCTCCCAAGGGACATAATCACAGAACGGATGCCTTTCAACAAAGCCTTTCCAGCTTCCCCTTTTCACCGAGGACAGAAAAACCAGTTGAGTCATGGAGAGGACTGGGAGTGAGGGAAGATCCCCGGTGGGATGGCTTCCAAAGGCACGGAGCTGAGGGACACCCCCTTCTGCCCACTTTCTTGAAATGTCTCCACCCTTTCTCTAGTCTTCTATACAGAACCCCATAATGGGGGGTTGGAATCAGTTTAACAGTGTGCATAATTATAATAATCATTTTGTATTCGTGTAGCTCTTTTCTCCGAAAAAAAGAAACCCAACCCAAGGACAACATTAAAAGAAAATAGAATACCCAAACTCCCTCAGCATGTAAATCAAGGTTCTTTAACATGAGGCTGGAAGCCACGCTGGGCTTTGAGGTCACTGGTGAAATGCTTGAGATATTTAGGAAACAAATGTTTGTGTGAGCTTGTCCCAGAAGAGGGAGAAAGTATCCAAAAATCTTAAGTTTTTCAAAAAAATCAATGAATAATCTATTGTTTGAAAGATAAATTCCTCTAAAAATTTAAGAACAAAATTAATAAGCATTTAATTTAGTCAAAATTAAAAGGCTAAGTAGTCATTTAATTTTATCAAAACAAAGAAGCAAAAGGGGAAAAGAGTTGAACTCTGACTTATTCTGAGGGGATGCTCAGAAATGAAGGATGACCTCAGACCTTCTGTCTTTCAGAAAGCCAAAATCTGTTCTCTAAGTACATGTTTTGACAGTGACCATGGGTACTACCAGATGGCTCTGAGGATGTGCAGAAGCAAAAAGGCCTGCCACTTTGCAAACCTCAGGTTAGCCTGAGGCCTAGAGTTTGATAAAACTGATCGCTGGAGAGACTGTGGGGAAATGGAAACTCTAGTGGGAGTGGAACTTCAAGGGCCACTGGCTGTGTCCATGGGATGAAAGACACACTCTGCTGCTCAGCAGAAAATGCTCTGTGGACACACATTGCTTTTCCATCATTCCACATGATCCATTTGTATACAACGGAGGGATTTCTTAGCATAGCTGGTAGTAGAGAGAGAGAAACCAGAATGGCCATCAACACTGGTAAAATAAAAACTGGATAAACAAATTAGACAGTCTCTCTATCAGTGGATTTCAACCCTGACTATGCAAGAGAAATATGTGGCGAAACTTGAAGACCTGAGCTCATTTTTAGGCAGAAGGAATTCAATGTCTACTTCTAGGTGCAAAATATGAGTATCGATGAAAGAAAAAAGAAGAAAGAAGATGTAAAGAGGGAGTAAGGGAGGGAGGGAGGGAGAAGCAAGTCATTTTGGCTCATTAGCACTTGAAATGCTGAGGCAGAAGAATTGCTGTGAGCCCAGGGCCAGCCTGGGCCACAAAGTATACAGAGTAAGAGATCTTGCCTCTCCCACCTTCTCCCTCCCCTGAAAAAGAGAACACAAGACCAGAATTGATAAACACTAATCATGCTGTACCTAAATTGAATTAAAATGAGCATGCTAGCAGGGACATATTGATGCAGGATTTAGAGGCACAGGGGGTCCCCCAAGCCCGTGAACCCAGCATTTATAGTCTTATCAATTTAATCAAAGATTGTGAATTATGAGTTTTATTTCGGGAGAATTGGCGTCCAGGGGAAGGCTAGAAAGACTCAGGCCAGAAAGGACTTCCCTTCCTTGCCCATCTTGCCTATCTGGAAAGTGGGGGAGATGGAGAAAATCTCCTTCACAGTTAACATCTCCTGGGGAAAAGCCTCTGGCACACATACACCTGTGTGGAAGGCAGAGCCTGAGAGTCCAGGCAAAAAAAAAAAAAAAATTAAAAGAGATTCAGAACACACACACACACACACACACACACACACGGGAAGTGGGCCATTGAAGCACAGGCCTTACCTCCACACAGAAGAAAGCTAAGAGAACTCGGGGCTTTAAGAGACACCACACGTGCAGTAGAGGAGCACGAAAGCCCCCAAAATCAAGGCAGGAAAGTGCCCAGAGGAGAAGAAATTCTCTTTCTTTTCCCAGCCAGGCTTGGTGTGGGGGTGGGTGGGAGAGGGGGGTGCAGAGAGCTTGCACAGCAGGAATCAGAAGAGTGCTTTGCAAGAGAAGAGAACCCTGAGATCAGATGGTAAAGGGCCCAGAGCCTGGAAGAAAAGCAAACATGTAACAAAGTGGAAAGGCATCTGAAAACAAAATACATGTAGGTGGCAAGCAGGAAAATACCCAAGCAAATAAAAAGCCTTTCTTGGGAAAAGGGAGAGGGATTTACACACTGGTGTTCAGGCGAAAAACCACAGGATGGAGCCGACCAAGAAGGGCGAGAGTCCTCAAATACATATGGCAGATCCTTTCATATAGATCAGACATCTCATTAGGTTGGGCCTTGACTCAGGTATGTAAGCGAGAGACCTGATTGGTTCATGGATTCAGGGCCTTGGCTTAGGATGAGGCCACCCAGGTATATTGAGTTGGGAAAGAAGCAAATGGTATTCTATTGCTGAGGAATTGCTTATAGCCATCTTGGGTGAGACTGGATCAGATTCGAGTTGTCAGAGCAGGTGAGGGGCATCTCCTTACTCTCTTTGGACCCTGGTCCTGGCTGTCTGCTTATTAAAAACATATTGTCTTGCTCCTGTTTCTCCCTCAAAATCTTCTAAGACACTGTTGAATGTAAAAAGGAAACAAGTTTCTGAAGCTAGGTTCTGTGTAACACCTCTCATGAAAACAGATAGCTTTGGCCTCCAGCTATCGTCAGCTCCTAATTATCTGCCCCATTTAAGGAGACACTGCTCCTTCTGTGTGTGTGGGCTTGAGTCATTTAATGACTACAGCCGCCAGCAAAGGGATGGGATGTCATTTGTGTGGTCTGGTGAGGAAAGTCTGTGGAAGCATCTGGTTGCACATTCTTGCCCAGATTCCCCTGGACTTTTTTTTTTTTTTTTTTTGGCCCTGGGTAAAGCAACTGCCCTTCTCCCAAGGCAGTCCTGCCAAGAAGCCCTGAGAGTGAAGGATCAGGGTTGAATGCAGAAACTCTCAGCAAGTTCTGGCTCCAGAGGAGCCCAGTTCACAGCTCACCTGCCACCTGAAGGGGTAAGCCTTGAGCCACAGGCACCCAACTAAGGATCTGACTCAGAAACCGAATGCTAATTAATGTTTGTTCTTTTAATGACTAGTTCAGAGTTGCTCTGTTACATGTCAAAGATAACACATGCGCATGCACACACATACGCCAATCTATGTATATACATATATATTTTTTGGTTTTTCGAGGTAGGGTCTCATTCTAGCCCAGGCTGACCTGGAATTCACTATGGAGTCTCAGGGTGGCCTAGAACTCACGGCAATACTCCTACCTCTGCCTCCCGAGTTCTGGGATTAACGGCGTGAGCCACCACGCCTGGCCAATGTATGTATTCTCAATAGCACCAGATATAAGTACGTGAGGACAGAGGAGAGTCCAAGAGATGCAGACAAGCAAGATGCTGGTTGTATCAGAGTCAGTTCGGGTATGGGAGGTTGGGCATGGAATTGGCCCAAGGGATAGCAGCTTTATGCGTACAGTTTCAATTTTATTTACTGGGACTATAGCTTCCTAGGTTGTTGATCTAATTAAAAATTTATCAGGAAGCTATAATATGTTGAGGCTTGCCTCGGGAAAGGCAGAAGAAGCCTTTGGCTGCTGTGCACTACAGCTGAGGACGAGTTCTGGAGTACCTGCAGCATGATTTAAGAGCCTTCTCCTTGCTCCCTTGCCTGAGTGAAACTTTGATGAGGGAGCCTGAGCCCAGGTTCTTGGCTAGTTTTGTCATTGTATTCCACGGTTCAGCACAGAACCGCTGGGGAGAGTGGTTGAGGAAAGGAGAAGGCAAATGAACGGAGAGAAATCCTCTCTTGGGGAAAAGGCAAGTGGACACAGAGGTGACCATGCATGATGAAGCTGAAAAGATTTCTTCTCTGGTCACAGTATCAGCAATCTTCCAGCAGGGAACAGCCATGCTGCTGGGCATCCTAGAATGCCAGCCAGGGAAGGGCAAGCATTTCCGTTGATCGGGGAATAGGTGGAGGTCCAGCAGGAAGTCCAGGCTGTAACTCATGACAGCTGCTGCCTCACTACCGCAGCCAATGTTCACCAGGGCATGCTGTACCCAACCCTCGCCACCAGACACTAGACGCGGTGAAGTCAACGCTATCAACATTCCTGTTTACTAAACAGCTAACTGAAAAGCAGGCAAGATTAAAAGAGTAGGGCTGGAGAGATGGCTTGGCGGTTAAGCGCTTGTCTGTGAAGCTTAAGGACCCTGGTTCGAGCCTCAATTCCCCAGTATCCATGTAAGCCAGATGCACATTGACCCATGTATCTGGAATTCATTTGCAGGGGCTAGAGGCCCTGGCTTGCCCATTCTCTCTCTGCCTCTTTCTCTGTCTGTCATTCTCAAATACATAAAATAAAACAAATTTTAAAAAAGATTAAAGACTAAAAAAAAAATAAAAATAAAACCCAAATCTGTACCCATGTTAGCCAATCAGTAAAAAGAAAGGCTAGGATCTTCCCCCTGGCATCTGAACCCCAGGACCTGGGCTCTGAGTAACTTTTTAAAGAAATGTTTTTATTTATTTATTTATTTGAGAGTGACAGACAGAGAGAGAGAGAGAGAGAGAGAGAGAGAGAATGGGTGAGCCAGGGCCTCCAGCCACTGCAAACGAACTCCAGACGCGTGTGCCCCCTTGTGCATCTGGCTAACGTGGGTTCTGGGGAATCAAGCCTCGAACCGGGGTCCTTAGGCTTCACAGGCAAGCGCTTAATGGCTAAGCCATCTCTCCAGCCCCTGAGTGACTTTTTTGTGTTCTGTGCACCAAGCAGCATCTTCTCCATGCTAACTGCCCTCCTTCCTCTGTGGACATGGGCTGTCTTGGGGAACACTGAATGAGGTGTTCCCTTCTGTTGCAAGCAGGTTTGCATTGCTGGCAGAAATCATCCGACCAAAAGCAGCTTGGGGGAAGAAAGGGTTTATTTTGGCTTTTAGACTCGAGGGGGAAGCTCCGTGATGGCAGGGAAAATGATGGCATGAGCAGAGGGTGGACATCACCCCCTGGCCAACATAAGGCAGATCATAGCAACAGGAGAATGTGCCAAACACTAGTGTGGGGAAACTGGCTATAACACCCATAAGCCCACCCTCAACAACACATTGCCTCCAGGAGGTGTTAATTCCCAAATCTCCATCAGCTGGGCACCTAGCATTCAGAACACCTGTTTATGGGGGGCACCTGAATCAAACCAGCACACCTTCTCAGTGTGCGGAGCCTCTTCTTCATGCATCCAGGCCAGACTAAAACAGGTCCTGGAACCAAAGGCCCTAAGGGGACAGTGGAGAGCCTTTGTGATCCTAATAGGGGTAGCATGGCCATGTTCATTGGAAATAGTGCTTTCTGCCCACTCTACTAGAAATGCCCACTTTTTGGGTCACGGGCATTAGTGAGCAAGCCAGGAGAGTGGAGTCACAGCCAGAATGTACCCACGGGTGAAGAGAAGAGCCAGTGCTGGTGGGGGAAGGGCAGCAGGATGGGGACACACAGGCCCTGCATCAGTGGCCAGCCCCCACGGGAGCACTCACCGTCCTGGCACTATTGTGGCCCAGAACACAAGAGCCAAGTTTGTCACTTGATCCAGCCACTTTGTCGTTCATGGCCTTGAACCAATGCACAGAGGCTGGCTGCAAGTGGTCCCATCTGCTGGGCCCTGGACTCGGCACAAACATACCCACCTTCCTGACCCCCTCCCAGCCTGGGCTTCCCGGCTAGCACCACTCATAACTCACAGTAGGCTTTCTTTGGTTGCCACAGAGCCACCCTCCACCAGCTATGAGCTTCTTTCTCTCAGGGCCCAGACTCCAACCTGGAAAACAAGACCTCTGGTGTCAGTGGCCTGAAGTCCCACTGAAGCCCTCAGTTCCTAGGCTTCAAATAAGCCCTTTGCCCTCACTGAGCATGGGTTGCTTCTCTGCTGCCCACAGACTTGGCATTGCACAGCTTAGCAAGGCAATCACTGAATGCCATGCGCTTCAGAAGCACGCGGGCAGTGTTTCAGCTTATGAAGTCTCACAGGCTTTAACCTAAGGATTTCATGCCTAATCACAAGGGGCTTGAGTTTTGAAAACAAACTAAGAGTCCACACAGGAGCTGTCATAATTTCCATCTGAAATGTCTTAGGAACTCATGTGTTTCAGCATTTGATCCCTAAATGGTGTCACTGTTTTGGGGGAGAGGGTGGAACTTTTGAGATGGGTCTTAGTTGGCAAAAATGGGACACTGGGAACAGAGCTCTGAAAGTTAGATCTGCTTCTTGTTCCAGCCTGTGCCCTCTACTTCCTGGCCTGGCTGCCACGGTGCAGACCAACTGCAACCTGCCAATAGAATCATCCAGAGGCCTGGAAAAAATGACTTGATCTGCTTTCTGGGTTTCTGATGGTTTGTTGACTCTCCATCCCCAGACATAGGCAGGTCCTTAGACATAGGCAGGTCCCTAAGGAATTTTGTCTACATGCCTTTGTCTCACAAACCTGCCTGTTACCCAAGGATGATTTCCCTAAAAGTTTACATGCTTGTATAACTCCTCCTGATGCCAGCCCAGCCTCAGAGGCCTCATTCTGAAGTTGAGGATGGGAAGTCAGTCTCTGAGATCTTCCTGTGCAATGTGCCTCCCAAAATAGCTGTCATTTCCTTCTTAGACAACAGTGAAACACGTTAATGTCAGGGTAAAGCAGAGTTGAGAATACATGCTTTAAAAATAGGAGTCTGCCTGGCATGGTGGTGCACGCCTTTAATGCCAGCACTCGGGAGGCAGAGGTAGAAGGATCGCCATGAGTTGGAGGCTACCCCAAGACTCCACAGTAAATTCCAGGTCAGCCTGAACTAGAGTGAAACCCTACCTCAAAAAAAAAAAAAAAAAAAAAAAAGAGTCCATCGGTCATAGCAATGAGAAAATAACTAAGGCAGGGCACCATAACACAAACCCACAAACTGGCTGGCTGAAAACATCAGCCTCTCACAATTCAAAGTCAAGGTGTGAGCAGAGCTGGGGTCTCTGATGAAGAGCTCACTCCGTGCCCTCCCTGCGCCTGGATGCGAGTGACCATCCTTGTATCCTTGTGCCACTTGGCTCATTGAAGCAACATGCCACTTTGTATCCTATTTTCATATCGCTGCCTTCCCTCTGTATGTCTCTGTATTTTTTTATTTTACAGTGCAGAAAATGGCATAGCCTCTCCCATGTGTGGTCGTTTGATTCAGGTGTCGCCCATAAACTTAGTTGTTCTGGATGCTAGGTTCCCCAGCTGACAGCAATTGGAAATTAAAACCTCCTGGAGGCAGTGTATTGTTGGGGGCGGGCTTATGGGAGTTATAGCCAGTTTCCCCTTGCCAGTGTTTGGCACACTCTCTTTTTGCCATTGTCCACCTTATGTTGGCCAGGGGTGATGTCCACCCTCTGCTCATGCCATTATTTTCCCCTGCCATCATAGAGTTTCTGCTCAAGTCTGTAAGCTAAAATAAACTATTTATTCCCCCCCCTGCAAAAAAATTAATTAATTAAAATAGGAGTCCAGAGCTGGAGAGATGGCTTAACAGTTAAGGCAGTTGCTTGCAAAGCCTAAGGACCCAGGTTCAATTCTCCAGGTCCCACGTTAGCCAAATGTACATCGTGGCACATGTATCTGTAGTTCAGTTGCAGTGGTTAGAGTCCCTGGTGTGCTCATTCTCTCTCTCTCTCTCTCTCTCTCTCTCTCTCTCTCTCTCTCTCTGTCTCTCTCTCTGTCTCTCTCTCTCCTCTCTCTGTCTCTCACTCACTTCCTCTTGTTGCTGGGATAAAACACCTGATCAAAAGCAGCTGATGGGAGGAAAGTATGTGTTTTGGCTTACAGTCTTGAGGGGATACTTCATGCAGGCAGGGGAAAGCATGGCATGAGCAGAGGCTAGACATCACCTGTGCCACGGCAAGTGGAAAACAGCAGCAGGAGAGGGAGCTGAACTCTAGCAAGGGGGAGCTGGCTGTAAGACCTCTAAGCCTTCCCCTAACAAAACCCCTTCTCCAGCATTTGCCTCCCAAATTGCCACCAACTAGGGACTGAGCATTCAAAATTCAGGAGTTTGTGGGAGACACATAATTCAAACCACCACAGTCCTCATTCTCTCAGGATCTCGGTTCAGAAGGCTTCCTCTAGGCTGGGTGGGAAGACAGCCAAGTGAGAGGTGGAACAGAAAGGCTGATGTATTCGAACAATCCCATAATTATGACTTGATTCTAAAATGTCTTCTGAAGGCTCTTGTGACTGCTTGGTCCTCAGACGGGAGCGCTCCTAGACTCTTAGGAGGTGACTGCTCTGGAGCAAGTACGTCACTATGGTTGTACTACCCTTGCCTGCCACCTATTCCTGTCTCTCTGCGTGCTCCCCTCCACAGTGTGAGCTCTGCCAGCCCCACCCCATATCATGAAGGACTGACACCATTGAAACTGTGAGCCAAGACAAACCCTTAAGCTCTGGTCAGTTGTTTCTGTCAAATGTTTTGTCAGAGCAGTGAAAAGTAACATACAGCCATACACTTCCTTTCCCCTAGATGTGCACAAGCGGGATTATTGGACTCTTTCCCTCTTTATTTCTTTTATTTATTTATATATTTGAAAGAGAGAAACGGGGTGGCGGGGGGAGAAAAAGAAAGAAAGAATGAATGAGCATGCCAGAGCCTCCAGCTGCTACAAACGAACTCCAGACACATGTGCCACCTTCTGCATCTGGCTTACATGGATCCTGGGGAATCAAACCTGGGTCCTTTGGCTTTTCATGCAAACACCTTAACCTCTAAGCCATCTTCTCCAGCCCTTTCCTCTTATTTCTGTATGCCATTTTTGCTTCATTTTTTTCTATAGTAATCATGGATTTCTTTGGGCTTACAAACAAAAACTAACACTTTCTTCCACAGAATTAAACTGTGAAGACTGAAGACTCACAAGAGGAGATAAACACATTCCCAGGATTTGGCAGAGCGGACGTTAGTCCATTTTCCACTACCCTAAGAAATTACCTGGAGTAAACAACTTAGAAAGAAGAGAAGCTCACTTTGGTTTGAGTTTGGGATGTTTTAGCATGTCCTTGGTGGCATTGTGACTTCTGGGCAGCATATAATGGCAGCAGTGGGCACACAGCAAAGCCACTCCACTTTCAGCTCAGAAGAAAATGAGGCAGGAAATCACAGGTATCTGGCAATTCTCTTTCAGGATATATCCTCAAACATAAAACTTTCCACCAGGACTCACTCCTCTGTGTGTGTGTGTGTGCGTGTGTGTGTGTGTGTGTGTGTGTGTACATGCATGTGTGCTCCTGGGCCTACATGGAGGGAGGCTGGTTGTACGTGCACATGTTTGCACATGTATATGGAAGCCAGACAACAACCTTGGGTATCATACTGAGGAACACCATGCACCCTTTTTTGAAAAGGATTTTGTTTTTATTCATGCATTAGAGACATAGAGAGGGAGAGAAAGAGAGAGAATGGGCATGCCAGGGCCTCTAGCCACTGCCAATGAACTCCAGATGTATGTGCCACCTTGTGCATCTGTCTTATGTGGGTCCTGGAAAATCGAACCTGGATCCTTAGGCTTCACAAGCAAGCACCTTAACCACTAAGCCACCTCTCCAGCCCCCATCTTTTTTTTTTTCTTTTTCTGGAGACAGAATGTCTCACTGGCCTGGAGCTCACCAGTTAGGTTAAACTGGCTCTGCCAGAGAGCCTCTGGGATCCTCCAGTCTCTACTTTCTAAGTACTGGTTTTATAGGCCTATGCCACCATGCCCACTATTTTTGCAGAGGTACTATGGATCAAATTTAGAGCCATATGCTTGCAAGGCCAGAACTTTAGCCACTGAGTTATCTCCCCAGCCACAAGGTTTCTTCTTTCTTTCTTTTTCCTTCAGTTTTTTTTTTTTTTTTTTTTTTTTTTTTGCACATTTAAAATCTTAAGGCAGGGCTGGAGAGCTGGCTTGGTGGTTAAGGTTACATACAAAGCCAAAGGACCCAGGCTTGATTCCCCAAGAGCCCCGTAAATCCAGATACACAATGTGGCACACATGCTTCTGGAGTTTGTTTTCAGAGGCTGGAGGCCCTGGCATGCCCATTCTCTCTCTCCCTACCCACCTCTCTCTCTAACAAAATAAATAAATAATTTACAAAATATTAAAGCCTTAAACACACTGTTGATCATCCAACGATCTGCTTCCCTACAGTAAGTGTGAAAGGACCTGAGGGGTTTTGGAGTCCTGATGAGAGTGTGATCCACTGAAAACCCTTCAAATGCGCCCCCAGGTTCATGCTCTGGAGAAGGACATTGATCATTTAGGGTAGAAGACACCACAGTTGGCTTTGGAGTAGCGAGACGTGCGTAAGAGCCTCACACCCAGCTTACTGCATAGCAGAGGGAGTCACTCAGTCCCAGAGAGTTGAGGTGACATGCCCATGGTCACTCGACCAAATAAGAACTGCTGCCCAAACCAGTCAAGAATGATAACTGGCAATGCAGTGTGCCATGTGCTAGCAAAGGAAGCAGGCACCTGGGTTGGGAGGCAGCGCCAGCACCCTTCTAGAAACGTGCATTCCGAGCTGAGCTGCCAGGGACGGAGGAGATGAGGACTTCGATACCACTCTGGGAAATTGGTCAGGTTTCATCACTGTTCAAAAATCCTGTTACCTTTAACAGCATCATTACGAAAATAGTAAGGTGAGCCTTTACATATCTCTTGTATACATATTGTATAATTTTGTTACTGTTGCACTGTGCTTGGGGTTGCCTAGGAGACAGTTACGTACAGAATAGGCTGCTGGTGAATAATTAATTGCCCTTAGTGAGACTGGGAGGAAGAACTTGGACTGCGCATGCAGCGCTCAGGCAAGATCAGCCTCTGTTCAGAGAGACAGGAGTGTAAGAGGCCAGGGAGATGCCGCAGGAGAGGTGAGGATAAAGACAGGTTCCTCCCCACTGCCAATCTAACAAGGGACAGTCTTTGTTCTGGGCAAACTGTGTCTCCATTGCAGGGAACCTGCGGGCCTTACCAGCAACACTTGCATTTTCCCACCAGGAGCTTTCTTTAGCAGCCTGAAGGTCTCTTTGAGCTGAGGCAGGTCATAGGTGTTGACAGAGGGCCCAGGGAGCTGCCCTCAGCCCACAAGCGATGGCGTTTTCCTGGCACCCATGTCTCCCGGGACACTCAGCTTCATTGGCCCACAGTGGCCCCCTGCCCTCCCCTCTCCCACTCATTAATGGCTTCCTTCCTTTCCCCTGTTTGCTTCTCTAGTCCGTCACCCATACTTTCTGGAATCACTTCACAAATCCACTCCCTGAATGCCAAGCCCAGAATCAGATCTACTCCTGAGGCCCCCAAAAGTAACGTTTGCACTGGGAAGCAAACCCTGAGGGCGTGAGCAGTAGCCAGGTACAGCGGCCCCACACCATGCAATCCCATCCTTTGTAGACTGGAAGGACGCGTGCTGCAAATAGGAACCGGAACGACTCGAGCTCCCTGGTTCCGTGTTACCCCATGTCCTATATCTGTTACCCCATGTCCTATATCGTCCTGAGTTCTAACAGTGGCATGCTCTGATCCTGTGAGAACTCACGCCCACACTAGTTCCCCAGAGCACAGCAAGCTGCTTTCACAAAACCCCCAGAAGGTACTGAAGTGTCCCCAGAGATAGGCATTGATTAGAACTTAACAGTAACAGCCTTCTAATCTCCAAATTAAGTCCCCACGTAAAGCACTCGATATAAAAGCAGTCAATGAAGGCAGTCTTCCTTGTGGTATCTAATTTCTTGACATCATTACATTGTCTACTTAACTTGTTCCCTGAAATAATCTCCGTCTTTATTGGTTCATTTGTTTCCGTCCTTTTCTCTCACTGTGACCACAGTAACTGTCAGAAACCGGGTTTGCTTTGCCTCGTGGTTTCATAAGGTTTAGTTCCTTGTAATAAGGAAGATGTTGTGGGGCAGCTCAGTTTGTGGTGGCAGACATGAAACACACACTCCTCACATTGTTGTGGACCAGCAAGGAGAGAGGCCCACCCCTAATGACCTTCTACTGCCGGCTAAGCCCCCTATCCTGAAGGTTCCGCAACTTCTCAAAATAGCATTCAAGACACATGACACTTCTGACTTAAATCTCAACAAAGTTGTGCCTTCACTCCAGGATAGCTGGAATTAAAGACCGGAAGATGCTTTTTTTTTTTTTTTTCCCCTAAGGTAGGGTCTCACTCTAGCTCAGGCTGACCTGGAATTCACTATGTATCCTCAGGGTGGCCTTGAACTCTTGGTGATCCTCCTACCTCTGCCTCCCGAGTGCTGGGAGGCAGAACCACAACCATGCCTGGCTTGGAAGATGCTTTTATTCCTGTTCTCAGACTCGTAACTAGAGAAACCGTGTTATTGAATGACCAAGTGCTAGATTAGAATTTGAACATGGGGAGGTTGGCAGTCATGTGAATTCTCTTGAGCGCACCTCTCCCACAACACTGTTCATGACAATC
The DNA here is from genome assembly GCF_020740685.1 of Jaculus jaculus. Classification (NCBI taxonomy): domain Eukaryota; kingdom Metazoa; phylum Chordata; class Mammalia; order Rodentia; family Dipodidae; genus Jaculus; species Jaculus jaculus. The sequence continues at coordinate 47,971,370 of NC_059115.1, read as the reverse complement.
AACTTTTAGAAGAAATGGCAAGTTCAGTGGTGTGAAAATGGCCTATGAGAGTGAAGAAACATGTTAAGCTGAATATGTCACTGTACTTTGAGGGTGGGATAAGAGACCTTTATAGACTACTTTCTCTGTGTCAATGAGTCAGATTCATTTGTTAAGGGATAAAAAGTAATGTATAGAGGGCTGGAGAGATGGCTTAGTGGTTAAGTACTTGCCTGTGAAGCCTAAGGACCCTGGTTCAAGGCTCGATTCCCCAGGACCCATGTTAGCCAGATGCACAAGGGGGCGCACGCATCTGGAGTTCGTTTGCAGTGGCTGGAGGCCCTGGTGCACTCATTCTCCCCCTCTCTCTCCTCTCTGCGTCTTTCTCTCTATCTGTCTCTCTCAAATAAATACAAATAAACAAAAAATTAGAAAAAAAGTAATGTACAGAGAAGGTGGAGGGGGTAAGTAAGGTTCATGGAGCTGGGGTGGGTAACTGACGTCCGCTATGTTCACTTCCTGGCGCTCCCCCACCCGGTTGGCTCACATCAGAGGGAGAGGTTTGAAGATGGAACTGTTTCCTGAACACTCTGCCCTCCCTGAGGCTTTATTTCATTATTTTATGATGAACACCTACATAACCTATCACCTTGAGCCCAGAGAGTCCCTCTGACATCTTATGTAGCACCAGAAGAAATATATCATTAAAAGTGATGGAGGGGCTGGAGGATTGGCTTAGCAGTTAAGGTGTTTGCCTGCAAACCCAAAAGACCCAAGTACAATTCCCTAGGACCCACTTTAGCCAGATGCACAAAGGAGCATACGCATCTGGAGCTTGTTTGCAGTGGCCGGTGGCCCTGGCATGCCCATTTTCTCTCTCTCCCTCTTTCTCTGTCAAATAAATAAATAAAAATATTTTTAAAAAATGATGGAGGGATGGGGAGTTGGCTCAGAATCTTATCACTTCAGCATGAGGGCCTCTCAGGAAACCACCAAGCTCTCTGAAACCCACCTAAAAGGTAGGCATGACCACACATGTCTGTAACCCTAGTCGGAGGGGGGTGGGAGGGTGTAGAGGGGGAGGTTAACGGGGCTCAGTGACAGACAGCAGCTCTGACTTTTGAGGGGCATTCTTGGATAAGCAACCGCCTTCTAAGAAGACACAAGGTATCCACCCGTCCGTCCCTCCAATCACTCTTTAATTGTTCTATGTGAAATACAAATGTTACAACTTGAACCTTACTTCTGTGCTGGTTAATTTCAAAGCCTGTTAAGGAATAAACAGGCTGAGAGTCTTCTGAGCTATCAAAGTAGCAAGTCAGAGAGACTTAATAACACAGTGTTGCCACAGCTACACTAAGATAGTAGCAAGATTCTAAAATGTCCCAATATTTCTGGATTAATAAAACAAAGACTTAGCCAGGCGTGGTGATGCATGCCTTTAATCCCAGCACTCGGGAGGCAGAGGTAGGAGGATCGCCATGAGTTCGAGGCCACCCTGAGACTACATAGTGAATTTCAGATCAGCCTGAGCTAGAGTGAGACCCTACCTTGAAAAACTAAAAAAAAAAAACTAAAAAAAAAAAAAAAATTCTTCCTCCTACCACGTACCCCACCAAAAGTCATCTAATGTATGAGTTCTCTTGTCAAGGGCTGCTGACTACCATTACACTGCCCCCATCCAGGGTTTCCAGTTTATGGTGAGATTAGGAGTAAGGTTTAGCACTTGTGGGGTGGCCTTTCCTGAGTCAGCCTCTTGAGCCCGCCAACCAATCAGGTCTCTCTTCCTTACATACCTGAGTCTGGTGTGGAGGCTCATTCAAATTGAACACATGATCCATATGATTAGAACTGAGCCACATGTATCAGCTCTCTTACCCTTCTCAGCCTCTTTGTGTCTTTTTCCCTGGCGAGGGAATCTTCTCCATCTCCCCCCCCCCCTGCCCACCCCAGGCTGGGTTAGGGGAGAATCTCTTTTGCTGATGTTTTCCTTCTTCTTCCTCCCAGGCTTTGTTCTCCATTCTTTGTTAGGATGGAAACGAACCAAAGACTTGATTGACAGCTGCCTTTGTTGGACTTCTCATCCCATTCAGCCCTCTCCAGCATCCCAGGCAGCAGTATTTAATTCTTCATGGAGGAAGAAAGAAGCAGTTTTCTCAATTTGATCAATGTGCACAAACTTACCAAGACAAGGTCAATATAATAGAGTGAATAAGATTTATCATTGTGTGGGCTTGAGAGATGGGTTAGTGGTTAAGCATTTGCCTGTGAAGCCTAAGGACCCTGGTTCCAGGCTCGATTCTCCAGGACCCACGTTAGCCAGATGCACAAGAGGGTGCATGTGTCTGGAGTTCATTTTCAGTGGCTGGAGGCCCTGGCATTCCCATTCTCTCTCTCTCTCTCTCTCTGCCTCTTTCTCTCTCTGTTGCTCTCACATAAATAAATAAAAATAAACAAAAAAATTTTTTAAAAAGATTTATTATTGTGTGAATGGCTATACTTGAGGATTGGGATATAAGCTAACTGTACAGGTGGAGAGACCTAAGTTCAAGTTCTGGCTTCTATGCTTAGTGGTCAGGTTCCTGGAAGGGACACAGAACACGGAAGGCAAGCTTTGGCTTCTCTGAGGAGTTACTGTGGATTGAGATGCAGTAGCCACCTTTATCTACAACTTGGCTTTCTGTAGTGTCAGTTACCTGCAGCTAACCTAGGTTTAAAAATATTACATAAGAAAACCCCAGAAATAAAGATTCATAAGCTTCAAGCAACATTGACCATAGTCTATTGTTCTATTCATTCTATTCTAATGTTATTGTCATAACCTCTAACTGTCTCTTATTTATCCATCAAGCTTTACTATGGGGGGGGGGCAGGAATATCAAAAGAGACAGCAGGCTCAATACTATTCATGATTTCAACCATCCTCTGTGGGTCCTAGAACATACCCCTGCAGACAAGCAGAGGAATGGAGTATATAAAAGTGCCTAGGCTTGGGCACAGTGACTACATTGTGCAAACTGATCACTTCTCATTTTATCCACATATAAATGCAGCTCTGAAAACAAGAGAGCAGGAACGGTCTGAGGATGCCTGCTTTTACCTACAATCACTCTCTTCCTGCTAGGGACTGTGTTCTTTTCCCCAAGTGGAGAACTATGTGCAGAGAGGGGTCTGCTGTCATCAGTCTGTTCAGCTATAAACATGGGGATGTAGCTCTGACTTGGCGCTACCTCACAATCTAGTGGCCCATAATGATTGGTATAAGAAACAGCATAAGATTCTAGCCACCTCCTTTCTGAGTCCTACCCGGGGAATTTTTCTTCTTCTTCTTCTTTTTTTTTTTTTTGGTTGTTGGTATCATAAAAGATTCTCTTGAGTCAGGCGTGGTGGCGCACGACTTTAATCCCAGCACTCAGGAGGCAGAGGTAGGAGGATCACTGAGTTCAAGGCCACCCGGAGACTACATAGCAAATTCTAGGATAACCTGAGCTAGATTGAGACTCTACCTTGAAAGACCAAAATAATAATAATAGTAATAGATAAATAAATAAGTACAAGATTCTATTAGCACTGAACTTGTGAGGTGTAAATTTTATGTGTGTGGTGGTCATTTTTCTGCTGTTTTTCAAGGCACCCTTGGAATGGAAGGACTTTCAGAAATGTGTGTGTGTGTGTGTGTGTGTGTGTGTGTGTGTATGTGTGTAGTTGTGGTTTGAATGTGAAGTACTTTTCATAGCCTCATAAGTTTGAAAACTTGGTCCTTAGCTAGTGGTGCTGTTTGGGAAGGTTGGAAGCCTTGCTGGAGAACAGGCTTTTAGGTTTCATAAATTGGCTTCACTTCCTGTTCATCCTCTGCTTCCTAACTGTGACTACAGTGTGATGAGCTGGCCTCCTACTGCCAAGCCTACCTCACCATGATGGAACACCCTCCCTCAAAATACAAAGCCAGAAGAAACTCTTTCCTTCCTGAAGTTGTCTGTGGTTTGGTATGTGGTCACAGCCACATGAAGTAACTAAAACATATGGCAGATCATTATCACAGGGATGTGACCTTTTGCAACTTAGGTGCTGGTTTAATAGTCTTGGGGGCACAAAAGGGGCTGGTGTTTGAATGTCTTGTACAGGACCTTGAGGTTGCCTGGGAGAATGGGTTGGAATTCAGAGACTGGAATCAACAGCCGTCTCTCATCACCTCCAGTCACCAACTTTGATGATGGAAGTCAGTTGGAGAAGATGGCATCCTTCATTGTGGAGCCAAACACACACCTGATCTAGGAGTCAGAGAGGGTCCAGGAGGGCTCAGGAGGTAGAGGGGCTGTGAGTTCAACACGACTGGGTGAGAGAACATGAATGACAATACCCTCAGCCCCCCACTGGCCTATCAAGTATGGGAAGCAATACAGTTGCTATTTTATTTCCACTTCCAAATCATATACTAAATGTCTCAATGGCCAAGACTAACTAAAAACAATGCAGAGAAGTAGATCTTGAGAAATGTAGTTCCTATGGAGCTAAGTGGACAATGTGAACCCTCCTTATTGGCTGCATGAAGAGAACTTATTCTAAAGAAGGACAGAGAACGGTATCCTAAAAACACCATTTGAGCTGAGTCAGTCACTCAGGACCTGTAACTATCCCTAGCATTCCCAGCCATATGAACTATTCATTTAATGCTGGTTTTGATCAAACCTCTGTCTCCTAGGCTAGAGAGATTGCTTAGCAGTTAAAACACTTGCCTGAAAAGCCAAAGGACCCAGGTTCGATTCCCCAGGACCCACATAAGTCAGATGCACAAGGTGGCACGTGTTTTGGAGTTTGTTTGCAGTGGCTAGATGTCCTGACCTGCCTATTCTCTCTCTCTTTCCCTCCCTCACCCTCTTTCTCTCTCTCTCAAATAAATAAATCAAAAATTAAAAAAAAATCTCTGTCTCCTAAAATGAAAGTGCCTAAGTTCTATAAGAAACTATAACATCCAATAGTCATTTAGGTAGGCAATGATTGCAACAAAGGCTGTCTCTTTGCTATGGCAATAGAAACAAACTGAAAAGCTCTTAGATTGTAAGGGATACTAGTACACAGTGTTTTCAACAGTGGTGGACAAAGATATGCTAACTATTGTCAAAAACAAAAATCACCTGATTTACAAAATCCTACTAATGTTTGCTATTAACTCATTACCGAGTGGCAGGTATAAACTTTTGTAGGAAGTTAGGTGACACACAGTAAAAAGCTAGGTGGACACCAGATGGGACCCCACCTGGAGGTGGCTGCCGAGTCAGTCTGTGTTTTTCAATGTCGCTTCTCCAGTTCAAGCAACCTCACTGGGCCAGTGAGTCAGCCAGTTCTACAGGGCCTATTCTGCTTAGCAGAACCCCAAGAAGCTGATCAATAAGTGAATGTAAATTTATTGATGAAGTCAAGATGTGTTTTTGTCCAGAAAGTAAACTACTTGTACCCCTCACCTGGATCTCTGCTTTGCAAAGACAGCTCTACCCAGGGTAGAGGGCATCATCTGAAGATACAGAATGTTCCTTGAGTGAACATGAAGTGTTTGGGGAAGATTTTACTCACTCTTGTCCAGTCTGGCCCAAAACCTTCCTTATACTACAACCAAGTGGTCAAAATGCTTGTGAGGAAACCCCAATTTCCTTTTCTTAAATGATTGACAGTCCCATTCTATTCTGAAAAACACTCTGATTTTTCTGAGTCTCTCCTATTCCAGTTACAGATTCTCAGGGTATCACCAATACAGCTATACAACTCCATCATTAAAAACATCTCTTTGGACTGGAGAGATGGCTCAGCAGGTAAGACCGCTTGCTGTGTAAGCATAAGGACTTGAGTCCAATCTCTAGCACCTGTAACCCCAAGTGCTGAGGGACCAGAGACAGGGGATCACTGATCAGCCAGTCTAAGTGAAAAACGACCTGAAATCCAAGTTGACAGTGAGAACCTGCTTCAAGGAAATAAGACAAAAGAGCAATGGAGAAGGATACCTGGTGTCCTCCTCTGGCCTCCGTGTGCTGCATGTGTATACATGCATGCACGCATCAGCCACACATGCACACACACTTGTGTACACCCCCCCCAAGAACATTCATTCTAAAAAGTGGTTTTTGAAAAAGAATCCCATTCTCTTCCTTGTCCTTCTAAGCCCATTTTTTTTGCATGTGTTTGTGTGGATGATGTTTGTGGTATGGTGATTGTGTGGTGCATGCGTGCATGTGTGCAGATGCACACGCCCTGTGTATACCCACGGAGGCCAGAGCTAACCTCTATCATTCACCTGCATACTCCCCTTGCGTGGAGTCTCTCACTGAACCCAGAGCTGACATTTTCACACTGGCTGAACAGCAAGCTCCAGTGATCCTTCTGTCCGTGCTCCTGGAAGGACTGGGCTCACAGGCATGTGTGGCCACACCCAGCTTTTGACGTTGGCGCTGGCGATTGAACTTGGAATGAATCGGGTTCTCTTGGCCCTTCTTTTTGCATGGCGAGCACTCTTAGCCTCTGAGGCTCCCAGACCTCCTCCTATTTCTCTCATATATCAGACAGTGTGCTCTTGTGCATTGGGCACCAGCATACATATAAAATACACTCTAGTGAGTGTTTTATTTTAAATTTCATTTTCTGGTTTTAATTTCAAAAGTAACAAATATGTAGAAAATAGAGGATGCTATGTTAAAAAAAGAATTCAACACTTTTCTTCTCAGGTAGTGACTTGAAGATTCCTATTTACCAACTGCAAGAGGATGAGCATGCTAGGGAAATGGATAAACCTCAGCTCCACCTTCTGCTTGGTCTCCATTCTTTCCTTTTGGAAGTGCCCATTCACCTTTCACCAGATGGCCATCGCTAGGGAGTGGACTCCCTGCTTCTGTTTTGGAGCATCTCTTTCCCAGCTGCCAGTGTCTGGGTCACACCATACCACTTTCTCCCTTAAAGCCCCCAGGTGGGCCCATTATAACAAGAATGGAAACCAGACATGTCAGCGCCCACTTACACTCACCTCTTTCTTCTTGGTGGCCCTCAATCTTGCCTGGCTGATCCCACCCCAGGAGCTGTATTCAAGTACTTCTCTGCCCTATTCCTGGCTGGTGCTCCTTCCTCGGACCAGATGCAACATTACCACCAAAGAGAAGTCCACCCTGCTGATCTGGCTCAAGGAGTCCACCTACTCAGTTATGCCCTTTTTCTACTTGATTTTTAGGTTACTTGTCAACATGAAAACATTCTTTGACTTTTTTTATTGAAAGCTTCCATACTTAGACAATAAACCATGATCATTCCCTCCCCTCCTCCACGTTGCCCTTCAAAAATCCACACTCCATCATAGCCTCCCCCTCCATTAGTCTCTCTTTTATTTTAATGTCATCATTTTTCCTCCTTGTGAAGGTAGTGCTAGGCATTGTGAGGTCATGTATATCAAGGCTAATTTCTGTCTGGATGAATGCATTGTAAGCAGTCCTACCCTTCCTTTGGCTCTTACATTTCTGCCACCTCTTCTGCAATGGACCCTGAGCCTTGGAAGGTGTGATAGAGATGTTTCAGGGATGAACACTTCTCTGTCATATCTTTTCAGCACTATGCTGACTTTTGGGTCATCCTAGAGGTCACTAGTATATGAAAAGAGAAGCTTCTCTAACCAAATCTCAGAGTAACATTAATATATGGGTATGAACTTTAAGTGAAGTGCTTACAGGGCAGTTTGGTGGGAATAATATATGCATTTAGCCAGATAAGAGTAGGTGTTATAATCTCAAGGCTCATGACCTCCCCTATAATAGGCTTTTGGTTAGGTTTTCAGTACCAGGCATGTATTCCCTCCCATAGAGCAGGCCTCCAGTCCAATTAGAGAGCAGTTGGTTTCCCCCATGACAGACGTGCCACTATTGTACCCATTGGCTAATTTGGCCTGGCTGGCCAAACTTGAGGCTTGCAGTGTCCACTGTTTTCACCACTGATGGCTTCTGTCTCCCATAGGGCTGCATGCTGTGCAGCTTTTTCCAGCTTAACATGACAACATTTTATTTCTGGGGTTATTTGTCTCTCCCGCTACCCTACATCAAGAACACAGATTTTCTTTGTGAAGGTTGCTCAGAGACCCCAACACACAGTGACATACTCATTTTCTTAGGACCCAGAAGATCCAAAGACCTTTGCTGGTTCCCATCTGTCCTGTCCTCACCTTTGGGGAAGTCCCTACTATGTGTGGAATGTGTGGCCCCAAGGTTCACATGCTAGAAACCCCATTCTCAAATTCATTTGTACATGGCATTGCGGCATTTGGAGATGGGATCCTAAGAAGGTAAAATCAGATACAAGTGGGACTGCCATGATGGCATTTGTAGCTTTGCAAGAGGAAAGGAGGCCCGAGCCACTGCACCTGCCCTGCCTCATCATGTGAGCCCTCAGCCACATCACAGCACAGCAGGAAGTCCTCACCAGATGTTGACACCACGTTCTTGGACAGTCCAGCTTCCAAAACCATAGGTCAAATCCATCTCTATTCTTCAGAAATGTCCAAGTCGCAAGTATTTGGTCATAGCAACATAAAAGGAACTAAGACATTTCTCTTCTTCATTAGACCCCTTCATGCCCTCTTTGCATGGGCCACCTCAGCCTCCAGCTGCCTGACTCAGGATTTGGCTTCTGTAACAAGGAAGGCAGTCACCATATTGGTGGCAGGTACTGAATCATCAGGGCCAGCCCGCATACTCTAGTCCAGGCATCTGGGTCATCTCCACCCCCTTGATCAGAGAATGCCTTTTCTTATCCCTCCTGTGTTTGGCATCCTGTGGACACAGGCATTAGGAGTTAATGCTTCTTTAAAAATTAAGCACTGAATCAGGCTCTTTATTTATAGCTCATTTTACAAATGTGAATTAAAGTGGCCCAGGCTTATGACACACTCAAATTTATTATACCCACTTGATGGCTTGGATAGTTAAATACTTCAGTGAATAAACTTAGAATTCATTAAGTCTCATTTTCTCATATTTCATATATTTGCAATCTACTTTCGTTTCTGGCAGTTTTCAAACAAGAAAATTAAGCCTGGCTCTGAAATTTATGGGTGTACTCTTCTAGTATTTCTTTCATTAGAAACCCCTATGTGGCTTTGGAGCCAGCCATCCCCCCCATGGAGATAATTTAGGTAATCTGAGGGATCTTATTATGTGACTGTTTCCTTAAGCTCTTATTAGTTCTGTGTGACAGAGGTAGAGAGCTGCAGAGACACGTGGAAGGCTACCTGCTTACCTTAGGATTGATGTCGGACAGGGTTGGTGCTTGCTTATGGGTTTAGTGAATACAGCATTTTGGAGATCTTAGCTCCTTGTTCAATGACATATTTGCATGTATGTGTGTGTGTGTGTGTTTGTGTGTGTGTGTGATGTATACACGTGTGTGTGTGCAGGTGTGTGTGCCACATGCTTAGGTATGTAGAGGCCAGACCAATGCCGAATGTCCTCTTCCTTTGTACTTCCTTGACACAGAGTGTCTCACTAAACGTGGAGATGCCCTTTGTAGTCAGACTGGCTTGCTAGCGAATCTCAGCCATTCTGCCCTCATTCCCCACAGGACTACTGGAGTAACAGGCATGCATAGCCACGCTCAGCTTTTCATGTGGGTGTCGGGGATTGAACTTGGGCCATTCAGACCCTTGTAGGCCCCCATGCTCATGTAACAAGCCTCTTATCTGTTGAGCCATCTCCCCAGCAACATGATACTTTCTGTGATGATTTGGTGGTTTTTCTTGATATGCTAAATCTTTTTAATTTATTTATTTGACAGAGAAAGAAGGAGAAAGAGAGAGAGAGAATGGGCACTCCAGGGCCTCCAACCACTGCAAACAAACTCCAGATGCATGTGCCCCCTTGTGTATCTGGCTAAGGTGGGTCCTGGGGAATTGAACCTGGATCCTTTGGCTTTGCAGGCAAATGCCTTAACTGCTAAGCCATCCCTCCAGCCTGATATTCTAAATTTTTTTTAAAATCCTCTGCCACCACTTGTACTGAGGGAGGGTGACACTTTGGACATGCTGTTAGCTACTGTAAAACGGCAGGTGGGAAGCAAAGGAGAGAGGAGAGATGAAAACACGAAAGCGTATCCAGCAAGACATCTGAGAAGGCCTTGTACTACCCAAGAGGCTCTGTGAAGTGTGCCAAAATTAGATGTCACAAAAAGATCAGATCAGCGGCTTATCATGGTACTGGGTGGCTGGGTGAGGAGCTATATCGAAGGCATTTAGAGGTGAGCACCCTTGGCTTAGAACTGTGTTAAGAGCCTCCAGGAAGGTATCATCTGCTGATAAGTACTTATTTCTCTCCTATCACACACAATTGCAGTTTTAGTTGCTGGAGATGCAGCTAATACAAGGGCTTGTTATGGGCTAGGCATGGTTCCTAGTGTTGTGTATATGTTAACTTTCCTTAGGGCTCATAGCATCCTGGGAGGGAGGCCCTCTCTAGAAGTGGGAATTGAAGCTCTGAGAGGTCAAACTCCCATTGTCACTTGAAAGGGAGAAGAGAAGGGAAGGTGAGTTTCAGTTACACGACAAAGTTGACTTGTGACAGTGATCGTCAGGGTTCTCCAGAGAAATAGAATCAACAGGGTGTGTGCATATGTACAAGTGTAGGCACACATGGAACTGGGAAAGTTTAAGCCCATAATTTGCAGAGCAACTTTGTGGGCTCCAGGACCAGAGAAGATATGCAAAGCAAATCCAAAGGCAGACAGCTAGCAGAATTGTTTTGTTGGGCCAGACTTTGTTTTACTCAGACCTTCCACTGATTTGCTGAGGGCCAGACACATGGGGTGAGGGGACAGCCTGCTTTAAAGAGCACTGATTCAAATGTAAATCTTACCTTCCCCACCCTAGCCCCTAAAGAAAAGGAAATTCCCACTAAAACATCCAGAATATTATGTACCTGGGTACTATGCCTCAGTTAAGTTGACACACAAAATTAGCCATTAAAATTACTGTTATGGGGGCTGGAGAGATAGTTTAGTGGTTAAGGCGCTTGTCTGGAAAGCCAAAGGACCTCTGTTCTATTCCCCAGGATCCATGTAAGCAAGATGCCCAAGGTGGTGCATGCATCTGGAGTTCATTTGCAGTGGCTGGAGGCCCTGGAACACCCATTCTTTATTTCTCTCTCGGTCTCTCTCTCCTCTGGGAAGCACACAGCTGGACAGTGGCTCTGAGCCCCAGGAAGTAACCCTAACTGCCCATTTTATAAATCAAATATACCACGAGCTTCCTACCTGGGGGAATGATGTCTTCCTGTGACTACTGCTCTGTGAAAATTGGCCTTCCTAAGACTTCTCTCTTCTCCAGCTTCCCACAGTACCTATTAACAGTGCTATGGACTGCCATGAGAAGAGGCCATGCCCCCACAGTACTGCCAATGGGCCTTGCTCCAGGCTGCTGGCTTGTTCTATCTGCCAGGTTCCCAGTCACAGGATTTACTGTGTCTGGGAGCATTTACTCCCTTCACACCCTGAGATACTAATCTTGACAAATACGGCTGCATGGTAAAAAAAACAAAGGCTGCTATACAATGAGAAGGACAGACAGGGAGAAGGGAGAAGAGGAGGGGAGTGTGGAAAGGGGAAAGCAAAAGACTGTGCAAAGGTCTGCTTTTAAAAGTAGGAACCAGGGCCAGTTAAGGCACTTGCTTGCAAAGCCAAAGGGCCCAGGTTCAATTCCCCAGGACCCACATAAGTCAAATGCACAAGGTGGTACATGCATCTGGAGTTCATTTGCAATGGCTGGAGGTCCTGGTACAACACTTCCTTCCCTTCCTTTCTCTCCCTTCCCCTTCCCTCCCCTCCCTTCCCTTGCTCCCTCCCTCCCTTCCTCTTTCTCAGTGAGCTGATTCGCTGTACTGCAAACTTGTGACTTCAAGTTAGACTTCTCCTTTGTAGTTCATGGAGTGGAGGGCAGTGAGCTGGCAGACACAGTGTGACTCTTGAAGGGGTATGTCAGGTGCAGAAGAAAGGAAGGACAGTGTTGCAGGAGAAAAACAGAATTCCACACAGCAGTGCTGACTCTTCCTTCCTGAGATAACCCCTACGTGATCATATTCCTACAGAAGGTCTTATTCCAGCACCTGCTGCATGAGGCGATGTGAGGGTGGGCTGCAGACTATGGGGGGGGGGTCTGAGAAGAGTGGTTCAAAGTTGATGCCCAGATAAGCATGAGGTAGGATAAAAATATAAGAAAAATTATGGGGATATAGGAAGGAAAGCAAGGAAAAGGAAAATGGTCTATTGTCCGTGTGTATGTGTGTGTGTGGGGGGGGTGTCTGGCTTGCCTTTTGTGCTGATAAATGCAAAACATCTCAAGCCCCAGTGATAAGGCAAAAATCACTTGCTTCAGCACTGTGTGCTGTCCTATAGGCATCTCAAACAAGAGGTTGAAGGCCACAGGTGAGTTATGCACACTTAAGGGTGGAATGTCCTATACTCTTGAGACTTTAGCATCTGCTTCTAATTCCTGGGTCTGGGTGCTGCCCTCCGGAAGTCCACCTTACATTCTGGTTTATAAAATGTGGTGCTTTGAATGTAAAATGTCCCCCATAGACTCATGTGTTTGAATACTAGAGTCCCCACTTCGTACTACTTGGGGAATATGAGGAGCCGTTAGGAGGTGGAGCCTTGCTGGAGGAAATATATCACTGTGTTTCTGAAGGGGCTACTTGAGGTGTCATGCCTCAGCCCTGTTTGATGCTCTTTAGGTTTTCTACTTCTTCCCTGCTAATGTGATGGTGTCACTCCAGCCACCTGCTCCTGCCATGCTTTCTCTGCCATGATAGAAACCTTCCCTCAAAACTGTATGCCAAAATAAACTTTTTTTTCCCTGTATGCTTCTTCTTGTCAGGTGTTTTGTCCTAGCAATGAGAAAGTAACTGCTACACAAAAGAAGAAACTTTGTTACAGTGCTAAAAAGGGAGGAAAGAGGCTTTTATCAACCTTTAGAGATGTAACTTGAAACCCACCAAAATCCTATGTGTACCCATTATAAAGATGCTTAATACTGACTCTTTCTTGAGAAGACTTTACTCACACATGGACATGTCTCATTCTTTCCTGAGTCTGTCTATCCATCTCCTCTCTCTCTTAAACTCTTTGCTTAAGATCTATGTTAAAAATGCCTTTGATAATCTCCAACTCAGCTTCTTAATGGCTAATTCTGAAATTCTTTTCTGTGATAAAATCATGAATCCTGTTTGGCCTGAATGGAGGTCCCTAAGATAAAAGATCGCATCAGGGAGTAGAGTGGAGCAGCGTCCCTATCACCAGCGACAAGTACAGAACCAATAGGAATTTCTCACCTGAGGAGCTATACACTTTCATTTATTTGTGCCAGCATTTATTGAGCCTACTCCATGCTCCAGAGAACGGCAATGAATCAAGGCAGGCAAGAAAACTAGCTCTGTCCATAGTATGACAGCAACAAGTATAGGGCCAATAGAATCAGCACCTTTTTTCTTCTGTTTTTGTCATGCAATGGAGGAAGTCCAGGGCTTCCGGAATGCTAGCCAAGCAATCTGCCAGTAGGCTACATCCCCAGCTCTACGTTAGAAGCTTTCAGAACGACCTACTGCTGTGGACATGACTCAGGGTGTCATTGTTGGACTCAGAGATTGTGACACAGACTAGCCTGTGTGCTGCTGAACTTGAGGGCTGGTTGAGTGGCCTGTGCTCATGTTATTTCTACATTGGACACCCCACACAGAGTCTCTGGCGCTTTGAATGGCACTGCTGTACAGCCTAGCTTGTTCCCCTAGGGTCACTGAGTTACTATGTCTCCCCGAGCCTCAGTTTCTTTATCTGGAAGGATTTAATAAGGTCATGCATGTTGAGTTGTTAGCACAGTAGTCAGCAGCATAAAGTGACAAGTGAAGAAAGCTACCCCTTGTCCCTTGGTGACAGAGAGTACACAACGTTCTTCATCTTCACTTAAAGCAATGATTCTTGGCATCACAGAAGTTTGAGGAAATGAGTCCAGCAAGCCCTCCAGACTTGACCCGGAACATGCCAAGGACCTCCAAGTACAAGCCAGAGGGGCTGCTTGCCAGCCAGCTGAAGATGACGCCACTCTCTTGGCCCCTCAGCTGGGAACAGGAATTGATGATGAAGGAAAGTCTCGGGTCCTTGAGTGCTCTATAAGCTGATAATAAAATTTAAAATCAATGGGAAGGCTGACAGCAAGCCAATGGTGGGGCCAGAGGCCAGGATGTGTCTCCATACACAGAGCAGATAGACAGGCTGAGCTGCAGAACATCCAGTGAACAGCCTCCTCCAAACCTGTGTGCAGATTGCCCAGGGCACCGCTGAGCCGGAGACCCAGCCAGGACTCTGCCTCCTGGGCTGCCACCTTCCCAGATACGGGAGGCTCAGGGGGAAACAAAGCTATCCCCAGAACGGAGACCTGGACCCCCAGCATGTTCTGTCATACAGCCTTCTGAGGGGTGCTGCCAAAGCTTGGCAGATTGTATTTGATGGCACCAATTCCAGCTACATTTTTTTTTTCTTCGTTGGACAGACGCTGTGGTCTGGCACAGAAAGATTCTATGTATTTCTCAGATGAGGGGCTGTACACATCATTTCTCTATGTAAACATTTCTTGAGCCTTTTTTATGTGCCAGGGACTATGATGAAGCAAGGCGGGCAAGAAAGAAAACTAGCTCTGCCAATAGCTCATTCACCACCCACTGACAGGGGACTGCAGAGGGCTCCTCACTCAGCCCACAGCTGGTTAGGCAGAAGAATGGCTTCAGGGAGCTGGGTGAAGGTGGTGGCTACTCTCCCTAGGCAATGGGTGTGTGGGAGAGGAGGGTCTGCTGAAGGTAGCTGGCGCTTGTTCCTTAAATCTATTTTAAGGATGTGGTTGGCAGGGGATTGTGAGGCAAGGGGCTGAAGAGGAGATTGGAGAGCTTGGATTGTTTCAGGATCATTAGTATCAAGGACTGGAATGAAACTTCCCCAGGGCCAGGAAGCTGGAGAAGGAGAGAAAGGGAGATACTCAGACCAGGAAAGAGAAGGAAAGAGAGAGGGAGGGAGACTTCAGGGGAGAGGAAGAGAAAATGGGTGTTTATGACAGGCACAGGGAGGCCCACAGAGTGTGCATGTGATAGACAGATTATATCTGTGTGTATGACAGAGACAGAGAGAGACGCAGAGCCAGAGAAACACAGAAACTGAGCGAGTGTGTGGCTGTGCGTGTGAGTGATAGAGTCCCACAGTGTTTATGGGACATGAGAGAGTATGTTTGAGATGAGAAAAGAGACAAACATGGAGACGAAGAGAATGACAGAATCAGAACGCATATGGCAGAGAGCAAGAGGAAGAAGGCAATGACAGGGAAACAGGGAGCGAGAGGGTAAGCGAAAATGCTTAATTTTGAAAGCAAGCTAGATCTGTCTGGGGGTAGATCTGTGTGTAGTTTGCATAGTATAGCGTGTGCATGGTGTGTATATACAGTGTATGTACATTCCTCACACATGCATGTGGGGGCCAGAGGAGGGCGCTGGGTGTCCTTGATTTCTTTTCCACATTTCCTTCAAGCAGACTCTCTCACTGAACTCAGAGTTACCATTTTTGGTCAGACTGGCTAGGCAGTGAGCCCTGATGGTTCTCTGGTCTCGGCCTCCCCCACAGAACTGGATTACAGGAACGTGTGGCTACATCCAACTTTTTAATAGGTGTTGAGAATTGAACTTGGGCGCCTTCAAGGCCTCAGGCTTGCACAGCAAGAGCTCTTACCCACTGAGCCCTGTCCCCCGCACCCAGGCCCTGTTTGAGAGTTCTATTCCTAGCTATAGCTGGGCTCCGTCTTTGAATTTCTTGAAGATTTTCTCAAGATTCCCAAGAATGAGCAGTCTTCACCAGCACCCTTGGGAGTGGCCTTCTGCCTTCAAATAACTGAAACAGTCTTCACTTAATTGCTCTGGGAAGCCCACAGTAACTTACACAAATCCAACTGCTCTGTGCTGCCAAGACAAAAGAGAAACAACTTAAACATTGTGGTTGATGTCACCTTCCCACTTGAACATGGGCTACGGGCTGCGTGTGTAACTGGAGAAGTAACCCTTCCTGGCACCCCCCTGGAGCTATGACCTTCTCTCAGTTTTGGGACAAGAGCAAGAAAGAAAGGAGAAAATAATTAGCGAGTGAACAAATGAGCATCCTGTTTCCATTTCTGTTGCCAAGGCCAGTCATTTATTTCAACTGAGGTACTTGGTAAATTAAAGCCACATGTACATTAAGTGTGTTGATTTCATGCTCTGACTGTTGGGAGTGAAAACAGCCAGACCCAGACTATGGTTTGAAGAACTGAAGGCAGTAATTAACTCATAAGGTCTTAAACTAACAAACGACTTCCTTTACAAGCAAAGTGTCAATCGGACCTTGATTCATGAAGTCACTAATTGGTCTTCTTGGCTTCACATTTAGTCCAGAGCTTTCAGATAAATAAATACATTATACTGTGTCCCTGAATTGCCTCTTTTGCAAGGATAAGTGACAGAGAGTCAATTAAAAACTAAAGCCCAGGCCTGGAGAGATGGCTTAGTGGTTAAGGCACCTGCCTTTGAAACCCAGGTTCAATTCTCCAGGTCCCATGTAAACCGGATGCACGAGGTGGCACAGGTGTCTGGAGTTTGTTTACAGTGGCTAGAGGCCCTGGCATGTCCATTCGCTCTCTCTCTTTCTGTCTGTCTGTAATAAAAAAATACAAACAAAACAAAAACAATAACAAACAAACAAAAAAATCAAAACCCAATACTGCATACAGCGGTGGCTGGAGGTTGAGGGAATGATAGGGATAGTGACAGAAATCAGAAGGGCTTTAAGGGTTTCCAAATAAGCTAGCACCAAGAATTATAAACAGTCTCTCAGTTGAACAAGGAGGGGGCAGCTAGGAGAAGGAGCTTCATTTTGTCGGCCTCTATTTAGTGAAACCTGTGGACACAGTGGCCTCCTGGGCCAGGCCGTATCCACAGTTTTGTAGCTGAGAAGGCATGCGTGCCGGGCTAATGTGGGCAGCGTCCATCCTGGCATGGTGGCTCAGACCAGGCCCCTGCAGACAGCTCGTCGGTACAGATGGAGCAAGATTCTGACTGGGCTCTGAGAAGATCTATTGAAGCCAGCTGCCAGCCACACAGAAGAACTGCACAGCCCCCAGCACAAGTAACATTTCTTCCACATATCAACATTTAAATCAAGTCTGCCCCTGAATGGTTCTCATCTACTGAGTTAACAGTCAAACATTTCATTTTCCTGTTGAATGGGTCCAGAATACTCCATGCAAAATATGCCACTCATGCATAAGGAATATTTTGAGCTCAAGGTTATTGAGAACCAACAGATGTGGGAAAAGTTCTTACATGTCCTGATTTCAAAACTTGGTAAGGAGCTACAATAACCAAGACCATTTGCTACAAGGACAAGGACAGACTTAAGGGTCGATAGAATTATAAGAGTTCATAAGCAAACCCTTGCATTTGTGGTCAGTTGATTTTTTTTTTTTTTTTGACAAGGGTGCCAAGACAGTGAAATGGGAGGAAAAATAGACTTTTCCACAAATTCTGCAAAGGAATGGAATTGGCCATTTTCACTACATCACAGACAAATGTTAAGTGCAAGTGGACCACAGACTGAAATACAAGAACCTAAGCTGTAATGTTCTGAGAAGAGCCTAGGAGGAGGTCGTCATGAACTTCAGGGGGAGGCAAAGTCCTCCAGGGTGTGACACCAAAATCACACATGACAAAACAAACAAATGAATTTCATCAGAACTAACTGCACTAGGGCTTGAAAGGACATCAATAAGAAGGAAATAAAACAAAACATGGGGCTAGGGAGAAAGCTCACTGGTTAAAGCTCTTGCGTGAAACCTCAGCAGGCAATCAGTGTTCCAGGAACTGCCTGCAGGTGGCATGTGAACCCAGAAGAGAGAACTGTGACTCATTTGGCAAGATGAAGGCAGAAAGTTCATGGAAAGGCTGCTTGATTTGGAGCTGACCGGTGCCTGGGCAAGGAGATGTGAGAATGCAGATTGGGGGTCTATTCTAGTGGGGAGACTAGAGCCAGATCCATCAGTCTCAGGTGAGATTTATTTCACAAAAAAAAAGAAGGAAGAAAGGCAGGGAGAAGGAAAGAAGGAAGGAAAGGGGATGGGAAGAAGCAAGGAAGGGGAAAGGAAGGAAGAAGCATGTATTAGTTACTTTCCTGGTTGCAGTGACAAGATACCTGACAAATACCAGTTTCGGGAAGGAGGGGTTGTTGCAGTGTGCACTTCAAGGCTGTAGTCCACTATGGCAGGGAAGGCATGGTGGCAGGAGGATGAGGCAGAGCTGGCCACACTGTGTCCACAGCCAGGATGCAGACAGCGATAAATGCTTGTGCCCAGTCTACTTTCTCCTTTGTATTTGGTAGGGGAGGGGCGTCAATCCACAGGATGGTTCCGCCCACAGGGTGGGTCTTCCCACCTCAATTAACCTAATACAGAAAACCTTTCACTTATACCAAGAGGTTTGTTTCCATGGTGATTCTAAATCCTGTCAAATTGTCCAGAACAGATTAACCATCACAGGGAAGGGGGAAGAGAGGGTCGAAGTAATGGAGGGAGGGAAGGCCCAAAGCCAAAAACTGAACCCCCAGTGCTATTTTATTTATTTGACTGAGAAACAGGGGGAGAAAGAGAGAGAGAATGGGTGTGCCAGGTCCTCCAGCCACTGCAAACGAACTCCAGACATGTATGCCCCTTTGTGCTTCTGGCTAACATGGTCCTAGAGAATCAAACTTGGGTCCTTTGGCTTTGCAGGCAAATGCCTTAACCACTAAGCCATCCCTCCAGCCCCCCCCCCCCCCCGTGCCATTTTCAACAACCTGACCTGTTAAGCAATGTTGCGAGTTCTAGAATGCCCTGGGATCTATGCAATTCAGTCCTTTCTGCTGAGGGATGTAATTTTTCAAAGCAATGACAGCCGTGGCTTCTCCATGTGAGTTTTGCTCTCCACATCATCAGATTTCATATATATGAGGGAAGGTCTCTTATAGAACAGTCTGCGTGCTTTCTACAAAGAATAACTACATACACTGGAGTCTGGCATTGGGGTCTCCTTAGCCTGACCTTGGGGGTGCTCAAGATTTCAGTGGGATTGGCCTTGGACAGCTCATGATGAGGTCGACTTGCTTCTGATGTGCTGAAATCAGGAAGTTGGTCAGGTCATTCATTGTGGATATAGTCTAGGTTCTGACTCAGAAAGTACAGCCCAGGTCACTGAAATTCTTGCATAGGATCTGGCAACCTAATTCCACTTGAATTAGACTCCAGAAGAACATTTCTAGAAGCAAGTTTTTAAAAACATGGTCTTAAGTCTTCCAGCATGACTTGCTGAAGTCCTGATATTGTCTAAAATGTATTGCTGAGGCCCCAGAGTCTGTCAAGTTAGGAATTCATCCAGCTTGACTATCCATCCTTTTCAATTCAAAATTAAATGAAAACTGATGCTGGCCTGAATTAATTGCTTAATTTAGAAAAAGAAAAAAAAAACAGGATAATCAAACCTATTCTGTAGGTAGTGACAGCTGTTATATGTTGAGGCTTGTTTTATTTTTAGTAGTAGAACAGAATTACTTTTAAAATGCAAGCATTTCATACATTGACCTGAGAGATCTTTTGGTTTTCTTTCACAAATGAAAGCATTGTAGACATGCTTAGAAATAGTAGACCTTGAACCTGAATTATATATCTTCTCCTTGAAACCCAGCAGTTGGCACTGATGGGGATAATATAAACAGGTTGCAGATTAATACAAGGACATTGCTATCAACCTTGAAATAGTTGATTTGGTCAGAGTGGTGGGGGAGGAGCAGACTTCTCAATGCTATCTGGACTAACCAGAAGTAGGCTTCAGTCTGACATTACACTATAACACACCTGCACCACCTTGGCACCAGGCAAATTCAAGTTGAGTTGTGATTACAGGAATTCATTGTCCTAATTCTTCTTCTTTTTATTTTTGTTTATTTTTATTTATTTATTTGACAGTGACAGACAGAGAGAGGAAGAGACAGACAGAGAGAGAGAGAGAGAGAGAATGGGTTCACCAGGGCCTCCAGCCACTGCAAAAGAACTCCAGACACGTGCGCCCCCTTGTGCATCTGGTTAACGTGGGTCTTGGAGAATCGAGCCTTGAACCGGGGTCCTTAGGCTTCACAGGCAAGTGCTTAACTGCTAAGCCATCTCTCCAGCCCACATTGTCCTAATTCTTGAGCAGTTTATTGTTCCTGCTTTCCCCCTCCATGCAAATTATTACAAAAATCCCTTTCAAGTCATTAATATGGGATTATACCTCAACTTTTATGATGGAGGGGCTTACTATCCTATCTTTCTGAAAGATGCTACAATTTAAAACATATTGGAAGTTATTTGAGTGAGAACAGCTACCCTTTGTGAATGCAGCCTGAGCAGGGATATTAAACCATCAGTTAATCTTCACGTTTAAGGCAATGAAAGGGTCTTGAGACAAATTACTTTCTCTGTAGCCAGAAGCAAAGTATGTACAATGAGGAACATTCTTTCCAAATAACAAGAATAAATCTAGTTCATGTTTTTCATTGTGCACTGTGCCTATGAAGTGAGGGCCTATCTGACAAGTACTCCGTTCTAATATAAACTGTGCTAAAATAATAATGTAATTCTTCTTGCTTGTGATTAATATATTTTAGGAGTAAACTCTGAATCATTTAGGCAAATCATCCTGGTATACTCATGGTAAGGGCAAATTTTCAGCCTCTTATATGAATGATAAACAGCCTTTCACTTCTATTTCCCTAAATAACCATAGGGACTTTTACCTCCAAGTTGTTCCTAACAAGAGAAAATTGCAGTGACACATGTTTATGTCTCCAATCCCTACAGGCAGAAAATACAAAATATACCTTTGAGATGCTAAGAGAGCACAGTAAATTTACCAACCAACTATGGGAAATAGCATAGGCCTGGGGGCCCAGAATCTGGGGGTGCTGGAGGTGTGGGTGCTGGAAGTGGACCCACTGATAAATGAAGCCAGCACTTGCAAGACAGCTCAACCCTATTAATAATACATGGTGTGTGGGCCAGGTAGGATTTGGGATATTTGTTGACTATGAGGAGTTTGCTAAACAAATTATCAGCATATAGCCCGAGCCAGAATATTTATCTACATCCAAGAATAGCCTGACACCAGCAAGCCAGCAACAAGCAGCAGGAGAAAGACTGAACTTAGAAGTAGGAGCCTCAGCTTAGGGATGGTGAACATTTGGTTACAGCTTCAAAGAACCTCCTCCTAAGAAATTAATAAAAATAGGTTGTAGGAGACAGCTTTAGGTTTGCTGAGATGAACTTCCAGACCAGGCACAGTGATGGAGGAAGAGATTTATTGATGCTTACAGATCCAGGGGAAGTTCCATAATGGCAGAAGAAGCTGGCCTTCCTTCACAGGACCAAGCAGAGAGAGAGAGAAGCATAAGCCTAAAGCTTCACAGCACAGCACACTTCAGGAACTCCAGCTAGGCACACTTGGCATATCTTTAGATTGAAATCTGAAACCCACCACCACGCCTTAAGATCTGCCCAGCGACATTGCCTCCAGCCAGGTGGCTGCAGATGCAAACTACAAACTAATAAAACACTGACTATATTGGGGGCCATCTATTCAAACTACCACAGAGGTGATTCAACACTCCCCTTTCCCATGTCAAGAGAAAAGGTCTTTTTGATGTGCACAGTATGTGTGTCATATATGTGTATGTGAGTGAGGTTCACATGTGCCATGACATATGTGTGGAGGTCAGAGAACAACTTTCAAGCGTGGTCCTAGGCTTCTCCCACATATATTTTTTTTTTTTAAGAAGAGGTAAAGAATCTGACTCTAGCATTCCACGGGCCTATGATCAGTTGGTGTATTTGGCAGAAGTCTGGTATGGTGCCTCTTCCTTTTTATTTTATTTTATTTTTATTTTGAGAGAGAGAGAGAGAATGGGCATGCCAGGTCCTTCAGCTGCTGCCAAGAAACCCCGTACATGGGCACTCCTTGTGGCACATGTGCAGCATTGCCTGCTTGTGTCACTGTGTGTCTGGCTACATGGGACCTGGAGATTTGAACATGAGTCCTTAGGCTTTGCATGCAGACGCCTTAAGCACTAAGCCATCTCTCCAGTCCCCACTTTTGAGGCAGGGTCTCATGGTGTTCACCAGTGCTTTGGCCAAGCCAGCTGTCTGCAGTTCCCGAGTTTCTGATGGGTTCTCCTGTCTTTGCCTCTCTTCTTGCCCATACATGTGGCTGGTATCACAGACACCTGACACAGCATCTTTCTTTGTACATGGGTGCTGGAGTTCCAACCTCTAGTGCTCATGCTTATATGCCACGTGCTTTAGCCACTGAGCCATCTCCCCCGCACCCAAGAGAAATGGCTTTTTTAAAAAGCATTGTACTATTGCTACACATGAGGAAGAAAAGACAGTATGTAACAACCACAGACAGAACCAGGACCTTTGACCCTTCCTTGAATCCACTCCACCAAAATGCAGTTCCAAAACAGTCCAATAGCAGATCAGCCATTCTATCTGCATGTTTCTCCGTTTGTAAAGAGGGAATAGATGGAACTTAAAGGAGGGTTGGCACGGAGGTCTGATGCTTGCTGTACATGTTCCGATGGTTATCAATTAAGAGGCCTCAGGCCAAAAATAAAAATTCAACTTAACATAGACCTGCAAATTCCACAAGGTGGTATGGGCTTCCAGGACTGGGCGGATGAAGAGGTGAGTGGTCAGCGAGAGCTTCAGTTCTCAAAGGTTCTTCTGATTCCTTCCTCTGTGTATTGACCTTGTGCCCAGTTTGGCTGCATAGCAGGGAGACTGAAATGACTGGCTCCTTAACTGTTCTGCTCCTCCCCACAGTGTGAGGAGGAAGGCAGCTTCCTTTCTCTAACACCCACTCCAATCCTGAGCCGCCACTGACCACATCAGCACCGCTATGGCAAGTAACGGACATAGCACTTGCCAGGGGCTAGGGCTGTTGCCCATGTGGCGAGGGAGGCAGAGAAGCTACGAAGGATACAAAACCATGCTATGCAAACATGCAGTGCAGTCAGAAGTCACGGTGACTATCCCAGCATTTGATGTCACCGTCATGTCATTCTTCCCTGTGTATAAAGGGGACTTTGATTGGCATCACTGGGAGCTCCTTTTCAGTTATTAAATGTTAATTATCATAGAAAGCAACTTTTACTGGGTATTTACTGTATATCTGGCACTGTCCTGAGTACTTAGTCCTACCCAGTAAATCCTCACATTGGCATTTATAATAGAACATTTAATTTACCTGTGATGGTTAATTTCTATTGTTAACTTGATCAGATCTGGATTCAAGTAAGAGGAAGCCCTCTTGGGCATTTCCAGGAAGGATTAACTGAAGGAAGATCTTTCCACAGAGTGGGCATCCCTTCCACTGGCAGCCTATGTATAAGGAAGTTTCAGGAAAAAGCAGTGCCTCCTGCCTGGCTGCTATGCTGCTTGCCCGTGTGGGCATCCATGCTGCTGCCATCCTCATGGGCAGCAGAGTGCAGCTCAGCTGCCTCAGCCTCCAATGTGGCTCTCCAGGAACCCTCCAAGCCTTCAGCACCAGGCTGGCACTACTGAGGCATGGAGGACTGAGAAGAAGGGTTCTCACATGCTCCAGCATGCAGAAAGCCAATGTTGCTTTGCCCAGTTCATATTATGGAAGCCAATCTAATAAATTCCTTTCATAATATATAATTCATTGTATCAATTCAACTCCCCTTGAGAACCCTGACTAATGCATTACTATTTTAGGAATGTGGAAACTGAGGCATAGAAAGGTCAAATAAGGGCTGGAGAGATGGCTTAGTGGTTAAGCGCTTGCCTGTGAAGCCTAAGGACCCCGGTTCAAGGCTCGATTCCCCAAGACCCACGTTAGCCAGATGCACAAGGGGGTGCACGTGTCTGGAGTTCATTTGCAGTGGCTGGAAGCCCTGGCGTGCCCATTCTGTCTCTTTCTATCTGCTTCTTTCTCTCTCTGTCTGTTGCTCTTAAATAAATAAATTTTTTAAAAAAGTCAAATGTTACACAGATGTCTCCCATAAACTCAAGTGTTCTGTGTGCTTGGCCCCCAGCTGATGGCAATTTGGGAAGTCAAGCCATGCTAGAGGAGGTGTGTTTCTGGGGGCGGGTTTAGGGGTGTTATAGCCAACTCCTTCTTGCCAGAACTTGGCTCTCTCTCTTGCTGCTGTTTTCCACCTGCTGTGGCAGAGGTGACGTCCAGCCTCTGCTCATGCCATGCTTTCCCCTGTCCTCATGGAGCCTCCCCTCGAGAAGGTAAGCCAAATTAAACCTGTCCTCCCATCAGCTGCTTTTGGTCAATTGCTTTATCCCAGCAAGGAGAAGGTAACTGCAACAACTAATGTCCACTTATCTCTGCTACAAATAAAATAGTGCCACTTTCCACCTCCCACGCTATATTAGTGGTGGTTCTTGGTTTTTTTTGGGGGGGGGGGTGGGGGGGGGTGAATATTTTTGCACATAACCTAGCACCACTTCTCATATGTTCTATGACAAACTCTGTTTGAAACACTCTCTACTTGCATGCCCTCAGTGAAATGCAAGCATGCCGACAGGGACACTTGGCTCTTTTCACTGCTATATCTCCCCCAGGTATAGTGCCTGACATCTAATTGCTGATCCCTACTACAGAGCAAATGGTTAAGCAAGTGCACGTGGTAACCTTCTGAGACGCTCGCAGTATGCAGCACACTAAAGGCTCAGGAAAGTCTTGCATAATTTACTTAAAATCAGTACTAGGGCTGGAGAGATGGCTTAGTGGTTGAGCGCTTGCCTGTGAAGCCTAAGGACCCCAGTTCAAGGCTCGGTTCCCCAGGTCCCACGTTAGCCAGATGCACAAGGGGGCACACGCGTCTGGAGTTTGTTTGCAGTGGCTGGAAGCCCTGGCGTACCCATTCTCTCTCTCCCTCTATCTGTCTTTCTCTCTCTGTCGCTCTCAAATAAAAAAAAAAAAAAATTAAAAAAAAAATCAGTACTATAGAGATCTGACTGTTTACCACTTTGCATAGGGCAAATACCAATATTTTGAAGAATAGAAATTTGCTGGAAATTTGAGGCTGGAGGGATGGCTTAGCGATTAAGGTGTTTGCCTACAAAGCCAAAGGACCCAGGTTCGATTCCCCAGAGCTCACATAAGCCAGATGCACAAGGGGGTGCACGCATCTGGAGTTCATTGGCAGTGGCTAGAGGCCCTGGTGTGCCAATTCTCTCTGTCTGTCTGTCTCTTTCTCTGACTCTTTCAAATAAATAAATAAAACTAAAAAAAAACCCTTTAAAATAAAAGAAAAGAAATTTTCTGGAAATCACTTTGGGAAACATTGACTGGCTAGCCTCCCATTTACAGGTGGGGAAACCGAGTCCCTGGGAGTCCAGGGTGTTCCAGGCTCTCCAGAGCCCTGTTCAGGATTCATTGGCTCAGCCCCTCTGCATGTTGCATTGATGGAAGATCATTGGGGTTAATTCTATTTTACACATCAATCCATAAAGGCGTCAACGAGTGTGAATGGACCATCTAGTCTGTGCCCAGCCATAAGCACCTTTGTCGTGACACTGAAAGCTTGGGTGACACATTTACAGGAGATACAAACTTTCAAGAGCCGTGCATTGATTCTTTGAAGACTGGGGATTCACCGGCAAATACGTTTTCCCAGAAAGTTGAGGCCTCATTGATCTTGGCTGTGCTCATCTCACTCTTGCCATTTTATTTATTTCTTCCACGTGAGACCCGTGCTCACCTCGCTGGTGTTCTCTCAGCTATTTCCCAGTTCCTGACCAAATGGGACATATAGAGAAGGCCAGGCGTCATGGGGCTCCAGCCCCGGCTCAGGCATTGTTTGTACTGAAAGTGGTGACTTCCTCACCTAGCGTTCTACCCTAGCTGGTCTTTGTCCCTCTCCTCTGAAAAAAGTTGTTTTTTTTTTTTAACCTTGCGCTGTGTCACCTTTCTGCCTCTAGCAAGAGATCGAACATGGGTCATTAGGCTTTGGGAAAAATGCCTTAACAGCTAAGCCATCTCTCCAGCCCCCAAAGTGCTTTTTTTTTGTTCGTTTTCTTGAGGTAGGATCTCACTCTAGCCCAGGCTGACCTACAATTCACTATGTAGTCTCAGGGTGGCTGCAAATTAATGGCAAGCCTCCTACCTCTGCCTCCCGATTGCTGGGATTAAAGGCATGAGCCACTATGGTCAGCCCCCAACGTGCTTTTTCTTGTTTTTTTAAGGGCACCATATCCTCCCAGCCACCAAAGCACTTCTGAGACCTCCTGAGGCCAGTAGCTTCAGCCACAATTGAGATACACCCTCTTGGGACACAGAATGCACTGCCCAGGATGTCCCCCACCTCACATTATCTCCTGGTGTCCCTATCTGAGGTTCCTATCTGGGGCTTCACTCCCTGCCTCTTTTCATCAATGAATCCAAAAGGCTGTATGTTCTCCAGGGGACCATTTCTTTAGATCAATGGCACTAAATGAGATTTTATGTGCTGCTACTGCCCAAGTTTGGGTTGATAGCTGGTTCTTCTATTACCACCAGAAAAAGAAAAAAAAAAAAAATATATATATATATATATAATAAAAGGCCCCAGGATTATAACCAAGCAGTGGTTGCCTTGGCTAAGCCACATTCCCTTGAACAATTATTTACTCTTTCCATGCTCCTGGCCCTTAAAAAATGATGTATAAACTGCCAACTTCACAGGGTTGTGATGGATGGAATGGCTTCTTATTTGTAGTGTCTAATAGTAGGTAGGCAATAACCAGGGTTATTCTCTTCTAGAAGATTTAATAAATACACACCAAAAAAGAATTGTAGAGTTTTAAAAATCCCTGTGCACATGAGTGTATGTGCATGTGTGTGCACATAACTGAGTACATATGCACACGTACCACACTGAGTGTGTGGAGGTAGGAGGACAACCTCTGGTGTCGTTCCTTCTCTTCCACCTTGTTTTGAGGCGAGGACTTTTCCTGTCCGCAGCTGTGTCTGCAAGGCTGGTGGGCCATTGAGCTTCAAGGGTTCTCCTAGCTCCTCCTCCCATCTCACTGGGAGTACAGATGCACGCCACTGTGTCTAGCTTTATGTGGGTTCTGAGGATCTGAGCTTGGGTCATCATCACTGCACAGCAAGCACTGTCCTCAGAGACCTCTCCCTAGCCCAGAATCTTAGATTTTCTCACTCTTTACCTTACTTTGCATAGTCCAGGATCTTGTCATTAGTGTCATAACAACCAGTAAGAGACATCTAAATGGATGATAGTGGTTCAAAGGTCAAAAGAACATGCTGGAGAGGAGGGGAGAAAATGTCTACCCAGATCCCACTGCACCTAGCAGGATCCTACCCCTTCTGTGTTCTAGTGGGGACAGGACATAGATGATTATAACTCGCTGCTCCTAACTTCTCTGCTCCCCCAGACCCAGGAGCTTCATACCTCCTGGGGTTTTTTTCCAGTCTACATGGTCCAGTCCTTTGCCATCCAAAGCCTGGCTTACCAGCTCAACAGAAATTTTGCTTTTATGGTGAATTGAATCAGAAGTTACCCATAGACTCATGTGCCTTGAATGCATGGTATCCAGGTGGTGGCAATCTGGGAAGTGGAGCCTTGCTGGAGGAGGTATGCTGTTGGGGGCTGGCTGCTTAGGGGTATTAGAACCAGCTTCCCTTGCCAGAGCTCAGCTCACTCTCTTGCTACTGTTTTCAACCTACTGGAGCAATGAGGCAATGTCAAGCCTCTGCTTGGCCATCTTTCCCGTGCCATCATGAAGCTTCTCCTTGAGACTGTGAGCCAAAACAAACCCTTTCCTCCATCAGCTGCTTCTGGTTGGTTTTTTTGTCCCCACTATGAAAAGGTAATTCCAAAAGCTTTGTTTGTTAATTCATTATCTAGGACTAAGGAAGAATGATGTTCTAACTTACAAAGATCTGCCTTATCCTCTTTAGACAAGGTAAGGGGAGGAAGAACAGCTGATGTCTACCAGCTAGGCCTCCAGGAAAGTAAAATGGTGAATTTCCCAGCTTATTTTCACATGGCCCAGAAGGAGGATTTGAAGGTTAGGGGCTCAGGAGGAAAGTGGTAAGACTGGCCAGGAAGAGCTCTTGAAGGCCTTGGATAGGCTTGGTGTAACAGAGCTCTCCTGCCATCTGCCACTGCCAGGAATTGGAACCACCTAGCCTCAGCGCTCTCCAGAAGCACACATAATCATCCACAAGCCAGTCAGTCCCTTCCATTCAAGCATGGCGCTGTGCCTTCACAAGTCCTTCTGGCTGGTGAGGTTCAAGTGTGTCTGAAGTGGTCACAACTAGGGTAACCATTTGCACCCCCACCATCCTGTGCTCCTAGATCAGCCCCAGAAAGACCCTTGGAATTGATCAAAGTTTGTTCTCAGCCCTTACACCCCAACTTTCTACCCTGACTTCTGGCACCTTCCTGTGGCTTCTAAAGGTTCTTGTATTTCTGTACAGCCTCCTGCCGCAGATGGTGAAGCAGCGCTGGAAGTTCCCAAGCAAGTGCCAGCCATCCTACCTTGATAAGTGTTTACTGGAGCCCATCCAGATGGCAGCTTGGGGACGGAGCACCAGCAGGGAACCATGGCTACACATACATGATGCATCGGAGATGCTCCCACGAGGAGCACTCATCTTCAAGCTTAGCTGCGCACTGGAACCACCTGCAGGGTTTTTAGAACTCCTGGTGCCCGAGTTTCACCCCTAAAGACGGATTTTACTGGTGTGAGGTCAAGGCATTGGGACTTCGGGAGCTTTCAGCTGATGCGGAGCAGCACGGAAGTTGAAAGGTTAACAGCAACAGGTCCATGTGCAGTTACAGAGTGCAGTGTTGTGGCCGGGCATGGTGGCCCACTCCTTTAAGCCTAGCACTTGCACCCAGGAGGCAGAGGTAGGAGGATGGCTGTGAGTTTGAGGCAATACTCCAGGTCAGCCTGGAGTATGGTGAAACCCTACCTCAACAAACCAAACCAACCAAACAAAAAACACTTCAGTGCCCCAGGGAGGGGCTCCAGGAATTAGCCTGGCCTGGAAAGGAACTAGGTCCAAGATGCTTCGTAGGGGAGGGGACTTGGTATCTTAGAGGCTGAGAAGAAGTGGATCAAGTGACCCAGTAAAGAGAAAGAGGAGAGAGAGAGAGAGAGAGAGAGAGAGAGAGAGAGAGAGAGAGGAGGTAGGAGAAAGAAGAATGATGGGAGAGAGGTGGTTTGGATTTCTGAGGTCTCACACAGTGAGCTAAGCAGCTGGAGAGGTGGGTAGGAACTAAGGCATGTAGACTTTCGTATGCTCCATTCTCTGTTGCTCTCAATACCTGAGGCAGGCTACTTTATAAAGGAAAGAAGAGGTCTATCTGGGTTTCCAGTTCTGGAACTGCAAGGTTTAGGGGCCTTGTGTGATGAGGCCCGGCAGATTTTGAGATAGTTTTTATTTATTTTATTTTCCAGGTAGAGTCTTCCTCTAGCCCAGGCTGACCTAGAATTCACTCTGTAGTCTCAGGCTGGCCTCAAACTCACAGCGATCCTCCTACCTCTGCCTCTGCTTCCTGAGGGCTGGGGTTAAAAGCATGTACCACCACGCCTGGCAGAGAGAGAAAATGGGTGCACCAGGGCCTCCAGCTGCTTCAGATTAACTCTGGATGTGTGTGCCACCTTATGCATCTGGCTTTACATGGGTAATGGAGAACTGAACTCTGGTCATTGGGCTTTATGGGCAAGGGCCTTAGCCACTGAGCCATCTGTAACTCTCGAGGTAGCTTTGAATACCACATGGCCAAGGGCAAGGAGCTCTAGTGTGCATGTCTGGTCGCTGCCTCTTGTCTCATAAAGCCACCAAGGACCCAAGCAGAAAGGCTTTACACAAATAACCTGATCTGGTCCAAATCCAGTTTTGTGCCCTTTGTGAGGCACTAAGAGGGTGGATTAAATTCTCACCATGGGAGTGCCTCACTCTGGGGATTCACTTTCTACACATGAAGCCTTGGGGTCAGACACTCAAGCTCTATGTAAGCCACCGAAATCTCGTAGGATGTTAATGTGGGAGCAAAAGGGACACACTAAGGAATTGTCAAGTCTGCTGGAGTGGGATGGGCTAGTAACTTTGGTTTCATCCCAGGCACTGTGTGAAAGAAGATGGATTGACGGGGCGGGAGAGGTGGCAGTGAGTGACCAGCACCTGGATCTCCTTTGACCATCTCCAGTGGTGACAAGAATAGGCACTGTTTGGGGCTAGAGAGATGGCTCAGTGGTTACAGGTGTGTGTTCCATAAGCCTTCCAAGCTGAGTTCAAACCCCCAGAACCCATGTAAACTCGGGCACAGCCATGTAAAGTGGCGGATGCATCTATAAATCCCAGTGTGTCTACCGCGATGGGAGGTAGAGTCAGGGGAGACCTGAAGCTCACAGGCCCGACTGTCCGGCCTTCCCAGCATCAAAACAAGAGACTGTGCCTCAAGCAAGGTAGGAGGAGAGAATCATCACTCAGTATTGTCTTCTGACCTCCACATGAGTGCACAGCATGTACATGAAACACACACATACACACACACACACCAGGGCTGGAGAAATGGCTCAGCACTTAAGGCACTTTCCTACAAAGTCTAATGGTTGGGATTCAATTCCCCAGGGCCCACATAAGGCCAAATGCACAAGGTGGCACATGCATCTAGAGTTCAATTGCAATGGCTAGAAGCCCTAGTGTGCCCAGTTTCTTTCTCTCTCTCTGTTTTTCCATCTCTCTCTCTCTTTTTCTCCTTGTAAATAAATAAAAATATTTTTTTACAAAAGAAAAAACCTATACTGATTTAGCCTGGGTCTAGCCCGGGACATATACAGAAGGGAACACTTTTTAAAAGTCCGTATATTGTATCTTCAAAACTATTGCTATTACCCACATTCTACAACTGAATAACTCAGTTTAAATAGCTTATGTGAAGGTCATATAGCTACGTAGGAGACCAAGTCTAGGTTCCAACTGGGTAAAGTCAGGGTGTTTAACCATTAAGTCTGTGTTCCTTATGGGTCCTAACAGCACAGTTTCCTGCGGTGTACTGACATCATTAGTCATCCAGCCATTTTTTTAGCATTCTAGTGGGGCCTTCTGCTTCCTTCAAAGAAACAATTATTTCCTCCTCTATCTCCTCCTTTTCTTCACTTTTCCTCCTCCTTCAGCAGGAAGTCATGTATCCCACACTGAATGTGAACTCCCTATATAATCAAGCATGCCTTTGAACTTCTGATTCTCCTATTTCTACCTCCCGCGTGCTGGGATTATGTGCTACCACACCCAGTTTATGAGGTGCAGGGGATCATGCATCCTGAGAAAGCCCTCTACCAACTGAGTTACATGCCCAGCTCGAGAAAACAATCACTTCTAATTGATTCAGACGTCTGTTGCCCCGGTGGCATTACCTAAGGTTATAGAACAACCTTCCCCCAATCTATCCTTTGACCCAGCAGATGTAAAGGCTGTTTTGTTGTTATTTGTTTTAATCTCTTGTAAACTCAGCACGAGTCACCAGGACAATCTGGAAGGTCAAAGGTCTTGAACCATTTCCTACTATGACTTTTGTTGGAGGGTGGGGTGGTTTTGAGGTAGTTTCTTATCCTAGCCCAGGCTGACCTCAAATTCACTACATAGTCTCAGGGTGGCCTTGAACTCACAGAAATCCTCCTATCTCTGCCTCCCAAGTGCTGGGATTAAAGTAAAGGTATGCTCCACCATGCCCAGCCTGTTTCCTGCTACTTCTAGCCCCAAATTCCAGATAGAGCCTGGAGAAAGAGGCTCACTAAAAGGGTAGCTTTTCTGTGGCCCTCCTGCACTTGGTCCTTGGTGTGTGGGTGCTGGGAAGCCAAGCTGTGTGCCCTCCGACTATGATCAGCCTGAAGCAGGGAAGGGGACCCTCTTTAGCAGTGGATCTCCTGAATCACTGTGTCCCCTCCTTCCTACAGGTCATAGACTCCTACATGCAAAGTTCAAGGCATGAACTCACTCACTGTTGCCTGATACGTGGCAGATCTGGACACAGAGCTTTTTTGTCTCCTGGGGCCCCTGTTGTTCAGCAGATCAAGTGACTGATGCTGACAGGAGCGGAGGCCACAGGACACCACAGAGCAGCCAATCTGGAAGGAAGAGGAGGGACACATCCCTTATAGCCTGTAGGTGACCCTTTCTCCTGCCTCAAGAACAGAGTCTACCACTGAGTCCTGGTCAGTTTCCTTCCTTAAGTGGCTGTGTATAGGCATCTGTGTCTGTGATTTGCAAAATCATTGTCTGATGTGAACTGCACAAGGGATTGGCTCTGAGGATGGGTTAGGTGTTCATAGTATGGTTGTGGAAAGATGTGCTTTGAAAACTAGAATAATATAAATTGCCTGCCTCAGCAGAAAATGCTTTCATGTGAAAAAGCTAATGAGGAAAACATTGCCTGGAACCAGCGCACCAAATACCCAGCCATATGCCCCTGGTGACTCGTCTTTAAAGCAATGAGATCCTTTGATCCTCTGCCAACCTTGGCTCCTCTAAGCTTCACTAGAATTTTCCTGGTTAAACTCTTCATTCAGGGTTCAGGGTTACAGTTTAGCATGGTAAGAATGAAACTGTTGACGTCCTTCTTTCTGTAGTTTCCTTGGCTTTAGAGATTGAACCTGGGGCCTCTCATATGGTTGACAAGTTCTCTACCCCTGAGCCAAATTCCAGTCCCCCATCCCCCCTTTATTAAAGAAAAAATTTATTACCCATGCTGCCCTTGAACTCACATTGTAATCCAAGCAGTATTTAAACTTGGGCTCTTCCTGCTGTCTAAGCTGCAACTACAAGCCTGTGTCACCAGGCTCGATGTGACTTTTTTTAAAGCTCACAGAGGAATATAAATGTCGCCAGAAGAAGTATGGGGGTCACAGTCTCCACCCAAGGCACGCAGAGACGTGCTCAGGGTCCAGGCCATGTAGACACAGAGCTGAGTCTGGATGTGTCATCTTGCCAACCTGCGGCTTCTCCTGCTGGGCAGGTTCTACACCTTGCCTCTTTCTGGTTAATGGATGTTTTTGATTGGAGACCTACAAAAGGCAAACCAAACAGGTGTGGTGGTACATGCCTTTAATCCTAGCCCTCAGAAGGCAGAGATAAGAGGATCACTGTGAGTATGAGGCCACCCTGAGACTACATAGTGAATTCTAGGTCAGCCTGGGCTAGATTGAGACCCTACCTCAAAAAACAACAAACAACATTAATACAGGAAAAAAAAATATTTCAGGGCTTAAGAGATGGTTCAGCAGTTAAGGCACTTGTGTGCAAAGCCTAAGGAACTGGGTTCGATTCCCTAACACCCACACAAAGCCAGATGCATAGAGTGGCACATGCATTTGGAGTCTGTTTACAGCAGCTGGAGGTCTTGGCTCACCCATTCATTCTCTCTCTCTCTCTCTCTCTCTCTCTCTCTCTCTCTCTCTCTCTCCTTGCAAATAAATTTAAAAAAATTTTTTTGAAAAATGCATGCCAGGGGCTGGATGGATGGCTTAGCAGTTAAGGCATTTGCTTGCAAAGCCAAAAGACCCATGTTTGATTCCCCAACACCCATGTTAGCCAGATGCACAAGTGTCTGGAGTTCGTTTGCAGTGGCTAGAGGCCCTGACACGCCCATTCTCTCCCTCCCTCTCTCTGTCTCTTCCCCCTCTTTCTCTGTCAAATAAAGAAAATATTTTAAAAAATGCATGCCAGGTGTGGTGGCGCATGCCTTTAATCCCAGCCCTTGGGAGGCAGTGGTAGGAGAATTGCTGTGACTCCAAGGCTACCCTGAGACTCCATAGTGAATTCCGGGTCAGCCTGGGCTAGAGCAAGACT
The DNA here is from genome assembly GCF_020740685.1 of Jaculus jaculus. Taxonomy (NCBI): domain Eukaryota; kingdom Metazoa; phylum Chordata; class Mammalia; order Rodentia; family Dipodidae; genus Jaculus; species Jaculus jaculus. Next base: position 47,937,420 of record NC_059115.1, on the reverse strand, counting down.
CTACCTAGAAAAACCAAAGGGGGAAAAATGCAAACCAAATGTTCAAAGACTACATCATGTGTAATGACAAGTTTGATCTAAGATAAGACTGGACAAGTGAAGCTGATAGATACTGGGAGCGGCTTCCTCGGAGAGCACACGGAAGAGCAGGTGCTTGGGTTAAGGATGAAATGATGTAGTTTGGTCCCATAGGTCGTCCTCCCCTCCTCAGATGACAGAAGCTGCATCTTTGGGTACAATGTCTGCTTCAGCATCACCTGACTGTTCAGCCCATGGGTGCAGCCAGGTCTTGGGTGTTCAAACCACTTCCTAAATGTTCAAAGGCAGTTTCCATGGCAACACTGTCTCACTGTAGGCCCAGGTTCTAATTTGCTGCTGATGGTCCAGGTGAGCTTTCCAACCACCAGGTGGAGACTGACTCAAGTCTATAAAGTGGGACATTCTTTACCGATTCAAAAGACAGCTTGTCGGGTTGGGAAATACCCTCAGAGGAGTGTTACAAAGGGACTCTCAAACCTGAGTGATCACAGACCCCCAAAGGGACACTTCAAACATACAGTTCCTTGCTTAATTTTGATATTAAGGAGTCAGTGTTTGTCTTGCTGATTGGGGTCATGGTGTTTATGACAGACTGGCTTGCTTTAGAATTAGTCAGGCATAAGTGAAAAGATGGGTTCCTTCGGGAGACAGTAGCACAAACAGGGGGTGAAATGAGGAGCACGTGCTGTCATAGAGACATAGGCAAGCTGTCAGGAAAGGGTAGAGCAAAGGATGGCATGCCTGAAGGGCCAAGGGAAGGGATGGTTTAGAACTGGCAGGCAGCTGGGCATGGCAGTACACACCTGTAATCCAAGCCCCTAGGAGACGGCAACAGGAGGGTCATGAGTTCAAGGCTAGCCTGGGCTACACAGTGAAATGTTGTCTCAAAACAACAACAACAGGGCTGGAGAGATGGCTTAGTGGTTAAGTGCTTGCCTGTGAAGCCTAAGGACCCCGGTTCAAGGCTTGATTCCCCAGGACCCACGTTAGCCAGATGCACAAGGGGGCGCATGCATCTGGAGTTCGTTTGCAGTGGCTGGAGGCCCTGGCACGTCCATTCTCTCTCTCTTTCTCTCTGCCTCTTTCTCTCTCTATCGCTCTCAAATAAATAAGAATAAACAAAAAATTAAAAACAACAACAACAACAAAACCCTTGGGTGTGGAGAGATGGTTTAGCATTTAAGGCATTTGTCTGCAAAGCCAAAGGATCCTGGTTCAATTCTCCAGAACCTGCATAAGCCAGATGCACAAGGCTGTGGGGGGGGGGGCACATGCATCTGGAGTTCATTTGCAGTGGCTGGAGGCCTTGGCAAGCCCATTTTTTTTCTCTCTCTCTCTTACTCTCCCTCTTTCTCTCTCTCAAATAAATAAATAAAATATATTTTAAAAAAGAAAACACCCTGGGGCTGGAGGGATGGCTTAGTGGTTAAGGTGTTTGCCTGCAAAGCCAAAGAACCCAGGTTCGATTCTCCAAGACCCACATTAGCCAGATGAACAAGGGGGCACATGCATCTGGAGTTCATTTGCAGTGGCTGGAGGCCCTGGCATGCCCATTCTCTCCCTCTTTCTCTCTGTCAAAAAAATACAAATAAATAAAAAATAAAATATTTTTAAAAAAAGAAAACACCCTGAACAATGGATAGACAAAAGCATGCTTCCAGGGCAGCTGGTGGCCATGAACTAAGTATGCCCTGGGGTGGAAGAAAACACAACCGCTTCCAGCATGAAAGGAGAGGGGTGGCCATTGTCCTCCCTGTTTCTGAGTCTGTTTGGCAATTTTCATGACTAAGTTTAAAGCAGTACAGATCCTTAGGCCCAGCTCCAGACTACCAAATCAGGACTTTTTGATTGGCGTATGGAGCCCAGATATCTATTTTGAAAAAGATTCCCCAAGTATATATGTCCCTCTCATTCAAGCCTTTCTTTTTACAGAGGAAACAAAATCCCTGGAGGAAGTGAGGTGACTTGTCCAGAATCTCAGAAAGCCAGACTGCATCCTGGATCAAAAGATCAGACACCAGTTCTGGGGCAAGTCCTCATAAGAACTGGAGCAGTCCCAGCAGTGATGGGGCTGGGACATTGCCACCTTGTTTCTCCAAGTGCTCAGTACATGCCAGCTGTGGGACTTGACCTGTGCGGCCGGGACGGCTTCTTGGAAACTGGAATAAGTCAGAACATATAAAGGCGTTGAAGCAATGTCTGTCAAATAAGACACTCAAGCAGTGGTAGCTATCATTCTTTTATTCTTATTTTTAAATTTTTATTTATTTGTTTGAGGGGGACAGAGACAGAGAGAATGGGTGCACCAGGGCCTCCAGCCGCTGCAAATGAACTCCAGACGCATGTACCACCTTGAGCATCTGGCTTATGTGGGTCCTGGGGAATCCAACCTGGGTTCTTTGGCTTTGCAGATAAGCCTTAACTGCTAGGCCATCCCTCCAGCCCCATAGCTATAATTCTTATCAGTCCTTTTCAGTCTCATAACAGTCTTCTGAATGTATCACTTCCCCTCAGAGCAGATGAAGAATGCAAGCCTAGCTGACCTGAGCCACCCCCCCCCCCCGCCCCATTGCCAGTGACTAGGAATATGGACAAAGTAGCCTGAGTGTTGCCAAGGCCTTTGCTCTTTCCTATCCAGCAGGCCATGCCACTTTCCAAAACTCAGGCTGATGTGTGAGCTATGTGTGTGTGTGTGTATGTGTGCATAGAAACTGTTTTTCTGTACAAATGAAGAGAATATTCTTGCAAATGGAGGCAGCCCACCCATCCACCATGCTTCCAGCCTGCACCATTGTAATTAGGACTGATGCTTGCCATGCTGAGCCAGGAAATGGCCTCCTCAGATGTGCATATCATCCAGCCATAACCAGCAAGCTGGAGTGCGCTTGTGAGATGAAATGGACTGTGCTGCCCCTTGCAACAGATCCACTTAAAAAAAAAGTCAACCTTCAGGCAAGAATTGCTTGTGAAAAACAGACCAGATATCCTAGAAGCCAAAGAACCTTGCTGAGACCCTGTGTATAAAGGTTGTGTGGAGCTGGCAATATAGCTAAGTGGGGGTGGGGGAGGCTGGAGAGATGGTTTAGCAGTTAAAAGCTTGCCTGTGACGCCTAAGGACCCTGGTTTGAGGCTTGATTCCCCAGGATCCATGTTAGCCAGATGCACAAGGGGACACATGTGTCTGGAGTTCATTTGCAGTGGCTGGAAGCCCTGGTGTGCCCATCCTCTCTCTCTCTCTCTCTCTCTCTGCCTCTTTCTCTCTCTATCGCTCTCAAATAAATTTAAAAAAAAAAGACAAAATTTTTTTTCAAAAGATAGCTAAGTGGGTAAAGTGTTTGCTTTGCAACCACAAGAGCCTAAATTTAATCCTTGGAACATACATTATAAAGCTGATCAAAGGGGCTGGGGAGATGGCTCAGCAGTTAAAGGTACTTGCTTATAAAGCCTGTTGGCATGAATTCAAACTTGCAACTACAAAAGACCCTGGCATGCCTCCCCACCCCACACGCGTGCAAATAAATATTTTTTTTAAGTTGGGCAGGGTGGCACACCTGTAACCCTACTGTTTGGTGGCGGGTGGAGACAGGTGGATCCCTGGGGCTCTCTGGTCAGTTAGTCTAATCTATGTAGCACGTTCCAGGATGTGAGAGACCTTGTCTCATAAAACAGGAATAACATTCCTGAGGATAGAACCTAGGTTGTCCTCTGGTCTCTACATGCACACATGTATGTGCACATACATGAACATGTACACATACATGAACATGTACACATATATAGACACACAAAAATAAAGGTCTCCTGAAAGACTGAGCAAATCACTTACCGTCTCTGAGCTGGTGACCCTGGACTGTGGCTGGGGAACACTACCATCCCTCATGATTGTCACAAGAACTAAAGGAGAAAGTGTTTGCAGAAGCACCCACAATGATCTAAAGCATTGTATATATACAGATCAGTTCATTAAGAATGATGCCACAAGCTGGGCATGGTGGCAATTGCCTTGAATCCCAGCTCTCAGGAGGCAGAGGTAGGAGGATTGGCATGAATTTGAGGGTGCCCTGAGACTAATAGTGAATTCCAGGTCAGCCTGTGCTAGAGTGAGACCCTACCTCAAAAAAAAAAAAAAAAAAAAAAAAAAAAAAAAAGAAAGAAAGAAAAAGAAAAGGAAAAAGAAATCAACAACACCACCAACAAAAACAATAATGCCACAGGCTGAATGGCTGTAGCAATATTAACATCATAAAAATATGAATACAACATGAGTAACCTTAAGCTCTTTTCTTTCAGTCTCTATTGATTTCACATCCAAAAAGATAGAAACACTTTCGTGCACCTGACTTATTTTATGGCTCCTATGCCTCACTGAAATATGAGCCCCAGAAGTTTGAGGTGGCATAGAATTACTTCTCCTTTGATCTCTGAAACAATCCACAGGTGCTATCCCTAGTGCAAGAAAATTCTGAACTTCCGGGTAAGATGGCTGCATAGTAGTCACACCAAGCCATCCTAGGGAAGGATTTAAGAAAAACTACAGCAAAACACACTTTTCTTCCAAAAAGTGAAGATGTATAGGTTTTTATTGGCCACAGTGGAGGAGCAGGAGAGACCAAGATCTACCAGAAAGGTGGAAAACTGACAGAATCCCGCAGAGGCACTTGCAGCTCATGAGGATTTGTGTGCCTACTCGGCCCGGTGCCCAGCTGCAGAAGCAAAGACCAAACAAGGGGATTTTCCACCCTCATCAGACCTGAAGGAAAGACAGTGGAAATCAGCTAAGGAGCTGCTGAAAGGGGTACAGGTGGGTCCAGCTGAGCAGTTCCAGTCCAACTCCAGGCTTCCTGCACTCTCCCATCCCCCAGTCGCCAGAACCATGAACCTCCAGAGAATGCATTCAGTCCCCAGAGGCAGGGCATCCAGCATAGCTGATCAGAACACCAGATTCACAGCACAACACAGAGGAATCGAGGTGGGCAGTCAGCATTGGTGAGATTGGAAGCCACACCAAAAGGTAATGAGGCTGGCTGACAAAAAAGGAGGTACAGAGGTCTGCACTGGAAATGCTAATCTCTCTTTCCATGTCAGGGCAGGTTATGGGTTACAAATTCATGGTTGGCTTTACCATTTTCAATTAAGCTATATTTGGAGGTTGATAATTGTTGCCTTTGATGCTTTCATATTCATAGGGCATTTGTTTTGTTCTTCTGTCATTATTGGGGGCGGGGTCTGATTCAGACCTGGGCTGACCTGGAACCTATATCAGAACTGAAATTTCAACCTCCCAGCAGACAGGATTAAGGGTGCAGAGCAACATACACACTTCAGGATTGTGACTTTGTAAATTATCTGTTTCAATCCCCACACTTGCATACTCTGTGCTAGTTTTAATTGAATGTGTATATTGCTCAGTTGAATTTTAGAAATTGCCAGTAAATCTACCCAGCCCACTAGAATACTTGAATAGCAGGCAAACTCAACACCTAGGATTACTTCTGCTGTTGTCTTAGGGTACAAGAGCTACACTTGGCACCTTAAACTCCTACTCTTAAGGAAGATGAAGTTGAATTTCCAAGTCTAAGATCACTGCAGATAATTAGAAAACCCAAGCAACAAATTAACTCAGAATGCAAAAATTGCTACATTATAATACAAGAAACACAAAGAATGAAGACAATACAAGCCTACTAAAAAATATAAATCCATCAGAAATGATCACCAATGAGACTATTTTAGATGAAATGCCTGACAAAAATTTCAAAAAATGATTGTATCTATACTCAAAGAAATCAAAGAAGAAAACAAACTCCTGAAGGAATTCCAAGAGAACACAGGAAACCAGCTTAATGAAATAAGGAGGTCATTACAAGACATGAGTAAGAAAATAGAAATGCTAAAGAAAAACCAGGCATAAATTCTAGCACTGAAGAACACAGTCAGTGAAATAAAAAAATTGTGTGGAAAGTCTCATCACTAGAATGGATGAAGGAGAGAACCGAATATCTAAACTAGAAGACCATGTGGCAGATCTAATCCAGTTCAACAAAGAGAAAGATAAGCTAATAGGAAGGAAAAAATGGGCATTTCAAGATATTTATGACACTATGAAAAGATCAAACATAAGAAATCAGGGTATAGTAGGAGAAGAATTTCAATCCAAAGGCATTAGTAGGGGTTTTCAACAAAATCATAGAAAAAAAGTTTTCCCCAAATTGGGAAAGAAATGCCAATGCAGATACAGGAAGCTTTTAGAACACCAAACAGAAAAAACCTGGAAAGAACCTCTCCTCGTCATGTTATAATTAAACTACTAAACACACAAACCAAAGAAAATATGCTGAAAGCACTGAGAAAGAAAAAGCAAGTCACCTGTAATGGCAAGCCCATTAGGATCACAAAGATTACTCAAGACAAACTTTAAAAGCCAGAAGGGCTTGGAATGATGTGCTCCATGTTCTGACGGATAAAAACTGTCAACCAAGATTACTTTATCCTGCAAATCTATCTATTCAAATTGAAGGAGAAATAAGGATATTCCACAACAAAAACAGGCTAAAGGAATTCATGACAACTAAGACAGCTCTACAGAAAATACTTGAAGGAATCCTTCATGCTGAAGAGAAAGCAAAGCACACACATGAGAAAACAGGAAAAAATAAACCATACTCAACAGCTAAAAGAAGAGAGTAAAGGGAAATCAGGAAGCACTACAAAACAAGAAGAATGGTGAAAATAAATATATACCTTTAAATAATAACTCTTAATGTCAATGGCCTCAATGTCCCAACCAAAAGACACAGGCTTGCGGACTGGATTGAAAGGCAGGATTCTGCTGTTTGTTGCCTCTAGGAAACTCATCTCTCAATAAAAGATAGACAGTATCTTAGGGTGAAAGGATGGAAAATGTTATTTCAAGCAAACGGTCCTAGGAAACAAGCAGGAGTTGCTGCTATCCTAATATCTGACAGGTTAGACTTCAAACCAACATTAGTGAGGAAATATAAAGAAGGTCACTTTATACTAATTAAAGGAACACTCCAACAGGAGGACATTATAATCCTAAACGTATATGCACCTAACATGGGGGCTCCCAATTTCAACAAACACTATTAGACTTAAGGTCACAGATAACACCAAACACAATTGTAGTGGGAGACTTCAATACCCCACCCTCATCAATTGGCAGATCATCCCAGAAAAAAATTAACAGAGAGACATCTGAATTAAATGCTGTCATGGAACAAATGGACCTAACAGATATCTACAGAATATACCATTCAAATGCTGTAGAATACATGTTTTTCTCAGCAGCACATGGAACATTTGCTAAAATAGACCATATATTAGGACACAAAGCAAATCTTAACAAATACAGGAAAATTGAAATAATCCCTTGTACTCTATCTGACCACAGTGGGATTAAACTACAAATCAGTAATAAGAAAATCTACAGACTTTACACAAATTCATGGAGACTAAACAGTACACTATTGAATGTTGAATGGGTCATTGAAGAAACCAAAAACGAAATCAATAAATTAAGAGAATCAAATGATGATGAGAACACAACATACCAAAACCTTTGGGACACAATAAAGGCAGTCCTAAGAGGGAAATTTATAGCTCTAAGTGCCTATGTTAAGAAATTAGAGAGTTCACAAGTAAACAATTTAATGCTTCACCTTAAAGCCTTGGAAAAAGAACAAGGCAAACCAAAAATCAGTAGACAGGAAAAAATAATAAAGATTAGGGCATAAATTAATGAAATAAAGCAAAAAAAATTCAAAGAGTCAATAAAATGAAGAGTTGATTCTTTGAAAGGATAAACAAAATTGATAAACGCTTAGCAAATCTGACCAGAAGAGAGAAGAGACAAAAATTAATAAAATTAGAGAAAAAAAAGGTGCCATTACAACAGACACCAAAGAAATTCATAAAATCATTAAGGACATACTTTAAGTATATAGGTGCCTCTAAATTTGGAAATCTGGCAGAAATGGATAATTTCCTTGATTCATATGACCTAACAAAATTAAATCAAAATGAGATAAACTATTTAAATAGACATATAACAAGTACAGAGATCCAAGCAGTTATAAAAAGTCTCCCAACTAAAAATGTCTAGGCCTAGATGGATTCACTGGTGAATTTTACCAGACCTTCATGTAAGAACTAACACCACAGCTTCTCAAACTTTTCCATAAAATAGAAAAGGAAGGAATTCTACCAAACTCCTTCTACGAAGCCAGTATTACCCTGATAACCAAAACCAGACAAAGACAGAACAAAAAAAGCAAATTACAGACCAATCTCCCTCATGAACATAGATGCAAAAATTCTTAACAAAATATTGGCAAACAGAATACAAGAATATATCAGAAAGATTATTTACTCTAAGTTGGCTTTATCCCAGAGATGCAGGGATGGATCAACATACACAAATATTGATAAACGTAATACACTATATAAATGGACTGAAGGACAAAAACCACATGATCATCTCAATAGATGCAGAAAAGGCATTTGACAAAATCCAACATCCCTTCATGGTAAAAATCCTACAGAAACTGGGAATAGAAAGAACATATCTCAACATAATAAAAGCTATTTATGACAAACCTACAGCCAACATAATACTAAATGGGGAAAATCTTGAAGCTTTTCCACTAAACTCATGAAAAAGACAAAGGTGCCCACTGTCTCCACTTTTATTTAATATAGGACTGGAAGTCTTAGTTATAGCAATAAGGCAAGAGACACTCATAAAATGGATACAAGTTGGAAAGAAAGAGATCAAATTATCATTTTTTTGAGTCAGGGTCTCTCATTAGCTTGGTACTAAACAAATAGACTAGATTGGCTGGCCAAAGAACCCCAAGGTCCCTCCTGTCTCTGCCTCCCCAGTTCTGGGAACACACACACACACACACACACACACATGCATCCTGTCATGCCTGCCTTATATTTGAGGGTTCTGGCGATCAAATTCAAGTCTTCATGCTTGCAAAGCAAATATGAGCCATTTCTCCAGGCTTTTCTTTCCAGATTTCTAGGCACCATGGCATGCACTGTATAGATTGAAATGACCATTGTCAGATGTTTTCTGGAAGGAAAGCTATCCTTCAGATAAAGGTTCTTAGGTGCATGCCTCATCTTAACTGGCCTGCCTGGCCCTGTCTCTCTCTTATGCAGCTCTTCTCTAGCCATTGTGTTCTGGCTCTTTGTGCTCTGGACAGACTGATCTGTTTGTAAATCCATAAAGGCCTTGTACTCTTTTATTTCATAATTTTCCTTGTCATTTTTCAAAACAAGTAAGTTTGTTTATTTGCACACATACATGTGTGTGTGCACATGCACACGTGTGCACTGGGGTATCTTGCCTCTGCAAACAAACACCAGATACTTGTGCCACTTTTCCCATCTGGTTTATGTGGGTGAATTGGAAGTTGAACCCAGCCCAGCAGGCTTTGCAAGCAAGCGCCTATTAACTACTTTCCAGCTCCAAAGGCCTCCTACCCTGACCTTTCTCCTTTCTTCTTTTGTCTGTACACGTGCTGTTTATTGCAGTTTGAATGTATGGCTCCATTGACCCAGGTTTTGAAAGTAAGCTTGTAACTTGAATCTCCAGACACCTGGCTGGAGGAGGTGCCACTGAGGTAAATCCTGGGGTCCAGCCCTACGGTGTGTTTGGGGCCAGATCTGAATCCCAGTCCCCAAATATACAGACAAGTGTGAGCTCTGGGGTCCTGCTTGCTGCCAATTTGTGCTGGTACTTTTGGTTTTTGCTGGCTGTTTGGTTGTTTCTCTCTGCTTGGATGTATGCAAACCGCTTCTTCCACCATTGATGGAACTTCCCCCTGGGTCTAGAAGCTTGAAATAAACCCCTTCCTCACCTAAACTGTGCCTGCTTTGGATGTTCATCCCAGCAACATGAAACTGGCTACTATAGCGTTCCACTACTTGGAATTCGTTTGGCCTTGCTAAAAGCTATCAGCCATGAGATTTCAACTTCAACATCCCCTCCTCCAGCAGGCTTTTATGGCTCTAAGCCCTGGTCAGACCCATCTCCACAGTGCTCCGAAGGTCTTCTGTGTTCTTCCCATTATAGCACATGTAACCGGATGCTATTTGTTATGGATCGAATGGTGCTCTCCCAAGTGATATACTGGAAACAGTCTATGCAAATATGATCGAGTAAAAATGAGGTAGGTAGAGTAGATGCTAAGCCACCATACAAAAAGAGGAACATTTGGAGACAGACGGACCCAGAGGTGGAACATTATATTGAAACAGAACTAGATACTGCAATGGTGCAGCGATAAGCCAAGGCACCCCAGGCCTGCTGGCCGCTACCTGAAGCCAGGAAGAGGCACAGAACAGACTCTCCCTCAGAGCCTTCTAAAAGGAACCGGCCTGCCAACACCTGAATTTTGCACTTGTAACCAAGTGTGAGAATGAATGTCTGTGGGTGGAAGTCACAGATTTTGGTACCCTGTTGTGGAGCCCTAGGAATATGATACAGTTGCCTTTGTGTTACTTATCTTGAGAACATGTGAGTTATCACCCCAGATAGGGCACCAAAGACAGACCAAAGAAATGATTCCATCCAAGTCTGTCTTGGTGAACTGACGAATATATTAGACATACTTATAGACTCGTTGGTGACCCCTAAAGCAACGGCATTACTGAAAAGCCCCACCCCAGCATGGGTGACAACCTCCCCAGAGCTGCGTAGATGGAGTTCCCTCTTCAGTTAACCTTTCCCCAAAGATCACATACAGCTGGGAGGGAGGCGTAGGATAGTGCGTGCTGGAACCGCAGGGAAGGGTGTGGTGACACTCCCTCTCTTTCTAGGAGGCCTTGTTAGTAGGCTTGACGAGGGTCTTGCGCAGGTAATCAGAGCTGCCCCTGAGATCAAGATGGTAATGGCCATGGTGTTGCAGTCAGGTTTACATTGCTGGCAGAAAACACCCTACCAAGGCAGCTTATGGAAGAAAGGGGTTTATTTTGGCTTATAGACTTGAGGGGAAGCTCCATGACGGCAGGGGGCAGAATGATGGCATGAACAGAGGGTGGACGTCACCTCCTGGCCAACATCAGATGGACAATAGCAACAGGAGAGTGTGCCAAACGCTGGCAAGGGGAAACTGGCTATAATACCCTAATACCACCCCCAACAATACACTGCCTCCAGGAAGCTTTAATTCCCCAATTTCCATCCACTAGGAACCTAACATTCAGAATACCTAAGTTTATGGGGGACACCTGAATCAAACCACCACATGAGTCATGCCAGGAGGACAGCATTCTACAATGGCTCCCTGTATCCATGGGCTAAAAGTGGTAAGAGTGAATCTGCATGGAACACATACAAATGCTCTTGCCACCATTCCCATCTTTATAGTCTCTGGCAGCTTCTGATTTTTACTCTTCCATTTTCTACTCCTCTGCCAGTCATGAAGCCTCAGTCAAAGGCAGAGACTTGTAGCTGCCTCCCTTGCATTCTGTCTCCAAGTACATCCCTAGCTGGGGAACTCCTACACCCCGCAGTTCCAAACAAAATCTTGGGCTAATGGAACTCAACTTCCTTCTCTGCCACACCCTTTCTGACATCATTTTTTGGCAACTTTAGGGAAGAAAACTTATTTTTAATATGCTCTGTGTTAAGTTAAAAAAAAAAAAACACAACATCTTCTTCAGCATCCTACCCACCAGTCCATAGCTTAATGTCTTCCATATAGCAAGCCTGCAATTTAAAACTTGCTTAATGAAACTGATAGCTCTGTCCATACCTGCCTGGTTAGAAATGGCCTGGTCAGAGCATCAGACTTCACAGGGGAGTGTTGTATAGAGCAGGCCTGGACTCATGGTTATTTAATAGCCTAATAAAGGAGCCTTCCCACTAGATAATGTGGCCTGGAGTGGACAGTTTAATCACAGCTGGTCAATATTTATGAGGCCAGAGGCCCAGCTGCGCGTATGACTTATTTACAAGCTAATTCAGGAGCCCATAAGCCTCCCTGTGAGGTCCACCTGTTTATTCGTAGACACTGGTACTAGCGCGCCTGCCACAGAGAGTGGGAAAGAACACATCCCCTTCCCAGCCACTGGCTTGACAACTCCGGCGCCCTCCTGCTGCCTTCCTGGAGCAGTATTCTGTTTGATTCTTTTTGAATAAAGAGGTCGGCAAAGCTTTTCTTCTGGGCAAGCGTCGCTTCCCCAACCCCCTCCAGGTAACCACAGTCCAAAAGAAAAGTACCAGATACCCTAAGGCACCAGGTTTCCAAGCTGGCTGTGCTGTACAATCACCTGGGGGTGCTTGTCAAAACTGCAAGTTCTGGGGCCGCGGAGGTGGCTTCCTGTGTAAAGTGTTTGTCACACAAGCATGAAGACCTGAGTTCGGCTCCCCCAGTACCCACGTAACATGCCGGGATGGGGTGCACCTGTCACCCAGCACTGGGAGGCAGAGACAGGGTCCCTGAGGCTCGCTGGCTATCTGGTCTAGCTGAATTGCTGAGCTATCGGTTCAGTGAGAGACCTGGTCTCCAAGAAGAAGGCGGAGAGTGGCTGAGGAAGACTCTTAGTGTTGACATCCAGCCTTCGCGCACGTATGTATGCACATCCACATACGTCCCCACAGCTGTGCACACACATATGAACATGCATACACATATGTGTGCATGCCACAAATACATACACATGCAGAAAAAACAAACATGCACTTAGTAAAGCTTCACCATACCTCAGTGAGCCACAGCCTCGCAAATGGGGTGAGAAGCTCGCTAGCTTTCTGTGTACTACTTGGAAGTAGGGTGCCGAAGGCAAGCCGCAGGGTGGGCTCAGAAAGCTGCTGTTTCCAAGTATCTTGGATTCAGGAAGCAAAGAGTCCACAGGGGTCTCTCCAGGAAGCAGAAGAGACTTTGGTTTGGGGTGTAAGAGATTCCCCAATCCATGCAGGTGTCCAGCTGTGTGGCTTCACACACACCATGTGCACTTGCTGAGCCTGTGTCCTCAGCAAACAAACACAAATAAAGATAGTTAAGAATAAAGGTTATAGGCTGGAGAGATTGCTTAGTGGTTAAGCACTTGCCTGTGAAGCCTAAGAACCCCAGTTCGAGGCTCAATTCCCCAGGACCCACTAGCCAGATGCACAAGGGGGCACACGTGTTTGGAGTTCATCTGCAGTGGCTGGAGGCCCTGGTGTGTGCCCATTCTCTCTTTCTTTCTATCTGCCTTTTTCTCTCTGTCTGTTACTCTCAAATAAATAAATAAAAATAAACAAAAATAATTTAAAAAAAGAATAAAGGTTACTTTGAGAATTCACGAATTCCACCTGTTGGGATAACATGTCCCTCACAGGGCACATGTTAGAGGCTTGGTGACCAGCCTGTGGTGCCATTGGGAGATGGTGGAACCTTTGCAGGGGTAAAGCTCTAAAGGAGGAAGTTACGTCACTTGAGACATGTCCCAGAAAGAGATACTGGGACCCCAATCTCTTCATCTTGCTCTCTTTGTTTCTGGCCTGAGACGAGCAGATCTGCTTCACTGTAAGCTCCTGCCATAGTGTTCTGACTCGCCACAGGCTCAAAACGACAGTGCAGCCTCTGAGTGACACCTCAGGTACAAGGCGCCACAAGAAACATCTTCCTCCTCCTCTTCTCTGCTTGTGTGCTGTCTGCATGGTGTGGTGTGTGTGATGTGTGTGAAATATGCACATCTATGTGCCCTTTTGGCCTTCGATGTGTTTGCCTGAGGTAGCCAGAGCTGAATATTGCTCTTCCACCCATTCTTTTTAAAAAAATTTTTAAACTTGGGCCAGGCATGGTGGCACATGCCTTTAATCCCAGCTTCAGGAGGCAGAGGTGGGAGAATCACCATGAGTTCAAAACCACCCTGAGACTACATAGTGAATCCCGGGTCAGGCTGGGCTAGGGTGAGACCCTACCTTGAAAAACAAAAAACCAAAAACAACATCAAAAAAAAAAACCCTTTATTTTTAGAGACAGCAAGAAAGAAAGAGAGAGAGAAAGAATTGGCACACCAGGGCTTCACCCACTGAAATCGAACTCCAGATGCTTGTGCCGCCTAATGGGTATGGGTGACCTTGCACTTGCCTCACCTTTGTGCATCTGGCTTACGTGGGTCTCCAGGCTTTGCAGGTAAGTGCCTTAATTGTTAAGCCATCTCTCCAGGCCATCTTCCACCCATTCTTTTTGTATGTTTGTTTGTTTTTTCAAGGTAGGGTCTCACTTTGGCCCAGACTGACCTGGAATTCACTATGGAGTCTCAGGGTGGCCTTGAACTCATGGCGATCCTCCTACCTCTGCCTCACGAGTGCTGGTATTAAAGGTGTGCGCCACCAGGCCCGGCTTCAACCCATTCTTATTTTAGCAGTGGTCTCTTGTGTCAGAACTGATGGCAGAACTTGTCATTTTTCACAATTCCGATACCCTGGTCACTTTGCTCTTTTGTTTCTTTCCAGGACTGAGGTTTTAGGCATGGATAGCCACACCCAGCTGCTTACGTGGGATCTGCACATTCAAACTTGGGCAGTTTCAGGTGTCTCAGGCCCTCATGCTTGCCCAGGAAGCACACTTAATCTCTGAGCCACCTCTCCAGCTCACATGTTTCCCCTTGAAGTTGATTTTCCTCTGGCATTTTGTCACAGTGACAGAGTGCAAACATCACAGACCAACAGAAAATTGCTCCTGGCGATGTGGTGAACAGTGAGGATGAAGTAGTAAAAAGGAAAATTATCCTGCCCCCTCCCATAAGGTGTCAAGGTCTTATGGTTGTCTAAGACACTGGCAGAAAGCCATGACACAGAGGAAGGAGCTGTTCTGCGTGTGATCAACCCAGCCAAGGAAATGCCCACGCTATTGTCCCAGCATGGAGCTGATGTCTGTGAACCAGTCTGACATCTCACTTGAGAGCTGAGGATCTCTGGCGATGGAAGGCTCCAGGGGCTGGGAGAGCTATCCATGTGAAAGAGCAGAGAATCCAAAAGCCCCAAGGCGGGGCTGAGCTTGGTGGGTGAGGAAGCTCAAAGACCCTACAGAAAGCTCCCCGTGAGGTGGCAGTGCTTGGAAAACTTAAACAGAAATGGAGCCAGGCGGAAGTAGGAAAGGCTCACTAACTGGAACCTGCTTATTGTTGTAGACAAGCAGTGGGCGCCTAGCCAACATGTTGGCTGCCATCTCTGAAAACTGACTTCCTTTTGCCTAGGGCAAAGGGAGAAGGCCCCCCCGAAGCCTCCATCCGGATGCCACAATCCCACCCCGGGCCTATGGCTGATTAGCCCCAGGTGTGAACACTGCCAGCTTCCTGCCGTGGTTCTAGTTCTTTTTCTCTCTGGATTGGGAAAACAGACAGTGGCAAGTTTAGTGGCCTTCATAGAAAACCTGTAGCAATTGTAGGGTTTTGCTTCAGAAGGCACCAGGTTCTCCCTGAGAGATAAACCCAGGAATTAGCAATCTCTGAGTTTTCACGGGTGCAGTCAACAGGTGTAGGTTAGCCTTGTTTGTGACAAAACAATTTTAGACCCTTCCACCTCTACCCAGTGTGTCTGACAGGGCCCTGTGGAGCAGAAAATTCTTGGTCGTCTTAAATCTCCCGCCCCAAATGCTTGATTTTTCTCCTGCACATCAATCCTATTTCTGACCCTTTCACAGCATGTGCTCCATGAATGGTTTCTTTGCCCGGCTTGAGGTAATTCATATCAGATGGCAGCTGTCAAGTTTGACAACGTGCTGCTGAGTCCCCCGCCCCCCGGCCACTGGGATATCTAAAGCTTTGCTTGGGGTGTCCTGACCTGAGAGAATGGGCCTAGCACATGACAGGGCCTCACATAACTTCCTTGCACACCCCAGCTGATGTGTAAGGCAGTGTGCCTTGGAAAAGGCAAGGCAAGGCTGGAGACAGGGTGCTCTGTGGATCCTGGGGGGTGGTTGGGAAACCCTGGAGGGGCAGAGGGGGGACAGTGTTCACTCAGATGATTCTCACTGTGACCTTGACAAGTAAATGTTTCCCCATTTCACAATGAGGAAACAGAAGCTTACCAAACAGGCCTGTTTGCAAGTGGTATGGTTCCAATCACACAACCTATGTTCTGTCACCTTTCAATAGGCAGGCACTTGTCCTGTTCATCAGAGCAGCAGGGAGATCAGTAAAGGTCTTGGAATAATTGCAGTCAGAGAGTCTGAGCAGCAACGGGTTCATGTAGCACAGGTGGGAATGAGAAGGGGAGGTCTGAACCCCAGATCCCAAGGGGAACTTAAAGGGTGGGTTTTCAAAGGATAATAAGTATGTATCTACCTGTCTTGGATATGAAGTGTCCCCTCACAAAGGCCTCTCATGTTGAAGGCTTGTTTCCCAGCTGCTGCATCTAACCAGTGAGAGGTAATTGTCTCACAAACCCTCTGACCTAATCCTTGGCGCAATCTACTGATGGAGTCATAATTGGATGGTGTTATTGGGAGAGGGGGGAAATGAGGAAGTAGGCCACTGGGGAAGTGTCTTTGAAGGGGATATCTCTCCCCTGGCTCTTCTTCGGTCTCTCTGCCTCCTGTCTGCTGTGAGGCGAGCCACTCTGCCCCACCACCTGCCAGGAGGCTGGACCTCCTTATGCATGGGCCTGAAGCATCAGAGCCAAGTGATTGACTGTGGGCTGAAGCCTTCACAGGCATTGGCTCAAGTAAGTCAGTCTTCTTGATTTTCAAGTGTTCCCCTCAAATACTTTGTCACAGAAACAAGTCACTATCATTTATTTTTCTATCATCCGTCTACCTATCTATCTATCTATCTATCTATCTATCTATCTATCTATCTATCTAACTATCTATCTATCTATCATCTGTCAATCTTTCACAATTCCTGGCTACGCAGGGGAACACTGCTTTCTTTTTGTTACACTGGAGGGGTAATAAAACCAGCCAGAAGCCCTGGGCTCAACTTGGATCTTGTTCTTTTATTGCGGGTGACTTTGAGCCCTGTATCCTCTGTGGTCCTTAACTTCCACCCTTGCAAAGCTGTGCCAATGATGACATCCTCTTTAGAAGCATTCCACTGGGGGGTTTTTCCCTCATCCTGTAAAGGGGGAAGCTGAGGTTCAGAGGTATGTACTAACTCTCCTCAGTCACACAAGAATAATGTGATGGGAATGACATGGGTGAGATCCATGTAAAGTGGCCCTTTGAATGATCATTCATAGATATCATGCACTTTGTATATGCATATGTATGCATGTTTGTATGTGTGTGGCTACGTGAGTGTGTACAGAGACCAGAGGTCAATGTCAAGGGTCTTCCTCAATTGCTCTCTTCCTTAACTTTGGAGGCTGTGTCTTCCCCAGAACCTAGATCTTATTGATAAGGCTATGCAAACTTGCCAGTGAGGCCCTGGGGTTCCCTGACTTCACCTCCCCAGCACTGAGCTTATAGGTATATACCATCATGCCCAGCATTTTTATAAAGGTTCTGAGGATTCAAATTCAGGCGGAGGGTATAGCAAGCAGTTTACCAACTGAGCCATCACCCCAGCCCAGTATCAAACACTGCCTAAAGGTAAGATAGAGAAAGCAGAGCTGGAAAGATGGTGGTTATGGTGTTTGCTTGCAAAGCCTAGGGACTCAGGTTCAATTCCCTAGTACCCACGTGAGCCATCTGTACATGGTGGCACATGTGTCTGGAGTTAATTTGCAGTGGCTAGAAGCTCTGGCATGCCCATTCTCTCTCTTTCTCTCGCTATTTGCCTCTTTCTCTCTTGCTCAAATAAATACAAATAAATCATTTTTATTTTATTTTATTTTTTTCTCAATTTTATTAAACATTTTCCATGATTATAAAAAATATCCCATGGTAATACCCCCTCCCCCACTTTTCCCCTTTGAAATTCCCTTCTCCATCACATCCACTCCCCATCTCAATAAGTCTCTCCTCTATTTGGATGCCATGATCCTTCCCTCTTCTTATGATGGTCTAATGAAGGTAGTTTCAGGCATTATGAGGTCATGGATATTGAAGCCAATTTTTTGTCTGGAGGGAGTACATTGTAAGGAGTCCAACCCTTCCTTTGGCTCTTACATT
Organism: Jaculus jaculus; assembly: GCF_020740685.1. Classification (NCBI taxonomy): domain Eukaryota; kingdom Metazoa; phylum Chordata; class Mammalia; order Rodentia; family Dipodidae; genus Jaculus; species Jaculus jaculus. The sequence continues at coordinate 47,919,301 of NC_059115.1, read as the reverse complement.
CTTTCTGCCACCTCTTCTGCATTAGACCCTGAGCCTTGGAAGGTATGATCGAGATGTTACTCAGTACTCTTTAGTTACTTCTTTCCAGCACCATGATAACTTCTGAGTTGTCCCAAGGTCACTGCCATCTGAAAAGAGAAGATTCTGTACCCAAAGTGAGAGTAGCATTAATATAAGGGTATGAATATTAAGAGAAGTGCTTCCTGGGCAGTTTGATAAGCATAGTATATACACTAATCCAGACATCAGCAGATGTTACAACTCTAGGGCTCATTACTACCCCTGTTTTAAGTTTTCAGTATCAGGGATGTATTCCCTCCCTTGGAGTGGGCCTCCAGTCCAGTTGGAGGACAGTTGGTTTCCACCATGACAGATGTGCCACTATTGCATCCATTGGCTCCTTTGGCCTGGCTGGACAATTATAAGGCTTGCAGTGTCCACTGTTGAGTATCTTCACTGGTGGTGTATCTTTCTCCCATTGAACTGCATGTAGAATGGCTTCTTCCAGCTTTCTGTCAACTGGTCTACATGGAGGAGGTTATCAGCTCAGTTCCAGCAGGATTTCTCAGTGGCCTTGCAGCCCAAGTATTTTGGAGTCTTCAGCAATAGGGTCTTACCATCTATTCCTGGTGGGAAACGAAGGGCCTCGGCAATGGCCTATAATGTTTTGGGGGCATTAGGGACCTCCCTGGCCAAGAACTCACTGGTGGTATCTCATCCCTGGCACTGAAAATTTTCTAGCAACGATCTACGTCTCCTGAGTGTTCCATTGTCCAAAACTGAAGGATTCAATTTGATACAAATAAATCACTTTTTAAAAATAGAGAAAGAATTGAGTACTGTGTTCCAGACAGCTCCTGAAACCAGGACACTTGAATTGTAAAGATTTTCTAGTTCTTGCCTTTTTAGGAATCTTGGGAGATCCTGGAAAATCCACTTCATCCTTGCACAATAGGTCAAGGATCTATTAGAAAAATTAGTGAGATTATTCAGATTGGTGGGGACAAGGCTGAAAACAAAGCAAAAACCTCAAAAATGACAATTAAGGAAAATCTCATGGTTTGATTTTCAGGCAGAGGCTGAAGGAGGACCTGGAAGGAGCAACGAAGCCAATCTAACTGTGAACAAAAGAATCCAAGATCTATGTGCACAGGGAAAACCCAGGAGGCAGTTCAACTAGCTGAGAGAAGGATGGCTTTGTTGGCAAGTATCTAGCCTTCCCTCATGATGACATATCAAGGAGAGGTTTGAATTTTATATCTGTCCTATTCAGTTTTGTGTTACTGTAACAAAATACCTGAGGCTTGAAACTTATAAAAACAGGAGCTTGTTTGATTCACAATTCTGGTAGTTCAAAGGCCCAAACAGCAGGGTACCTATATCCCAGTGAGGGCCACCTCCCTGAACCATAGCACCATGTAGAAACAGTCAGGAAAATGGGCATGTGCAGAAGACTTGCATGTGTAAGGAAGAAGCCAGGGAGGGAGCAACCTATTTTCTCAGGTGCTAATGCATTCCCACCAGACCTGGCTCAGTCCTACAGCATCCATCCATCCATCCATCCATCCATCCATCCATCCATCCATCCATCCATCCATCGAGGAGTGAGAGTGGAGCCCCTGTGATCCAGCGACTAGGCATTAAGTCCCATTTCTCAGAGGTTCTACCCACTCATTACTAGCACACTGAGGATCAAATGTCAGCACATGTGTCTGTGGAGACAAATTACATCAATCTCTAATCTCCTTGAATTGGGTGGCATGGTGGTTTGATTCAGGTGTCCCTCGTAAACTTAAGAGTTTCAAATGTTAGGTTCCCAGCTGATGGAGATTTGTGAATTAACACCTCTTTGAGGCAGTGTATTCTTGGGGGTGGGCTTATGGGTATTATAGCCAGTGTCCCCTTGCCAGAGTTTGGCACACTCTCATGTTGTTATTGTCCACCTGATGTTGGCCAGGGGGTGATTTCCACCCTCTGCTCATGCCATCATATCCCCCTGTCATTATGGAGCTTCCCTTCAAGTCTGAAAGCCAAAGTAAGCCTCTTTTTTCCCACAAGCTGCTCTTGGTTGGGTGATTTCTACCAGCAATGTGAACCTAACTGCAACAGGTGGAATGTTATATGAGGTTGCCTCCATTTCGCCCTTTAGGAATGAAGGTCCCACTTCCCCAACTGTTGGTGGCCTAAGCAAATATTGCATATGATGAATAGAGGCAGCCCACCCCACCTCTCCTTTCTAGGGTGGCCGTGTCCAATGAATAATTAATATGCGATCATAAAAACCACTCCCAGGCTAGGGAGGTGGATAACTTGGTAAAATGCATGTAGCATGGGCATGAAGACGAGTTCAGATCCTCAGCACCCATATAAAAGCTGTGTGTGGTGTCACATGCCTATAATCCCAGTACGGAGGGCACAGTAACAGGTGCATTTCTTGGACTTCCTGGTGGCTGGAATAGCCGAATCAATGAGCTCCAAGTTCAGCAAGAGGCTCTGTCTCAAGAAAAATAGTGGAAAAAGATTGAGGAAGATACACAAAGTGAAGTTTGGGCCTTCACACACATACATGTACCCCAACACATGCTGTTGCAGTCAGGTTCATGTTGCTGGCAGAAATCACCTGACCAGGAGCAACTTGTGGGGGAAAAAAGGTTTATTTTGACTTATAGACTTAAGGGAATGCTCCATGATGGCAGGGGAAAACAATGGCATGTGCAGAGGGTAGACATCACCTCCTGGCCAACATCAGGTAGACAATAGCAACAGGAGACTATGCCAAACACTGGTAAGGGGAAACCGGCTATACCACCCATAAGCCTTCCCCCAACCACACACACTCTGCTTCCAAGTGGTGTTAATTCCCAAATCTCCATCAGCTGGGAGCCTAGCATTCAGAAAACCTAAGTTTATGGGGGACACCTGGATCAAACCACCACACATGCACATACACATACAAAAATAAAGACAACAGAAAAATCCACTCCTCTTACCCAGCTAGGGACAATTCCAATAACCCGCCCAGCATCACAGTGCTCTTGGGGTTGGTCTTAATTATCAAGGGATGAAGCCTGGCTGGTGTATCCCTAAGCCCAGCATGCTTCTGGCTTCCCATTTCCCCACATGCTGCCATCAACACATCTGGCAGGGACAGAATCTTCCTGACGACTTCCTGGCATCCACCTGCCACAGCTGTTAGATGCTCCCATATGAGCAATGCTTATAAACATGACTACCATGGAGAGTTTCCAGCAGCAATTACCAACACCTGAACGGCGGTGCGCTTCCCCCGCACTAATGTATGCATCCAGCTCTGGGTTAGCTGGGTTAGCAGTGGGGACAGTGGCCTTCTCTGGGTCACCTCTCCAACACAGGATGCCCAGCATGGACGGGTAGCCCCCAAATCCCTTAGCTGGAAATCATTATAAAACTGAGGATAATGATCACCAAACTGTTGTTGAGAACATGGGTCTTTACCAGATGTCTATAGGTATTTTGCAATGATGGGAGTGAAGTATAGTCATGTTTTGGGGTTAAAATTGGTTTCTTGGCTTTAGTACCTGCATGAGCTTGTTATACTCTAATGGGTGCTGTGGGTGTCTCAAGTCTCAAGTGTAGTATTGTCTGGGCTTATGTGCTTATAGCTCCTCTCTTTATCTCTCACTCTTGCTCACATTCTCTCTTCCCTCCCCTACTGGCTACCAGCCTGGGAACACCAGTAGTGGGGATTCTAACTTTCAGGAAGATTCCCTTACACTTTCTCTCTGTCTCACGCTGTGTGTGTGTGTGTGTGTGTTCATATGTATACATGTTCATGTGTGTGGAGATTATGTGCTTGCGGAGGCCAGAACACGTTTGGGTGCTGTTCCTTAGGTACCATCTACTTATTCTTTTGTTTAGATTTTTTAAAACTGTGTTTTTTTATGACAGAGGGATAAAAAGAGAATTGGTGTGCCAGGGCCTCCAGCCACTGCAATCAAACTCCAGATGTGTGACCTTGTGTACTTGTACGACCTGATGCATCTGCCTTATGTAGGACCTGGAGAGTCAAACACGGGTCCTTAAGGGGTCATAGGCAAGTGCCTTAACCGCTAAGCCATCTCTCCAGCCCACCATCTACTTTTTCAAAACAGTTTCTCTCTCACACACACACACACCTGGAATTTGCGAAGTAGGCTAGATTGAGTACCAGGGATCCTCCTCCCTAGTACTGGGATTACACACACATTCCACCATGTCTGGTGTTTGTTTTTGTTTTTGTTTTGGGGGGGTTGTGTGTGCTTGTGTGTGTGTGTGTGTGTGTGTGTGTGTGTTGTTTTTCTAGGTTTTTTTTTTTTAAGCATAAATTCTGGGGATTGAATTCAGATCCTTGCACTTGCAAGGCAAGCAATTGACCCACCGAGCCATCTTCCCAGTCCTGGGCAGATATTTCTCAACTTTCCTCTCTTAGGCCTTTATACTTGGATGAAAAGGTGAAGGCATCCCAGGTGGCAGAGGAGGCAATGTGTTGGGCAGAAGGGCTTTCTGACCGACCTATGAAAAGGAAAGATGCAAGCTGACAGGTGGTAATGTTTGCAGAAAGCAAGACTGCTCCTGGACTGGGAAAGCAGAGTCTGGCTCAGCGTGGGGAGCCTTTGGGCAGGACTCGGATCATCTGGGCTCAGGGCTCTGGGGAGGCCAGATGAAAAGCTTGAGTTTTCTCCAGAGTTCACTGGATTTTTCCAGAGCCTGTGGCTTCCTGTTCAATTCCATTGAGGCTGATGAAGCCACTGAGGCTTTCAAGATAGCAAATGAGAGGGAGGGAAATGAGCCAGGGCGTTCCAGTCCACCAACTGACCTGGTACCCTCTTGCACTGTTCTCTGGGGCTTCGGCCATGGAAGCTCACAGCTTCCAACAGCAGGCTGGCATACATAGAGCTGGCTCTGGACTCTGGGCTCACTACATCACTCTGATTTGGGAGGTATGAAGCCCATTTTAGCACAAGCCTGACAGCCTAATACTTACTAAACAGGAAAACACAAACCAGCACCCAATGCTATTCTCTTACCTCCTATTCACTTACTGAACCCTTAAAGACTTATGAGAATGGGAGTTCTGATGTGTGTCTAACTGCCAAAGACAAATAATTCCATTTAAAAAAATTATACAGTTATTCGAAAGAGAGAGAGAGAGAGAGAGAGTGGACATACCAGTGCCTCTAGCCACTGCAAATGAACTCCAAATGCATGTATCACCTTGTGCATCTGGCTTATGTGGTTACTTGGGAATTGAACCTGGATCCTTAGGCTTCACAGGCAAGTGCCTCAACCACTAAGAAATCTCTTCAACTCAGATTCCATCCCCTTTTCTTGTTGTTGTCATTGTTACTTTGTTTGTTCTCTTTAGATGTATCAATCAATCTGATATTATATACCTTCAGGGTAGGAGCTTAAGGCGCTAGGTGTGGCTCCTGAGACTTTCAGAGTATCTACAAAAGTGACTCTAGATGTCTGGTTTGCCTGCTATGAGAGTATTCAAATAGGCTGGGTGAAACAAAATACAGGCAGATTCTAAAATTTAAGTAAACAATGTACACTTTCAATGAAAATCAGCACAGAGTAATTATGCAAGAGTAGGTATTATGACAACCAGATCCTCTAACAAAGTCACAGTCCCTTAGGATGTGTGTTGCCCCACACCCTTAATTCTGCCAACTAGGAGGTTAGGATTTCTGGTCAGTTGAGGGTTCCAAGTCGGCTTGTGATCAAGTGAGACCCTTCCTTAATGAATAACAGAAGAGGAAACAAAGGCACTATAAATTAGGAAGCAACAAATGACAAGCTCAAGAATGGCAAATCCGAACATCTATCAGATTTAACATATAATTTATCCTGATATGGAAAGTGCAATTAGCACTTCTGATTCAAGCCTATATACCAGGCTTATTTGGCAGGTACTGACCTGGTGTGATCCTAGTTACCTTTTGGGATGGTTTTGGTGTCAATTGTGTTGCACCCCTGCTTGGGTCCCTCTTTGCTACACTGCCTGCTCAGGTAGGCTGGCTGGGTTGCTGCTCTGATCACCTGTGCCGGGTGCTGGGTGTCCTGAGCTCCCTTCCCCAGGTCTCTGGTGGTGCTGGTGCTTGCACTGGTGGTGGGGGAGGGGAGGCTGCGGATGGTGGCTGAAGTTCTCCTGCTGGTCCTCACTCTCCTCTTTCTCACGAGGTGCTCCACCTTTGGTCCCTGCTGTCCTCCCTTCGCGTTTCTTGAGTTTGCGGTGTGGGTGGAGAATCCCCTCGCCTGCTTCTTCCTGCTGCTCAGGCCGAGCCTGGTGGCTGTGACCATGCGGATCTGGTTCCTCTTCTGCTGGAGCCACTTCTGCCTGCTTCTTTGGGCTCTGGATGCTCTGGTTCTCTCCTACTTCTCTGACGCAGTTGATAATTTCTTATTCTTCCCACTTTTTAGTAGGAGAGTATATCTTGCTGGGTTTATTTTTGGCTTTTTCTCCCCTAGGCTGCTTTGGTGTAGTTCCTATGCTGCCATCTTAACCCGAAAGCTGTTTGTTCTTTTTAGTTTTGTTTTTATTTTTATTTTTCAAACTAGAGTCTCACTCTAGCCCAGGCTGACCTAGATTTCACTATGTAGTCTCAGGCTGGCCTTTAACTCACAGTGATTCTCCTACCTTGGATTCCCAAGTACTGAGATTAAAGGCATGTGCCACCATGCCTGGCCCTTTCTTCTTCTTCTTTTTTTAGTTAAATATATTTCTTAACTGATACCTAAAAATACAAAAACTGCCCATATTAATTGGGGTATCCTATGGTGTTTCCATACATATATGCATTCCATACATGTATACATTGCATCATCAGGCTATATATGATCATCTCATTTGTCACCTTTTTCTCTTCAAATGTAATTGTTATTGGGAACTTTAATTTATGGACATACTGTAGACTGGTCATGTTCCCATCAGGCTATTCTCTTTTGTCCTCTCTTTCCAGACCCCAGTCCCCAGTCCCCTGAGGGCCCTTCTCAGTGGGGGTATCTGTAATCACTAGGCGATTGTGAATGCACCAGTTGGTTCATGGCTGGAGGACAGCACCCCACAGCATTGTCTCTCCCTTTGTGAGTGTGTTTTGGGTGGGGGGGAGTGTATATGGAGGCCAGAAGTGGATGCTGGTGTCTTCCTCAACCCATTTCTACCTGACTTTATGAGATAAGGTCTCTCCTTAGACCTAGAGGTCACTGATTTAGCTTGGCTAGCTAGCCACCAAGCCCCAAAGATCCTCCAGTCTCCCTCTTCCCAGCACTGGGATTGCAGGTACACACCGCTGTGCCCGGCTTTTTACATGCATTCTGGGCAGCCAAAGTTGGGTCCTCATGCTTATGGAGCAAGCATCTGACTGGAATTAGAGGCCTGAACCATCTCCCCACCGAGCTGCTTTCATTTTAAGAGACAGCTCCCTCCTACAGACTTGCTTCTAGAGAGGCAGAAGGCTAACACCCCACTCAGTGCTCCCATGGCTTCTGCCAGCCACCTCTTTCTGGGGAAGTTTATTCTGTGCGATGAAAAGTGTGCATCACTGGCTTCCCTGGAGCCAGGCAGGTGGCACTTGGCTTTGAGCTGGCATCTCAATGGGCCAAGTAAGCAGAGGACACATAACAGTATAATTAAGCAACGAAAGGTACTAACTACAAACCCAGAGCCCCAAACATCCTCCAAGGAGCAGTTAGGGCTGTGTAGAATCTGTTAACTGGCAGTAACTTCAGAAGGAGGGTTCGCCAGAGCGGAGACAGCATTGGCATAGATCACCTGCAAGGAGCGAGGGCTGACTGCTCATGCAGGCTCGTCTGTCTGAAACTGTGAGCTCTCCAGCCGGGACCTAAACGAATGACGAGCACAGTGAAGCTTTGTGTCACTCCTCACAGAGAGGCAGGAATTCCAGGAGTGTTTCATGTCTTGCACGTGGTGCCATGTTCTCACACCCCCTTGCCCATGTGCTGTGAGGGGTGGGGTTGGATGGAGGGTGGAGTTCTTCTCTCCACACTCCTGTGTCACCCACCCTGAAACACTTTTAGATTGCTTCCCACATTCGTTAATGATGTCTCTTTAACCGCCATACTTGTGGTTTGATTCAGGTGTCCGCCATAAACTCATATGTTCTGAATGCTAGGTGCCCAGCCGGCAGCAATTTGAGAATTGACATCTCACTGGAGGAGGCGTGTTGTTGGGAGTGAGCTTCTGGGTGTTATAGCCAGCTCCCTCTTGCCAGTGTTTGGCTCACTTTCATGCTATGGTGTTCCACTTGCTGTGGTAGAGGTGATGTCCAGCCTCTGCTCATGCCATCCTTTCCCCTGTCATCATGAAGCTTTCCTCCAGTCTGTAAGGCAAAATTAACCTTTTCCTCCCATACGCTGCTTTTGGTCAAGTCCTTTGTGCTAGCAACCTGAAGGGAACCGCAACAATACCTCCCTGTGTTAGTTATTTTCAAGTCACTCTACAGAGTCACTACACTGGACAGAAAAGCTGACGAAAGGAAAGATTGATTTGGGATGGCAGTGTTAGAAGGTCCAAGTCCATCATGGTGAGGGAGGCATAGCGGAGGTCCTGACATTGGAACAGGTGGTGAAAGTCTGTTCCTATCGTGGCACAGTGGCTGGAACTAAATGTCAGGCTAGTACTTTCAAAGGTGACCTACTTTATGCAGCCAGGCCCTGTATCCTAAAGGTTTCGTAGCCTCCTAAAATAATTGTCACCTGTTGGGGAACATGTGTCCACAAATGAGACCCTGGGGGACATTAAACATTCAAACCAAACAGCACTCACTTCAGCAGCTGTTTGGTGATGTGATCACATGCAGCCTCTCCCGTGGTGGCAGGTGCCTGGATTTTAATGGGTTGTTGGTTCATATTGGGTCTATCAAGGGCCATTCCTGGGAGTCATGAGATGGACCCCAAGGAGAGAGTTATTCTCTTGCATTGTCTAGATTTATTTTTATTTATTTGACAGGGAAAGGAGTGGGGGAGAGAGAGAATGGGTGTGTCAGGGCCTCCAGCCACTGCAAATGAACTCCAGATACATGCACCACCTTGTGCATCTAGCTAACATCGGTCCTGGAGAATCGAACCTGGGTCCTTTAACCACTAAGCCATCCCTCCAGCCCCAATGTCTAGATTTTTTTTTTCTAGGCAGTCCTGGTTGCTGGGGAGGATGACTTTCAGGGAGGAGCAAAGGGAAAGGAAAGAATGAAGCAGTAGTGAGGAACAAAGGGGAGACAGAATACAGATGCACTAATCACCAGGTCTGGTCCCTTCACAGACTTGTGTGTGTTTTCACCTGAGTTCACAGAGACATCTCTACATCCTTGTATGCTCCCGTTTCCTCCTTCAACTAATAAAAACTGGGTTTTCTTTTGACTAATAAACTAAACTAAACAAGCTGAAAAATTATGAAGACTTTGTTAAAAAAAAAAAAGTAATTGTAATAAAATCATCACACACACGGGGTGGAGGAAGAGGTGGAGTCATCCTTTCGCTTCCCAGCACCAGGCAGCAGCCACGGGACAACCCTTCGCTGTGAGGCTCTGTTTTGGACTGGTACCCCTGGGTGCCTGCGCCAGGCAGGTCTTTGCTCAGTACTCACCTCCATCCTATGCCACTTGGTATTTGTGCCATTGCTCACCTCATCTGCTGCCATGAGATACCCTGTGGGTGGACATTGTTGTTGTTTTTTTGTTAAGGTAGCGTCTCACTATGTAGTCTCAGGCTGGCCTCGAGCTCATGGTGATCCTCCTACCACTGCCTTCCAAGTGCTGGGACTCAAGGCGTGCGCCACCACTCCCGGTTGGACATTAAGTTTTCAGGAATAGAGGGAAGTCCAGGCTTTTGTGTAAGATTGCACTGGTTTAAATTTTTTTGAGAAACACTCTAAAAGTCAAAGAGAACACTGCCGCAACCCACAGCTCCGGGCGGGTGGAGGTATGGAAGTACAACATCACACCAGCTGAAGGAGGCTGGTGTGCAAGCCATGGGATCTGTTGCTCCCCTTCACTCCTGCCTGAACCCTCCCACAGAGAAATAGGAGATGGATAGCAGCTGACAGCTCCAATTACAGGATCCCCCTCCAAGTTCTCAGCACTGAGGAGCACTGCTGCTTGCTTGTGTCCTCAGTTGTGGTCAGAGTCCCAGAGGAGCTGTGATGGGATGGTTCTGTGGCCATGGCTTCCAATTCCTCGTTGGAAAGAGAGGTTTGGGCTAATTGCATATGGTGGGATTAATTATGGTCAATCTTCATGAAACCATTCCCCTGACCCACATCCCTGCTGCTCATTGCCACATTCCCTGACTGCCTTCCAAACCCACTGTGTCTTCCCTTCTTCCTGCCTCCACTGTAGTGTGTTCCCTCAACTAGAGACATCTTTCCTTTCCTCTGTGGAAATGCAACCCTTCAAAACTCAGTCCAACTCCAGACCATGGAATTTTCTCAACTCAACTCCATGCCAGAACAGCATGGATTCTATTAGCCATTGAAGCACAAGACTACCCCCTCCCACCGTAGACACCATCTATTGATTTATATATAAAAGACATAGGAAAGGAGAGACGTCAAAGTGATGTAAAACCACGGTCCTTATATGTCATGGGGTTATAGTCTATTTGAGGAAACCGCGCATTGCCTTGTTCCTTATTCAGCACTGACTGACAGTACAGGCACAAGAGGCACAAAACGTACAAGTTCATCAACATGCCTGGACATGTGTGGACATTTAAGTTAAGCAATGGCACAGTTACATATAGATATTGGCAAACACCTTAGCCCACCATCTAGCAGCACTGTACATTATGGAGGTTACAGGGGAGGGCGAAGGGAAGGGAGGGAGGAAAAGGGAAGGGAAAGGGGAAAAAAGAAGAAAAGGGAAAGAGAAAAGACAAGGGCAAAGGTCTGGATCCCAGCCTCACTATCAATTAGAACGTTGTGGCCTTGGGGGAGGCATGTAACTGAGGATTCCTGGGCTGATTCTGTCTGCTCTTGCCTGCTGAAATCCCACAAGATAGGTGCCTCAGGGGTTCTCTCCGCCAGGAGGACTTTGTCACTCAGTCTTTTGCAAGTCATAGCTCAGTTGGTATTCTAAGGCTACATTTTGTCTTGGGGCCTTTCCTGTCTCCTCCCACTACCCCCCCCCATGCCACCTCCTCCTGACAACGGTGTTCTGTGTCACCACACACAGACTCAAGAGCAACACAACCAAATGACTATCGATGGAGACTGCGAGCCAATAAATCTTTCCTCCTTCAAGGTGGTTTTTCTTGGGGATTTATTTTGTCACAGGGATGAAAAGTGACTGTCATGACCACTCTAGATGAATGATAAATACCCAATACTTACCAAGCCTCCACACGAGCCCCACTGCTCAAAAGCCCAGCTTAGGAATAGCAATGGAGTCTTGTTGTAGCTTAAACCAGGTAGGCTATTTGAATGGACAGGAAAAGCAAGTATGAAACCTGGGGGAGGGGAAAGAGAGAGAGGAGGAGGAAGGAGAAGAGAGGGAAGGGGAAGAAGGAAGAGAGAAAAAGGTGGGGGCAGAGATGAAGTGAGGGAGTGGGGAAAGAAGGAGAGATTGTGATCTGAAACCCAGGCCATCACTCTCTGACTGGCACTTACAAGCAGCCTCTCAGGAGTGCTTCATAGCGGGTCTGTCTGTGATATCACAGTACAGCAGTAACTGAAACAGAAAATCAGGCTCGACAGAACATCCTGGAGACTCCGTCATTAGCAGTGTGGCTTTTTTATTGGGAACCCCAGAACTAACACCACCATATGTGTGTGTGTGTGTGTGTGTGTGTGTGTATGTATGTATATATATATAAAATAAATATAAATATATATACACATACATATATATATATATACATACATATATGTATATGTATATGTTTACTAATATTTCACTCGAAAGTGGGCCCTTCCCACGCCTTCATGACTCCAAGTGAGATGTGGGGCTGCTCATTCAGGGAGCCCTACTGGGAGAAGTGAACCAGTGGATCAGAGGCCATCTAGCTGTGTTTTCTTCTCTCACCTTCCCTTCCTTATTTCCTTCACCCTTTCCTTGCTTCTTTCCTTTCTCTGCCACCACCGAGCTTGCATTTATACAGCGGAAACAAATTTAACAACCAATCACATGACTATAGACATTAAATGGCAACAAATGCTCTAACTGAATTTACTGCTCCAGGGAGGAATGTGCTACCTTTGCAACTAAGAAGAAGGAAGCAACGGTAAGAAGGGAATGGAGAAGGCCAGGTATAAGGAAGAAAGCAAAGAATGTTCTAGAGATGTAAGGCGGGTGCAAAGGCCCTGAGCAAGGAGCTTAGCATATGTGATGAACTAGAGAACAATGGTGACCCTGGGGACATGAGGCTTAAGAGTCTCTGGGAGATTTTCCTACATGTCACTACGGAGGTATTCGCAATGCTCACCTCTGCCGGGCTGCATCTCCATTCCCGATGTCTAATTGATTTCAGTTCCCGAGCCACTTAATCTCTGGTTGTCAAACTGATAAGATTTAGAATCACCACAGAAATAAAGCTCTTGATACCTCTGATATGGGGTTTCTAGATTATATCAACTGAGATAAGAACATTCACAAACTGTGGGTGGCATCATTGCATGGGCTGGGGCTTCTGGACGGTAAGGCTGAGCAGTACTGATGTGACAGTGTGACGCCTGCTCCCGCCATGCTGATCCTGCCAGTTTGGACTCTGCCCTCTGGAACTGTAAGCCTTATTTTGACATAAACCTTTCCTTCCCTAAACTGCTTCTGGCCAGGGATTTTTGTCCTAGCTACAAGGAAGTAACCAATGCAGTTGCCAACACAGCAGTTCTCAAGAAGATGGAGTCACAGGAGGGAGGGGTGATATTTCTAGTTTTCACAATGATGGAGAAGTGTTTCTGGCATCTGATAGAGCAGGGACATCAGAAGTCCTAGAGTGTGTGGCTGGCTCTCATATAATAACATTGTGTGTGTGTGTGTGTGTGTGTGTGTGTGTGTGTGCCTGGTGTTCATGCATGAGTGTGTGCATGTTTGCATGTATGTGGACACATGTGTGCATGCTTGTGGAGGCCAGAGATCAATGTTGGATGGCTTTCTCAATCACCCTACACCTTTTTTTTTTTTTTTTTTTGAGGCAGTATCACTTACTAAGCCCACAGATCACCAATTTGGTTGGTTTAGCTTGCCAGTTTGCCCCAAAGATCTGCCTGTCTCTGCTTCGAGTAATATAAGACTACAGATGTGTACAGCACTTCCCTGGGCACTGGGAAGCCAAGCTCTTGAGCCACAGGTGTTCATCACCGTACTCAGACCTGTGTGAGCTTTTACGAAATTTGTTCTCACTTGAAAAGTAAAATTGCAACAGCAGGGCTCCTTGAGTTCCATGTTACGCCTGTCACTGACACATTTGCAGTTGCTGTCTCCACAATCACACTCTAAACATGTAAAGGTGCACCTGACTATTGGCTTACATTTCTTACGTGCCAATTTTCCTATGATGACTTCTGAGAATCTGACTCATTCACCATGCCCTTAATGAATTCTGTCTATGGATATGATACTGGAAATAGCATTCCTTTTAAAAATACTTTTATATCTTTTTACTTTAGAAAGAGCAAGCGAGTGAGTGAAAGAGAGATAATTGGCACTATAAGGCCACTGAAATCTAACTCCAGACACTTGTACCACCTAGTGAACATGTGCAACCTTGTGCTTACCACACCTGTGTGTGTCTGGCTTACGTGGGATCTAGAGAGTGTACATGGGTCCTTAGGTTTTGCAGGCAAGTGCCTTTGCTGCTAAGCAATCTCTCTAGCCCATGAAAATAGCATTTCTTATATTTCTCCTTTGCAGCTTATCTATATTTTTAAATTGTGAATAGGCAGGTTAGATTTTAAAAGTGAACTTCATTTCAGGGCAGTAAAGAGACATTACAAAGTATTTATTAAGGGATAGGAGATGGTGTTGTGGGTAAAGTGCTTGTGGCATAAACATGAGGAGCTGAGTTCAGATCCTCAGAACCCACATAAAAGCTGAGCATGACAGTGCATGCCTGTAAGTCCAGCCCTTGCAAGAAAGAAGAATCCCTAGGCTGGCTAGTCTAGCTGACTTGGAGAGCTCTAGGTCCAAAGAGAGACTCTGTCTCAAAAAATTAAGGTGGAGCCGGGCGTGGTGGCACACGCCTTTAACCCCAGCACACGGGAGGCAGAGGTAGGAAGGATCTCCATGAGTTCAAGGCAACCCTGAGATTACAGAGTGAATTCCAGGTCAGCCTAGGCTAAAGTGAGAAACTACCTCAAAAAACCACTCTTTCCAGGACCTCATGAAGAAGGCTTAATGACATCAACCTCTGGTCTTGAGAGAGGGTTACAGTTAGGGTGACTGGAGCACCGAAGGTGCAAAGCACAGGCAAGTTTCCACTTTCTAGAAGTCAAAGATGATCTGACTTCTTACCTCTTGCCCAACCCAGATGTGTTTTTTCACAGTCAGGACTCCTCCTGGGAGGGAGGTCTTTCACAGGATTTAAACATTGTGGTTGGTCAAGTTCAGCCTCCAGAACTTGGTACCTGGGCTAGCCTCTTCCTGGAACAGCCCCTAGCCCCCTAAACAAACAGCAGTCCCTCTCATTCATCTAAGCTGGAAGGCAGCCTACCACTAAAAGGTTATAAATACTTTTGCAAGTGGAGGTCAGGCTCTCTGATTACTTCGGAACTTCTAGCTGTGGGTGAGTTTCTCCCTCAACTAGGCCCCTAGCCAGGAGGGCCCCTAGCCCTTCTCCACATGGACTCCTTTATCCCCTCCAGCTCCCCATATGGTAGGAGCTCCTTGAACTTTCTTTTCATACTTTTTCCAGGCCCTCCACATGGAATTTCTAGCCACATGGGTGCCTTTCCTTGGCTCTGTATTTCCTTCAATAAATATTTAATTAATTTTTTTATTATATATATTTTTAAAATATTTATTTGAATAAATAATAATAATCCTTCTCAGTATTCTTTTTTAATTCCATTCTTTGATTAAAGTTAGAAAGAAACCTAGAGTTTGGGGTTCAAAGACCTTTCTGGACCCCAGCCCCCTGTTATAGTCTGCACATACACACATGTGCACACGTATGAGTATACACGTGTGTGCCCACACAGTACAAACATACACCCCTGCACACATATACACACTCACTCACATAAATGTTTATTTTAAAAATTTGTCAAGGAAAAGATGGGACTTTTCGGGACACTCTCTAGAGAATATTTCACTGATTTAGGAAATTCAGTTTTTTGGGGTCCCCTGGAAATCTTCCAGAATTACTTCACCCTGTCCTATTTTGTGGGTCTTCTCTAGCTCCCCAAGCATTGCACTTTTCTGTCTTTGCTTATGTGGTTGTCTAATCCTGACTCTTTCTCCCTGTCTTTCAGAATCTTCTTCAACAAACGCAGAGCGCGCATCTCTATTGCCGGGCTCCGGCGCTAAGACACGTGTCTCAGTGGGTCCCAGGAGCCTCCCAGCTGGACAGGAAACTGGCCGTGCGCACTTCCACGGACACATGATAATGAAAAATAGTGAATGCTAACAGCGAGTGGCACTAAGGAGACCTCACACAGATGAAAGACATGTTTTGAGTTCTCTGCAATGCAGCGGTTTTAAAATATGTCTGCAGAGAGCAGAGTGGTCCCCACCAAGTCCTGAGAGGGTGGCAGGGAACTGGATGCCACCATGTGCCCAAAGCCACTACTCCCTCCGGTCTGAACAGCTCCTCAGCTTGGCCTTTTTCTTTTGCGCACTAGACTGTGAGGGACTTGGGGCTGGCCACGTTCCTCAGTCCCCTAGCCCTGCTGAGTTTAACCTGGAAGTAGACCCAAATGAGCCCAGGTGACCAGGGCCACATGAACAAGGGCTGATGACGTCCAAAATAGACACGGTCTTTCTCCCAGCACTGCCCCGCAGCCCACTGAGACCAAAGGGCTGACGTGTAGCCTAGCTGGCTGGTACGCCGGGCACGGGCAGCCCTTAACCAGAGCTGAGCCCATCTGCATCCCTCTGCTCTAGCTGGCCTGTGGAAACGCACACACACACACATACACACACACACACTCAGACACACGCAGCCTCCAGAAGAAACCTCTCTCAGGTGCACTCCAAAACGCGCTCCAACAAGCAGCCCCAGAAGGAACTGCTGAATTCTTTCCAATTTTGTAAGATCAAAATTTTCTTGAAGGTTCCTCTCTCAACCTTTCTTCCCCACCCCCTTACCATTCTTTCCAGATCTGCCTGGATGTAGGGAAGCCAGAGATGACACCTTCTCTGGCCACTTGGGGGCACTCTGTAATCCTGGGAGCAGGAAAGAGATGTTATTGGGCTTTTTTCTTTTCTTTTTTCTTTTAAACCGGAAACAAGAGCCCAGTTAGCCATCAGCAGACAATCTGGAAATCGGTCTTTGGAAAGGAGTCCAGACGAGTGGGTTTTATGACGCGGGCTCCAAGCCAGGCAGCACAGTGGGCAGGAGGGTGAGGTAAAGCTTCCAGTTTGTCTGCCCAGGAACATGGGGCAGGCTTGCTTGATGTTCCTCTGAAGAGAATGAGCTCAGGTGGCCTGGGGGCGCTCGACTGGGAGCCATCTGGGCAGCCCCCCTCCTTTGCTGGCAAAGTCTGCAAACACCTGGTTGTCACAGCTCTTTGCCAGAGGCAGGGGTGGGAACAGAAGCCAGAGATGGTGCAGCCACCTCACGTAACTGATCCCCACATCACTCCAGCAAAGACCCATCCGCTCTGTGATGCCCAGGTGGAGAAACTTGGCGGTGTCAACTCTATTTGCTCAGAGCATAAGAGGTCCACATTCTGATGCTTTCCCCAGCTTCTGGTCTATGCCAAAGCGAAGTGTTCCCCCAAAGCGGCTGGGTGAGGCAGACGCTGCCACAGGCCCTGCAGGAGGGCAGAGCATCCTGGGATTCTCACTACTGCCTTTTCTCTGGTCTGCCCCAGGCAGCGGTCTTCAGTAGCAGAGCCTCAGGTATGGGTTCTACTCCAACAATTTATATCTAGAAAGGACCCCCAAACCCACTTATGGACATGAGACGATCTCTCATGGAAGTGACCACTATGGGAGCTAGGTTTGCCTAGGGAGTTCCTGAACCCGTGTAGAACACAACACTGCCCTGCAGTTGTCCCGGCCCTGCGTGGCCCTGCCGGGTGGGAAAAGCTTGCTAGGGGAGCCTTACTCTAGCTCTACAACCTTCCTTGCCAGCAGAGGGGTTCTAGCTACTCCACAAAGACTGTGGGTACACAGGCCAAGTGTGGGTCTAAGGGGATATGGGAGAGACACAAATGGCCTCTGATCACCTCCTACTCCCTCAGGAAATGGCAGGTGTCCTGTGCATACCAGTGCTGCCTCTGTTTACCAGCTGCAGTTTCTACGATATTCCATTCCCCCCCCCCCCATTTACTCTCAGAGCCAATCTGAATCTCTCAGACTGATGCCCCATAGCACTGACCAGCAGCAAGCCAGACTACTACTGGCTGCAGACCAGAGGTGCCCAGACTACACCTCCTGCAGACCATAGGTAGATGCACCTGGAAGCAGGAGCAATGTGGGCTGTGGAGCTGTGGGCTTAGATGGGGCACTGGCATTAACGAGGCTCTACAAGGTTCTGGGTCTGGGTCCTTCTGTGAATATGAACCAAGCCCCTTGGACCGTATTACAACACAGACTTTGGGTCAGAGAGTCCAGGGTGAGGCTTGAGAGTCTAAAGGTGCCCTCGCTGTGTTTCTGGGGACCAGGACAGGAGGCCAGGCTGCAACCAGCCAGCACAGCACATCTGTGTGCACACCTGGGGAGTTGCCTAGAGAAATCTTGGAAGAAAGGGACATAAATCCTCAAGGTTCTAGTGATTTCTTTTCTCATTCTATGTAAGCGTTCATACTTAATTGTCTGGGGAAGGTTCCCCTCACATGATCTTCCTTTCCCTAGGAATGTATAAGCTTCAAGCCTTAACAAAACTTGACCTTCCCACTCTGGAAACAGCTGAGTACCGACTACTTAGATGGCAGCATCAGGGATTCCTGCATTTGGATTAATCAGGATTCTAGAATTTTCAGCTCCGTGACTTCAGGCAGTCTTTCTTTAAAGTGAGAGGCTGAAGAGAAACACTAAAGGAAAGTGAAATGGGAAATTTAGGGGTTCCTTGCCAATATACCAATAAAGTTAGAGTACCCCAGATTCTTGTCTTATGAATGTAAAGAATTAAAATCCAGACCAGAGGGTAAGGTTTAGAGAGACTTTATAAGATGAAGAGACGAAAGTGCAGAGAGCTCTTACCATGTGGAGGGCAAGAGGGGGTAGAAAGCCCATGTGAGAGCAAGGGGGTTCTCCCCAGATGGGTCAAGACAAATGAAGCTTACTAGAACCTAGAAGTTCGGCAGTCAACCAAGAGAAAAGCCAACAGAGAACTTGTCCCTGGTACGCATCTACTTATAACCTTATTGTGCTGGGCTTCCCCCCTGCCCCTCCCCCCCCGCCCCCCACTGCTCAGGTGAGCCGGAGTGAGGCCTGATGGGTCTGGGCCAGGGGCTGGCTCATGAAGAGGTCAGCCAGGACACCAAGTTCTGGGGGCTGAACTTGTTCAACCACAATGTCAGGATTAGATTTAAGTTCTGGGAAAGGTTCAGATTGTTTGTGGGAAAACAGACCTAGGAACTCCTTTAGGCAAGAGATAAGAAGTCAGATCATCCTTTGATCTCTAGCAAAGTGGGCAGGCTCAGAAACATTCCTGCCTTCACTCCTGGGGCCCAGTCACCCTAAACTACCTAACAAAGCTACCTGACTCCCTCTCAGAACGGTTCCGAGACATCCTAGAATCTTAGTGAATTTTAGAATTTCAGCTAGTGAATCAAGTGTGGAAGACTTCAAGAAGCCTCCTCTGCTTCACCGCACTAAATTACTGTTCACATGGGAGTGATGGGTGCTGCAGCTTTCATAGCTTACATTCATTCCCATGTCCATCTCTGCTCTTCCAGTGCTGAATGGTTCAAACGGTTCATCCACCCACCCACCCGGCCAGCCGATCGCTATTGAGCATCTACTGTGTGTTAGACATTATTGTGGACCCTGGAGACTACTGAGCAAGAGAGAGCAAATCTTTGCCATCTGCCTTCATGGCGCTACCATGCTAGACAAGGGTAAGGGGGCAGCTTATGATGGATGGACTCACAAGCGAAAGGGCGGTCAGGAAAGATCTCACTAAGAAGGTGACATTGAACCAAGTTGAACAGGGTGAGATTTTGGATATGGAATTTAAATTTTATTTAATTAATTATAGTCAAATTTGACTTTACTAGAGAAAGTTAACTTTTTGTGTCTTTTCATTTCCTTTGCTATCTTAAAGAATAGGATAGAGCTGAAGAGCTGACTTAGTGGTTAAGGTGCTTACCTACAAAGCCTAAGAACCCAGGTTCGAATCCCCAGTATCCATGTAAGCCAGCTATATAAGATGGCTCATGTGTTTGGAGTTTGTTGGCAGTGGCTAGAGGCCTTGGCATGCCCATTCTTTCTCTTTCTCTCTATCTGCTTCTCTCTCTCAAATTAATATATATATATATATATATATTTTAAGAATAGGATAAAGAGAACTTTTCTTGCTAGTTGTGGTGGCACATGCCTTTAATCCTATTATTTGGGATGATGCTGAGTTAGGAAGATCATTGAATCCAAACTGGAACTACAGAGTGAATTCAGCCTGGGCTAGAGTGAGACCCTGCTTCGAAATAAAAAATTAAAAAGAAAAAAGAAAGGAAAAAAGAAAGAACTTTGCTTTCTCCTGTCCTTTTGCTCTCCAGAGACAGAGAACAGAGGAAGTCCATTGTTTTCCCTCCCTTGCTAATGAGTTGGTCATCAAGGTTTATCATCCAAGGGGAAGAGAAGAAATAGCTCAGAGGGATGTTCCCCAGAAGTGAGGGAGTCTACTGGAAGGCAGGGTGGGAGAGGCGGAGGTCACACTGGCGTGCGTCTCAGGGGAGCAGGGGCCGTGACTTCTTCCTCTGGCCTCCTCATTCTTACACCAAGTGTTACCAATGGGGTATGGAAGAAGAGTAAAAAGCTGCCCCCAAACAAGATGACTGTCAGCACAGGGGCTGGAAATGACTGGCGACACCTGTGATACACTCCAGTGGAATCCTAGGCACGCTCTCCTGGGTGGGTTCTCCGATTCCATGGGGGCTGGCCCCACCATTGTTTTATGAACTATGAGGGGAATTGCAAATGAGTTTTGTCCAGGGGGAGGCGCCCCTGAAAGATTTCATCTCTTTAGAGGGATAAGATTAAGGTGCACTGCCCTACCCAAGTTCTTAGTTGATCCAGATGCCAGGAAAGGGCAGTTTCCCAAGAGAGACATACAGAAGCTTATGAACATGAGTTTAGCCCTCGTGAGGCTGTGGGAGGCACCAGGGGGAAAAGTGGCCCTCAAGAGGATGTTCTGAACTAATGGCTGGCTACAGGCCATTTTCAACAGAGAGCAGGAAAGTTTTAGAGCACTGGGATTGAGGAGATGGCTCAATGGGCAAAAAGTACTTGCTGCACAAGCATGGGGACCCCCTGAGTTCAATCCCCAGCACATGTAACAGGCAGAGCATGGCCATGCATGCCTGTAACCCAAGTCCTAAGGGCACAGACGCAGGACACTAGTCAGCCAGTCTGATCCAAAAACATGGCAGCTCCAGGCTCAGGGAGAAACTGTCTCAAAGCAAACAGCACATGGAAGAGAAGAGCAGTCGAGGAGGACACCCCATGTTTTACTCTGGCTTCTGTGTGCGCACATATATGTACACAATACATACTATGCATACACCAAAAAAAGAAAAAGTTTTAGAGCACTCCAGAGTAAAGAACCAGGGGCCCGTGGGGCGGCAGACTGTAAGATGATGAATCAATAAGGTTCAATAAGCAAGCATTTCGCAGGTGGATGCCTCCAGAGTCTTCCGCTGAGACAGAGGCCTACAGTCATCTTAGTGGCTAACCTCTGTCATTCCTAGAAGACTGGGAGGGAGGACACCTTTGTATATTGATGAGTAGCTCCTGGGTGACCAGAGGGAGGGTAGAGAGTTTCCCCTGTGCCCTTCAAGTTGACCCTTTTGTTAACGCAGTCATTTCTGCTGTGGCCTCTGAACTCTTACATACTTACTTGCAATTCATTCAGGCCTTTCTCTGTATCTAGATACATGCTGGGTTTTGTTTTATTGTTTTATTCCACTCTTCTATTTTAATTATTAAATTATTATATTTATTGAGGGAAGGAAAGCCAAGGAAAAGCCCCCATGTGGCTAGAGATCCCATGTGAAAGGCCTGGGGGGAAAAGCATGGAAAGAAAAGAGAAAAGAAATTCAAGGAGCTCCTGCTATAAAGATAGGGGCCGCCCAGCTGCATGTGGGCTATGGCCTAGGCTGAGTCCCTCCCACCTGGTCCTGGGCCTGGGCCTGGGCCTGAGTTGAGCCAGCCCAAGCACAGTGGCGGGGGGAAAAACTCACCCCCAGCTGGAAGTTCCCAAGTGATCATAGCGAGAGCCTTTGCAAAGGTATTTATAACCTGTCTTTTGGCCCAGGTGAACCAGAGGGCTATCTTGTTGGTTAGGACTAGGGGCTGTCGCAGGAACAGATTAGCTCTGACACCAAGTTCCCTGGGCTGAACTTGACCAATATTTAAATCCTATGAAAAACCTTCCTCCTAGGAGTGGTCCTGACTGTGGAAAAGCAGGTCTATAGGGAAGTAGGCAAAAGGTAAGAAGTCAGATTATCTTGGATTTCCTGCCCTTTTTACCTTTAGGGATCCAGTCACCCTAACTCTACTCCCCTCCCACCCCCCCATGAGAAGACACTCTAACTGATGTTAGAGGACAAGAGGCGATGAGGTCAGATTGTTAACTATTTCCTGCTGAAGGGGGCACAAAAGTTGTGACAGAGTCTCTCCCAGAGAAGGGAACTACTCTAAAGGACCCCAAAAGTGCATTAATGGAGTTCAGGAAGATAGTCTTGGAAGAGAATGTTGGGGAGAAAGGATAAAAGTAAGGAGTAAATGAGAAGTAAGCACATAGCAATCTGGTCACCTTCAGGGTTCTCCTTCTTGTGGACTTGTAGGCCTTGGGGAGCATTTGAGGAAACCCAGGTAGACAGAGTTGGATTGTCCCAGGACCATCTGAGCACAAGATGGCTTAGATTTTCTTCCAGAACTATTCATCAAATGGCACAGTAGTATCTGACATGATCTGAATCTGTTTCCATATGGCTTATAAAGCAGAAATATATAAACAACATTTAACCTTGATAACAGTCTTCCAGGGTGTACCTTTTAAAATTTGTCCTGGGGCTAGCCAGGACCAAAGGTTGATCCATTCTTCTTTTAACTTGATGTTAAAAAAAAAAAAAAAAAAAAAAAAGTTTTGCTGGGCATGGTGGCGCACGCCTTTAATCCTGGCAGTTGGGAGGCAGAGGTAGGAGGATCGCCGTGAATTCGAGGCCACCCTGAGACTCCATAGTGAATTCTAGGTCAGCCTGGCCAGAGTGAGACCCTACCTCAAAAAAACAAAACAAAAAAAAGTGTTTCATTAATTAACAGTTAAATTGAATGCCTTACTTGAGCTCATTTGTATAAGTCATGATTTTGTTTTTTATGAGATTATTTTCCCTTACTGTTGTCCACCTGCATGGACCCTGCTCCATTCATCACAGTTCCTCATTGCCTGTTCCATCTTCCCAATTCCCCGAGAATTGTATGAGAAATAATTGCTCCCAAGTTCTCCTGCTATTCAGAGCTGATGTGGAAAGCCCAAGGGTGCAAGTACATGGCGGGGATGCTGAAAGCCAAGTCGTAGGACTCTGGGCCTCTCTATGTACTGGGGCTGATCCCCCAGCAACAAAACGAAGGTATTGGAGCCTACCTTCTTGCTCTGAATGCAGTTGGTACCCTTTTCTGTCTGTGTGAAGCTAGGCAATTCACACTGAATTATATAAATTGTTACTCAGAGGATATTATCACCTGTGATCTGGAAACCATTAATAGAGACTGTACAGATACACCTGTGGGCAGGAAGGGAGAAGATGCCCATAAGATGGTCAGCCTGTGCTCTGGAACTTAGCATGAGCTTGTTTTGAGCAGCTGATAATCTATTTTTGTCAGGACACTGGAGTTTTTTGAGGTCTCATTCTGACCACCCCTCCACAATCCCTATTCTGTGGAGTGCCAGGAGATTGCCTGGAACTGTTCGATCTACCAGTTCATCCCCCTCCCCTGCTAGACTTCAGTATCTATCAAAGGTCACAGCCATCTCCAGGTCCTTGTAAGTGTCCTTCCTTTTCGTGTCCTTTCAAGGAATGTGAGTAGTCCTAGCTTCTATTGCCTGCCTTGTACTTCTGTATGTCCAGTGTGGTGTCCCCACACCTGTCCACTGCCTTTCAGATAGCCCCTTTCCTCATCACACTGTCTCAGACATGACTCCCAAGCAATGCTCACAGCACAGGATGGCTACATCAGAGTCTACGTAGGAGGTCACATGCCTTTCTGTGACTGATCCCAAACACACACACAGGTAAGGAAGAGTCTGTACCTAAAATATTCCTTACCTTCCTCTATGTATCACCTTGTCAGTTTCTCACAATTTGTCACCCCTTCACTCTGAATGGTTCTCTTTCTTAAAAGAATACAAAACCCTCCATGTCTAAATGCCTCTCTTAAGTTTCACTCCTTCTCTGTGAACTCCCATGCACATAAATACTAATAAAAATTGTGTGCCAAGCTGGAAGCTTCCTTCCTTCTGTAATTTTCATTGTGACAGAAAGTCCTATGCAGGCTGCTGGGAGAACAAAGTCATCAACAGTCTTACCAACTGTGGACCCGGTGTGTTCCGTAAAGGACCTGCCAGGCAGGATGTGACCACTGACAATAGTGGCATGAATGTTACGGGAGTAACTAGCCGCTTTCTGATTGGATTTGAGGTATGCTCCATAGGAAGAAATTCATTACTGGAAATATACAGCTGGGTGCGGTGGTATATGCCTTTAACCCTAGCACTGGTGGGAGGTGGGGCAGAGGTAGGAGGATCACTTGAGTTCAAGCCCAGTCTGAGAATACCCAGGTCAGTCTGGGTTAGAGCGAGACCCAACTTTGAAAAAACCATTAATAATAACTGGTACTTATAGTTTATAACCTGGTCAAAAGCCCACGGCTGGGGAGGTCATAGACCCTAGGGAAGAAGCTAGTACTTTTGCTATATTAAATGGACAGGTTGTTGAGCTGCCTTCTAAGTACTTATACCCATAGGTTAGTGCTGGTCTCTGCTTTGATCACAGAAATACCTTTGCATGCTGGGCAGACGTTAATGCAGATTCATAATTCATAGAGATGAAAGAGACAAGAGTAAACAGTATGTGCTCAGTCCTAAAGTGGACATCTTGGGGCTGGGAAGATTGCTCAGTGGTTCAAAGCACGTGTTTGCAAATCCTGCCTGTCTGGGTTCAATTCCCCATTACCCATATGAAGCCAGATGCACAAGTGGTGAATGCATCTGGACTTTGTTTGCAGTGATAGGAGGCCCTGCTGTGCCCATATTCTGTCTCTCTCTCTCTCTCTCTCTCTCTCTCTCTGCTTGCAAATAAATAAGTACAAATGAAAACAAAATAAAGTGGATATCTTTATTACCCCCTCTAAGGATCAGGGAGTATCATGGAAGACAGGGTGGGAAGAATGGGACAGAGTGCAGTGGAAGTCACTTCTGGGTATAACACGGTCATTATACTCTCGAACTTAGAGCATTTGTGGTTGTCTGAATAACATTGAGCTATCAATATTCCATCATGGATGGGGGAAGGGCTCAGGAGGCCCCATTCCTCCCAGAGGAGCTATCAGTACTTAATGGTTGGTGGGGGGCGGGGAGCAGGGAAGTCATGTTCTTCAGGGATGTGTTCATTGGTAAATTGCCATTGTCTGATTAGGAATCTTCCACTTGTGCTTATGCAACAACCCTACGTTAAGTCAGCGGGTCACACACAAAAAATCCTGATTGTTGGGAAGAAGGGGTTTAGTGGGAGGCGATAAGAGAGGGTATGATTAAAATATTTACATGGGGCTGGGGAGATGGCTTAGCAGTTAAGCGCTTGCCTGTGAAGCCTAAGGACCCCAGTTCAAGGCTTGATTCCCCAGGACCCACGTTAGTCAGATGCACAAGGGGGCGCACGCATCTGGAATTCATTTGCAGTGGCTGGAAGCCCTGACGTGCCCATTCTCTCTCTTTCTCTCTGCTTATTTCTCTCTCTCTCTCTCTGTCGCTCTCAAATAAATAAAAATAAACAAAAAAAACCATTTACATGTATGAAATTGTTAAAAATACAAAATCAATTGTGTGCCAACCCTGTTGATCTGCCATTTCTTCATTTAAACCCCAAGCCGCAGGTCCTAAACCTACAAAAGCAGAAGAAAAGTTATTCTTCCCCAATACCAGTGTTCCTGCCTCCATCTCAAAGCAATGGCGGGAGGCAGGAGCATACCATGAATCACTAGGGGAAGGTGCGTCCT
This sequence comes from Jaculus jaculus, assembly GCF_020740685.1. Taxonomy (NCBI): domain Eukaryota; kingdom Metazoa; phylum Chordata; class Mammalia; order Rodentia; family Dipodidae; genus Jaculus; species Jaculus jaculus. The sequence goes on along the minus strand of NC_059115.1, from coordinate 47,893,727 downwards.
ATTTCTTCAGAAATAAACATCTTTGAATCTTATGAACCTGGAGGCTGGAGAGATGGTTCAGTGGGTAAATACCCTCAGCTCCTATAGGCTGAATATGGTGAGATATACTTACAAAGCCACCACTGGGGAAGTGGAGATAGGCAGAGCCCAAGGACTTGCTGACTAACTAATCTAGCAAAACTGGTGGGTGTTGGGTTCAGTGAGAGACTCTGCCTCAAAAAAAAGTGGAAGAATTGTGAAAAATATCTGCCATCAACCACTGGCTTTGACAGGCACACACACACGCACGAATACTTACATACAAGTATGAATACATACACACACAGACAGAATCTTACAAACATGTCTGTTGGCAAACTTCATCACCTCATGAGTGATTATGCCGACGTTGCCCACTACTGCACAGTCTGAATTCAGTAAAGCCACAAACAACTGCTTTGGTTTTGCAGCTCAACTGTCCTATGCTCCATCTCCCTTCAGAAGAGCCCAGCAAGCCCCATAGATTTCTAGTCATCTGCCAGTTTTAAAGGCAAATGTTTAAAGGTTCACTATTTTGCCCTAATTTAGCTGCTATCTCAGAAACACACCACGCTCTAAATCAGGGGTCTTGGGGAGGGAGCAGGTATGGTCCACCCTCCACCTATCCCCTTCATCCCCTTGCCCTCCTCCTTTAGTGCTGAAGGCAGAATGGGTATGTATTACCTGGTATGATTGTTTCTGAGGTTCTCTTAACTTCTCTGGCAATACCTTCGGCTGGGCTTGCAGCCAACCTGCCTTCCCTGGGGGCAAATAACTAAGTCATACAGGAGGCCCTGGGAGAGGGGTCTCCTCTGACCTCAAACATACATTCTGCCTAGACATCTGCCTAACACCTTGGGGATAGATAAAGATGGATGAGGCACCTGCTGCTCCTTCCATGGAGTGGGAGGGAGCTCCTTCCCTTCCTACCAAAGCCAGGCTGACAGACGGCAACAGAAGGAACATTCTGGGACTTCCCCAGCTATATTCTAAAAGCTGTTGCAGGGTCATAGTCTCTCAGGAAGCCATGAGCTGCCACTCTCCTGAGAAAGCCTTGCTGGGAAGGGGGATACAGATGCTCCAGTCAGTCAGTTGTTACAGCTACGTCTGGCCATTCACCTTCCATCCAAGGCAACAGACCAGTCCGTTCCCCAGTAGATGCCTTCCATCAGTGCCATGCAGCGATGATGAATTCCCAGCAGAGCCCTGCCTGATTCCTGCTGCTCCAAATCACAGCTCTGGGGAGGGACACTAATCTAAGGGCAAGAGATAATGGACCCCAGCCCAGCCCATGTCCTTGGGCCTGGAGCTCTCCTTTGGAGGAGAGGATTAGTGGCAAGATGTTCTGAACTGACCCACTCCTTGACATGACTGATCCAGCATTGCACTATGGTCTCCATTCTCACATCCCATCTCTTTCTGATTCTACTTTTTTCCTGCTTGGTTGCATGGAGATCCTTTCTAAATTTCTTCCTCTTGGCTTTGGGGATGATGCAAGACCCCTTCCATTCTAGGGGAGAGGAGAGATGGGGTCATAGAGCAAAACTGTCCCCCCTCACCCCAGCAACTCCAGATGACTCCTTGCTCTGGTCTTCCTATTGCTGGTGTCAGCTAATATGGATGTGGAGGGAGCTGGTGCTGGGAGAGGAGATTACCTCCTCCTTCTGCTGTTTCTCCTCCTCCTCCTCTTTTCATAAAGTAGGGTCTCACTGTAACCCAGGCTGGCTGGCCTCGAACTTAAGGTGATCCTCCTACCTCAGCATCTCAAGTACCCTGCTTACCTGCTTCTTAATAAGCCCCTGGACAACTGTTTCTTTTGGGTCAAATATCTCTTGGCCTGTGACTTTGGAAGCCAGTGACTAATTTTCAAGTCAAATAAATTTAGCCCTTTCTTTTTAATTTTTTTTAGTGTGCATATGTGTGGTGTGTTATGCCTGCATATGTGTGCATGTTTATATGGGTATGTGTACACACGTGTGTGGAGACCAGAGGTCAATATCAATTGTCTTCCTTGATCACTGTCCACCTTGCTTTTTGAGACAGGGTTTCTCACTAAAATCAGAGCTCACAGATTTGACCAGAGAAACTAGCCAGCAAGCCCTGGGAATCCACCTGTCTCTGTTTCCCCAGTGCTAGGATTACAGGCCCATGCATTTTATGTGAATGCTAGGAATCTGAATTCAGGTCCTAATGATTGTCTGGTACATGTTTTACCCACCAAGCCATCTCCCCAGCCCGAATATAGCTTTGTTTTGCCCTCTAAAGCCTGAAAACTTGACATTGATGAGGGGATACAGCAGGTGAGAATCAAATCCAAGTGGTTTCTAGTAAAGCTAGATTAACAGACGTTCTAGGTGTGGTTTTAGGACTCGCTGATGCTGCATCTCGGAATGTGACCTGTACACCTCGTTCAGGCAACATTAGGAATTCACGGGCCTTTCTTCTGAGAAGCCGGGCTTTTTGCTTAGACTTACAGTGTGCTGTGAGCAGACTCAAGCCCCTATTTCTCATAGGCAGGCACAAGGGTCTCCTGGGGAAGGGACTGTGTTACTATGTTTGTCATCCTAAGCCCTCCATTCGGCTAATCCTTCTCTCCAAACCAATAAATGAAGGGCCGCAAGGAAGCCAGGATTCTATTCATGTTAATTAAAACAAAGCACCACACCAACAGGGAAGGGAATAAGCATTGTTTCCCCAACAGCCAAACCTGGGAAGCTGCCCCCGGGCCACACACATCCCCGCTTTTTTCGCCTGCGCTACAGACCACGTTCTGCTTCTCCTTCCATGCTGGATGGCACACTGCCTTCCCAAAGCAGCTGCCCCACTGGGCTATGCCCACAGCCACGGGGTTCCATTGCCCTCTGGGTTTTGGCTGGTGGAGGCTCTGAGAGGAGGAGAAAGTGAGAGGTGAGGCGGGGTTTTCCCTAGCTTGCTTTGTGCTGGTTCGACCCTCCAAGGAAGACCAGCCTGGAATCAACATCTGTGGACACCTGACATGTCTCACTCACAGATTCCCCTTTTATCTAATAAAGGCAACAGTTTTGTTTTTGTCTGACTGGAATTTCCTAAACTGGTCTTCCTTGATCTCACCCCCAGCGCTTGTGAAATCCCTTTATTACACAGTTCACACAGGGCCTTCATTAAGCAAACCGTCTCCAGAAACAACCCTTGCTCCCCTGACTTGCTTACTGAGGGTGAGCCCCAGAGCTTTCATTCCATACCCTCCACTAGTCATGTGCCGTTTTCACCTCAGCTCCATGCCCCATCCAAAATGCCAGCAGCCAGACCCTTTAGTGGAAATGATAGTCAAAACTTCTTAGATCCTTTCGTATTCACACCCCCAAATGCCCTGAATGGCTACCCTCAGCATCACCAAAAAACGACAAATGTTCTTTTCTAGGAAAGAATTTCATTTCTTTTTATGGATATCATGCTTCTGTGGCAGGTATAGAAATGTTTCAACTCCGGTTATTTTTTGTTTGTTTGTTTGTTTTGTTTTTTTGAGGTAGGGTCTCACTCTAGCCCAGGCTGACCTGGAATTCACTATGGAGTCTCAGGGTGGCCTCGAACTCATGGTGATCCTCCACGCCCAGCCTCATCCCCAGTCTTTAAGAAGTAAGAAATGGATGGGTACTTTAGTCAGGTAGAGAGCAAGAGTGAGAGCAAGAGAGAGCGAGCCCACAGGGATTTAGTGGAGGAACTAGCTTACTTGGTTAACAAGACTAAGTACATCCAGCCATAACCTCCTGTAAGCTGGAGACCAGGGAAAGCCTTAGAATGGGCTAAGGCCCCGCTAACTTGGTCTGTGTCTGCTGGCATGAAGCTTCGCTCAAAGGCAAGAGAACCTGGAGTTCTAATGTCCAAGAGCAGAATGGTGTCCTGACCAAGAAGAGAGAGAGAGAGAGCAAGTGAGCAAGGGTCCACTCCTCCTCCACCTTATTTTACCTGAGCTCCCGGCCAACGATGGTGCATACTCAGACAAGGAGGAGAAAATCTTGCACACTCATTCAAGGGACTTACATGCTCAGGTCAAAATACTGGCTTCCTTTCAGCGACAGGAATGGATCAAACCCTATTCAGGCACTGAGAATCAATGATACCTTTCCAGCTCTCTAAGCACCGCTAAATCTAGGCAAGTTGATAGGCAATGTCCGCCTTCCTACTACAGTAGCTGGGAAGGCCTCGAGTTCTGCCGTCCACGAGCATGCACGTGATTTCTCATTTGTGAGAGGCCTTGGACGAGCTGCTGATCCTTCCAGCCTCCTCTCCCTCATCTCTGTGAATGAGGAGGATCAGTGATTGTCTAGATGGAGTGAGTTTATGCTTGGATGCGTAATTGTTCTCATTAAACACTAGAAAGGACCAGCCACGCACTTGAGCAGACACCAGATGCTCAGCCCAAAGCAGTGCAGGGAGGTGAAAGTGGGGCCCTAGCCCTACTCCCCAGGCCATAGGGGTGCCATACACACTGTACCAGATGTCCACAGACTCTCAGCACGTGGGCTTTACTGCAGCAAGTGCCCTATTGAAATGTGGGCTGTATGAGCTGATACTGGATTATTCCTTCTGTTCTCACGGCTCCCAGACTTTTCAAGTGAGCTCAACCCTGGTGGAAAAGAAAAGAGAAGAAAGACAGTGACAGGTAGAGGTGAGATGGCTCCCTGGTGCCTTCGGCATGTGTGTGTCTGGCTGGGAAAAACCATTTGATCATTAGAATTCCAATTTAGTGGTTGGCAAGAATTGGGCAACCCCAGAAACCCTGCTGCAAGCATGTGGTGGGTTCTGAGACCAGGACTGATGGGTGAGCAACTTTAATTACCCACGAACTGTGCTAATGGCCCTTGGGGTATCTTATTGCTATTCTGACACTTGGGAACATGGCATATTCCCATTAAAATGCCAATTATCCCCGAGTACTTCTGCAAATCCATCAGCTGGAGGCTGCCGGATTGTTGAGTGATGTGGTCTGATGGTTTGAAGCAAGCCTATCAGATCAAGGGCATTTTATCTGGCAGTCATGACTCTTCAGAGTGCTGTACCGCCCCTGCCTGCTGATCCCCAGCCTAAGGAGTACACATGTGTGTATGCACGCGCACACACACACACACACACACACACACACACACTCACATACCCCACTCTGGCTAAGCAGAAAGGTAAGGAAAGAGAAAGCATTCATGAGCTGGATATGAGGAAGAAAATTGGGAGGATTTGGAAAAGGTCCTCCAACGTGGAAGTTTTCTTTACTTTATATGAATCACTGAAAGAAAGTGGGAGTCCAGATAGGAAACATATCTCCTGCAAGGTGGGCAGGGGTGGGTGGGGTGGAGGGCTGTTGATTAATCACTCCTAAGTGTCAGTCTCTAAGCCTCATGGTCATGAGTTACAAGTGATAACTCCAATAACAGATCAAGGGTGTGGTACATAGGCCCGGACTCCGGCCTTCTGTTCAGGTCCACCTCTGACACAATTGACATACTAGAGCTTCCCGGAGGATTCTTGTCAAACTCAGCTCCTGCACACACGCGGCCTTTACTTCTGAAGTGCTCCCTCCACATGCCACTTAAAGAGAACGCCTCCACACGAGCTCTGCTCCCTCAGCTCAGCAGTGACTGACACTGTGGGTCAGGGTGACAGGAGGGGTGACGGGTAATTGTAGGGATGTCATGGTGCTGTAACAGCATTACTCATGACAACATCATGGCTCTTAGTTACTCTAATGCCTCAGTGAACATGAGCTCCGTTGCAATGTTGAGTGACCTTTGCACCAGTAGATGTATTGATGTGGATATCCTCCAGTGCCCTCTTTTAAAAGTATTTTTTTTAAACATACGTATGTGTGTGTGTGTGTGTGTATGTATGTATATATATATATATATTACACATAACTATTTTTTTAAATTTTTTTTTATTTACTTATTTGAGAGTGACAGACACAGAGAGAAGGACAGATAGAGGGAGAGAGAGAGAATGGGCAAGCCAGGGCCTCCAGCCTCTGCAAACGAACTCCAGACGCATGCGCCCCCTTGAGCATCTGGCTAACGTGGGACCTGGGGAACCGAGCCTCGAACCGGGGTCCTTAGGCTTCACAGGCAAGTGCTTAACCGCTAAGCCATCTCTCCAGCCCCACATAACTATTTTTAAAACTATGCATATTAAAATTTTTATGTACTTCCCTCTCAGCCATTTTCCTTGCCAGCCACTGAACCCCAACTATTTTTCCTACTATTTGCTCTTCTATATTAATATCTTTATTTTTTTTCTTGCCCTCCACCACCATCCATGACAACCTGTTGGTAGGCTCAATAGTATGCAAGTCTTATGCAGGTAATGACAGCTACAATAGTCACTTTATGTCTGGTAATCCTAAGCACATCAGACCAAAGCTCTCTGATAGTGTGGACAGAGTACTTGGCACTTGTATTAGTTACTTTCTCCTTGCTTAGACCAAATCCCTGACAAGAAACAACCCAAGGAAGGAAGGCTTTCTTTCTGTTCCCAGCTCCAGGTTACAGTCAATCATGGCAGGAAAGGCGTGGTGGCAGCAGCTTGAGGGAACAGGTCCCATTCAGTCCACAGGGAAGAAGCCGAGAGGTGAACGCTGCTGCTCAGCTCACTTTTCGCTTTTTATATGGCCCAGGAGCTGAGCCTCTGGAAAGGTGCCGCCCACAATTAAGATCAGTCTTCCCACTTCAGTTAATCTAATCAAGGTAGTACCACACACAGATGTCCAGGGACACATTTTTTAGGTAATTCTAGATCCTATAACATCGACAATTGCTGCAGTCAGGTTCACATTGCTGGTGGAAATCACCCAACCAAGAGCAGCTTGTGGGGAAAAGAGGTTTATTCTGCCTTATAGGCTCGAGGGGAAGGTCTACAATGGCAGGGGAAAACGATGGCATGAGCAGAGGATGGACATCATCCCTTGGCCAACATAAGATGAACAGGAACAGGACAGTGTGCCAAACACTAGCAAAGTTAGAGCTGGCTTTAACACCCATAAGCCTACCCCCTCCAGAAGGTGTTAATTCACAAATCTCCATCAGCTGGGGATCTAGCATTCAAAACACCTAAGTTCATGGGGGACACCTGAATCAAACCACCATATTCCACCCCTGGCCCCCATAAACTGATAACCATACATGATATAAAATACAATGCATTCTTCTAACTTTAAAAATCCCCATTGTTTTTTTTAAGACTTTTCTTTCATTTTTATTTACTTATTTGAGAGAGAGAGAATGGGCACACCAGGGCCTCCAGCCACTACAAACAAACTCCAGACACATGCACCCCCTTGTGAATCTGGCTAATGTGAGTCCTGGGAATGGAGACTCCAAATGGGGTCCTTAGGCTTCACAGGCAAGAGCATAACTGCTAAGCCATCTCTCCAGCCCCCCATAGTTCTTTTTTTTTTTTTTAATCAATTCCAATGATGTTCAAACATCTGCATAGTCCATGATCTTTTAACTGAGCCATAATACCAAAAAAAAAAAAAAAAAAAAAACCTCAAAAAACCCATAATGGCACAGAATAAACATTCACACTGCGGAAGATGGCATTGGCATAGCAAAGACACATTCATCCAATACAAGATTTAAAACGACCAGGGCAAACATCAAACTGTAACCCCAAGTCCAACAACTCTAGCCAGTGACAAATCTCCAAGTCCAATAATTCTAACCAGCAACAACTCTCTGGCATTTTGATTCCGCCCCTCCAGCTAGACTACTCACAGTCCTGGAAAACTTCATCAGGGCCAGCAGCTTTCCTTAACAGTCATCTCGTGGTCCCGACATCTCCACTGGGTCTCTACTGCAATCCATGGTTCATCTTCATGGCCCCATGGGGTCTCCATGCAGGCATCCAGCAAACCTGCTTCACAGTGTCATGGCCATTTCCAAAACACAAGACCGTGTTGCAAACTCAATGACCCTCTTTCCAGCATGTCTTATACTCCACAATATCAGGTAGGGTGCCAATTTGTTAATCCAGGGGGAAATAAAGCAGACTTTGAGGAAAAGACAGTCCTTGAGCATTCAGGCCCCTTCAAAAGAGTCTACATTCTTTTGTTGCCCCAGTACAGGTCAGCTGGCATAATCTCAAAGGTTGTAGTCTCTCAATTACAGCTGAACGGGCAGCAGTTCACCCAAAGATTTTTCTTTCTGTGCCACATCATATCCCTCTGCTCACACCAGTTCATTTCTATGCAAAGCAACCCTGTACAACTTCTCAGGACCCAGGCATAACAGCAAGCTTCTCACACAAACTGCTAGCCCAGTCCAAGCAAAGCTCTTTCTCACTCTTATAAACCAAACCTCCAGCCAAACCTCACAGTTAATAGTTCTTACTGCATTCAGGTCTTTTAAAATGACCATAATAGTCCATCAAGCTGTACTTACAGCACTGCAAGACATCTCTTAGGCCAAGGTTTCAAATCCTTCGACATTCCTCTTGAAAATCAGCTCCAAAAGGCCAAAGCCATACAGTCAGGTGTCTAGCAGCAATCCCACTCCCTGGTACCACTTTACTGTTACAGTCAGGTTCACATTGCTGGTAGAAATCACCCAACCAAGAGCAGCTTGTGGGGAAAAAAGAGGTTTATTTTGCTTTACAGGCTCGAGGGGAAGGTCCACGATGGCAGGGAAAAGTGATGGTATGAGCAGAGGGTGGACATCACCCCCTGACCCACATAAAATGGACAACAGGAACAGAAGAGTGTACCAAACACTGGCATGGGGAAACTGGCTATAATACCCATAAGCCCGCCCCCAACAATACACTCCTTCCAGGAGGCGTTAGTTCCCAAATTGCCATCAGCTGGGGATCTAGCATTCAAGAACACCTAAGTTTATGGGGCACACCTGAATCAAACTGCCACAACAATCAAATTCCACTATGCTGTCTCTGCATGCACTGGCCTCTTACTACACCTGAAATAAAATACCCACTCTAATATGTGGCAATGTAGCTCAGTGGTAGAGTACTTGCCTAGCATATGCAAGGCCCTGGGTATGATACCCAGCAATCCAAACAAACAAAAAACATGCTTTACTGCTAAGGCAGTTAAGCCACCTTCCCCATCTTGTTTACCCACAGCGTAGCTGGTATAATAACCACTTTTCATTGGCCATGAGGTTTGGGGACACTTGTATTCTGTGCCTTTCTTTACTTACTAAACAAGATAACAATAGTAGTGCCCACCCTGGTAGGATGGTTGTGAGTCTAAAAATGGGTCAACATTACAAAGTGCTCCTAACATTACCTTCACATGGCAAACACTAAGGATATATCAGCTGCTAGTATTTTTAATAGTATAGAAACTCAACAAACATGTACCAAGGGATGAAATGAAGGAATTCATTGATCCTTTTGTCCCTTAGTCTTAAATATCCAAGACACAACCAAGAAAGTCCCAAAGGCTTCTAGACAGGTAAAACAAATGTCCCAATGGCTAGTGGCAAAGCCCATCTAATTAACTTACAGTTGAGCTCTTGGGCCATTACTCAGAACCTAATTACTTAATAGTCTTAGCAGATATTTATTAGTCACCCAAGACATGCAAAGCTTTGTGCTAGGAGCTGGGTGGGGGGATGTGGCAGAGAGACACAAAGGTGAATTAAGCTCATTAGGTCTCCTCAAAAGACTGTGCTGTCCAGACGGGGAGACAAGTACAACAGCCACCAATCACACAATTATAAGAGTGAGCTAGGAGGAAGGGAGGACTACTGACTATCAAGGTGGCCAGGCTCAATTAGTCACAATTATAACATGTGTAACAAGCCTTAATTATCTGGTTTCCTCATCCATAATGGATTGGAAACAGCATATTAGAGGAGAAGAAAAGGGGTTATTGCCAGCAGCAGGTACACTACCACACAAAGACAGACAAGCAACAGGAGTTAACAGGGGATAAGAGAAGCAGGTATTTTCAGGATATTTGGTGAGGGAAAGTGTTGCAGAAGACCAAGAGAAGAAGAACATGCTGGGCCAGGTGTGGATTCTGGAGTCTGGGCTTTGGCTCTTAATACCATTGCTTGCTGTCACTCAACTAAGCTACTGTCCTCTCTGTCCCTCAGTTTTTCCCATCTATAAACTGATCATGGTGGGAGAACCTTAAGAAGATAAAGCTGCTGTGAAATTAAATAACTTACTTCTTCAAGTATTTAACAAGAGTTCCTGGCACACAGAAACTTGGGTGACCTGGATCAGTCAGGATTGGCTGGGTTTGCTGTAGTAACAAGCAATCCTCCAAACACTCTCAACAAAGAAGGGTTATTTTCATTCAGACCCGGGCCGACCGTGGATGTGCAGGAGGTCCCACTCTGAATGGTCACTATGTTCTCTGTGGGACCCAGGCTCATGGACCTGCCACCATCTCTCACAATGTCCACTGTGGTGGCACAGGTGAAGGAACCCCTCTGCGGATCACTCATAGAGTATTAATCATTCATCCCAGGAGAGACGAAACTTCTGGCCCATAACTCATTGGACAGCACTGGCCACATTGCTCCCTTCTTTCCACGTATCCAGAAGGGCTGGTCAGATCACTAGCAGAGGGCCGGCATGCACTGAGTCCTCACTGGGTCATGGAAGGGCCACAGCATGTAAAACGCATAGTGGTCCTCAGAGGCCATGCTATGCTGGGAGTCCTCCATTCACTGGTGAGTGATTATGTAGATTAGGTGAGTCTCTGTGCGTGCCCTTGAGGGATTATCTTAATTAGGCTAATAGAGGTAAGAGGTCCCAACTTAAGTGGGTGGTACCATGCCATGGGCTGGGGTCCTGGGCTGTATGAAAAGGAGAGAGCTGCCTGAGCACCAGCATTCATTGCTCTCCGCTTCCTCACTGTGGCCTGAACTGTGACCAGATCTGCTTCAGGCTCCTGCTGTCAAGCCTTTCCCACCATGACAGGCTGTAAACTTGAGCTACAAACTGAAATAAACCCTTCCCAAATTAAAGTGCTTCTGGTCAAGTATTTGGTCCCAGCACTGAGAAAGGTAACTGGTAGAAAGACCCATAGGGATTCCACGTTTCTCACTAAGATCATGCCGGCCTTTGATGGATTGGGGGAGGGAGGGCCCTGATGTGAAAACAAGTCATCTGTAGAACATTACGTGCATTGGAGGATATTAGCCAGCCCTTTCTCCTCCTTGCTGAATACCAAAAGTGTTCCTCCTACAAGCTACTGTAGCATCAGTAATACTCTAATCTGATATTGAAGTCTCTCTTGTGTCAGACGGTAGTTTTGTCCCTCTGTTGTAGTTATCCTCTCATTGCTGAGACAAATATCTGACCACGAGAAGCTTGTGGGAGGAAAGGGTTTATTTCAGGCTTATAGAATCCAGGGGAAGTTCCATTGTGCCAGAAGAAGCTGGCTCCCTCCAGCATCCACAGTAGAGATTTTAAAAAAAAAAACAACTAGCAACCATGAACAGCCAGTATTCCAACTGGCTCTCCACATACCAAGCAGGGCTGGACTGAAGCTCATTTTCCAGTGACACTCCCTCTGTGGCAAGGATCTACTTGCTGTGGAATTAAGTGGGAAGTTAAATTTTAATAAAAAAATGTCTGAGTGTATGAGGCCATACATTCAAACCACCATATCCTCCCTGCCTCAGAATTATCAATAAATGTTTAAATTTCCAGTGTTGGCTAGAGTCAGATTGTTATCCAAACACAGCTTCCCTCCTGATGACTGATCAGGACCCTGAGTTGTGAAGATTATAATTTGTCAATCAGGCTTGGATTGAGGCTCATTGGAATAGTGCTTACCCAGCAGACACAATGTCCTAGGGTCCTTCCCCATCACTGTCAATAAAAGAAAGAATAAGGACCCGTGACTATGTGATCTCCAGAAGAGCAGGCAGAACAGTGACTATATGAGGATGTTTTTGCCCCTTAGGAAAGACACCATCACCATCTCTCATCCTTAGATTCTCTAAGATACCCATATTTGTTCTGTAAATTCCCCATTTTGCTTTAGCCAATCTCAGTGAGTTTTGGTCACTCCTGACCAAATTATTTCTGACTAGGGCATATACCTCCCCGAAACATTTCTTTCAAATATGATTATAACTTTTAAATATGTTGCCTCATAAGGATAAGCTCCATTGAGCGGAACCATTTACTTTGCAGGACTCTGCCTTTCTCCACTCAGTCGATCAATGAACTACTGATGTGTGACTACCCTAAGTCAGCTCCCGCACATTGAGAAGAGTGACATGCATTTGGAAAAGAAATGCCTTGGAAATAGTCTCAGGAGGGTTTCAAGAGAGGTAGAGCTGAGGGTTCACTGTGGACTTTGGTGTTCCATCCCTGAATGAGGACAAAAGATAAACCATGGGTTGCTGTGGTAAGAAGAGCCCTGTAATGATTTTCCCTTTGGATAGCTATCATGTTGAGCTCCTGAATAAAACTGACATGATTCACAAAATAGGGAAAAAAAGGGTGATATTAACCCTAATGCAAGCACTTAACCCACATTGGCAAGAAGTTTTTAAAATCAGAGCTACTTCTAAGCATAATATTAATCTAGCACAAGGAGTGGGTTTCCTCCGAAGCTTTGTTTCGTGCCGAGGAATGACCAGCCATCAGGCACATGAAATCCACAGTGCTCTTGGATCACTTGGTTTGGATTTTGCAGCAAAGAGCCAGGCTTCCCCTCTCGCTCAGTGGCTGATCCTTCCCACACTTCATAGATATGCTTGCTGCACGCTTGGGGAAGTAATGATCAAAACTCAATCTGAAACAAGTTCACTGTGGTTCTTTATGCCAAGAAAGTATGTTCAATTTGATGGGCACTATTTAGGTAAAAGAAAGTGAGCTGGGGCTGGAGAGATGGTTCAGTAGTTAAGGTGTTTGTCTGCAAAGCCAAAGGACCTCGGTTTGATTCCCCAGGACCCATGTAAGCTAGATGCACAAGGTGGCACATGTGTCTGGAGTTTGTTTGCAGTGGCTAAAGGCTGTGGTGTGCCCATTCTCTCTGTCTGTCTGTCTGTCTGTCTCTCTCCCTGTGTCTTTCTCTCTCCCAAATAAATAAATAAATAAATAAATAAATAAATAATAAAAATATTTTTAAAAAGAAAGTGAGCGGAACTCTGGCTGGGGAGGAGGCTCAGTGGATAACTTGCTTTCAGCACAAGCTTAAGGACCTGAGTTCAGATCTCCAGCACCATGTAAATATCAGGTGGATGTGGCAGCCACCTATATCTCAGTGCATGAGAAAAAGACATGGGAGACCCTGGGTTAATGGGGCAAGCTAACCTAGCTAAACTGGTGAGCTCTGGATTCAACCAAGAGACCCTATCTCAATGAATAAGGTGAATGATTGAGGCAGATACCCAGTATCAAGTTTTGGCCTCCAGACACAGACACACTTGCAAGCTTACGCATACCTGTGCACTTACATGCATATAACCATACACACACACACACACATACACACACACAGTACACTACACATGATGAAAGTAATCACTGAAATTGTGTGGTGGCATGCACCAAGGGCAGGAACATTCAGTGACTTATGCTGAAATGCTTCATCTTGCAAAACCCATTGTACAGATGCATAGACTAAGGCTCAGTGGATTGCTCTTTCTGCCCAGGTCACGTGGTGAAGGTTCCATTCTGCATGCTGGATAGTGATGCTGATGGGTGTGATCTCAGGGCAATAGGTGACCAGCAAGTGATGCAGCATGTCCACCCGAGTTCAGATTCATGCTCTGGTAGTGGCTAGCACAGTGATACAGAAGTTGTGTGTTTAAACTCTTACTACCTATAAGAAGAATGGCTTAAATTTGTATTGGATAAATGAACAGGATAAAGAGGCCAGAGTAGTGTCTAGTGCAAAGTAAATGCTCAAAAAATATTAGCTTTTAATTATTCCCCAGAGTTCATTTATAGCAGTGTGTCTCAAGCTAGAGCAGCAGGCAGCATTCACGCTATTTGAACTTGCTGTACCACATCCTCTGTGTGGGCTGATCACGGATAGAGGGAAAATTACCCTGCCATTAAATCATTAAAGACGAGGCATTTGTCATTCAGGGGACTGGTTTCTGGTAAGGGAGACAGATTGGGATCAACCATGGATAAGGGAAGGTAGGACTTATAGACAATGAGCTCAGGTAGATGGAAAATTACTAAGAGAATAGGGGAATTCTTTGCTTAACAGCTCTAACACGCAGAAGGCAGGCCAAAGGGATCAGATATTTTACCTGGTGCAGCGGTCATCTTCTGGTTGTTGGGACAAAGCACTCTATTTAAAGCATCTGATTAGAGGAAAATTTTTATTTTGGCTTGTAGTATTGAATAGAAGCTTTATCATGGCAGGAGAAAGCATGGCATGAGCAGAGGCTGGACATCATCTCTGCCACAGCAGGTGGAAAACAGCAGCAAGAGAGTGAGCTGAACTCTGGCAAGGGGGAGCTGGCTATACCACCCATAAGCCCACCCCCAACAAAACACCACCTCCAACAAGTTTCCACTTCCCAAACTGCCATCGGCTAGGGACCAAGAATTCAAAACACATGAATTTATAGGGGACATATGATTCAAACCACTACATTCCACCCTGGCCCCTATAAACTGATGATTATACATGATGTAAAATGCAGTACATTCAGTACAATTTTAAAAGTCCTAGTAGTTTTCATCAACTTTAACGCTCAAGTACCCCCATAGTCCAAGGTCTTTTACCTGTGAGGGTGTAAACCAAAAACACATATGGCATAGGGTAAACATTCACACTATAAAAGATGGCACTAGACATAGCAAGGAAGGATTGAACCAATGCAAGATCCAAAACAAACAGGGTAAACATCAAATCCTGCAGCTTTAAATCTATCTGGGTCACACAGTGAAATCTCTAGGGTTCCAAATCCTCCCCTCCAGCTAGGCTGCTCACAGCCCAGGAAACACTCTATCCTGAGCCAGCAGCTCTCCCTGGCAGACATTCTATGAGGCATTCTATAGTTCCTGGTATCTCCACAATACTGGGTATCTACTGCAACTCATGGCTCATCCATCCCATGGTGCTGTGGTCTCTATTTGGGGACTATGACACTTCCAAATTGCCTAAGGGCCATTTTCAAATAACCACATTGCAAATCTAGTGAGCCTTTCTTTCCTGTACTTGTTATCCAAAACTAGTACCAGATGGACCTCACAGCCAAATTTTTAATCCAGGAGGGAATAAAACTGACTCTGAGGAGCAGTGAAACTCTTTCACCACTGTTCATTCATGCTCTCTACTTTCAGAAGAGTCAGCATTCTTTCTACTGTCCCAGGGCAGAATAGCTGGTCCAATCTCAGTGGTGGTGATCTCACACAATTGGAGATGAGCTGAGCGGCTCTCTCCCACCCAAAGCTTTTAATTATGTCTGTGCCATATCCTTCCACTCATATCAGTCCATTTCTTCTAAATTCAACCCTGCACAAGTTCTCAGGAGACAAAGATTGTTCTTTCTCTCATAAACCAAGCCTGCTCAGTCCAGAGTTTTTCCTATATTCAGATCTTTCAACACTGACTAGAATGGTTTCTCAAACACTTCTCACAACACTGCAAGGTATCTCTTAGGTAAACTGAGGTTCCAAACTCTTCCACATTTCAAATCAGTTCCAAAAGGCCAAAGGCCACACAGTCAGGTTTCCAGCAGTCATGATCCAACTCATGCTCTACCAATTTTCTATTGTAGTAACCACCACGTTGCTGAGATAAAAGACCCAACCCAAAGCAGCTGAAGGGAATAGAGCGTTCATTTTAAAATAGAGTCTCAAGGAAGCTTTATGATGGCAAAAGAAAGGATGGTATGAGCAGAGGCTGAACATCACCCCTGGCAAGAGGGAGCTTACTCTAATACACTTAATACCACCCCAACAACACACCTCCTCCAGAATGGCTCCACCTCCAATTCCATCCACTGGAGACTAAGCATGCAAAATA
This sequence comes from Jaculus jaculus, assembly GCF_020740685.1. Lineage (NCBI taxonomy): Eukaryota > Metazoa > Chordata > Mammalia > Rodentia > Dipodidae > Jaculus > Jaculus jaculus. The sequence goes on along the minus strand of NC_059115.1, from coordinate 47,877,763 downwards.
CAGGAGTTTATGGGGACATCTGATTCAAACCTCTACACCTGGGGAGGGTAGAGATGAGAAGGATGATCACAAAGGGAAGGCAGGGGGGCTCATCACACAGACATAGCAGAAATCCTTATTGGGTAAGGCATCTGATGCCTGCAATCCTTAGGAATGCTTAGGAAGATGAAGCAAGGAAGATTGCAATGACTTCCAGGACAGTATAGATACAGAGTGAGACCTATATAACACACACACACACACACACACACACACACACACACACACACACACACACACTAGGGCTTGGCTTTTAAGGACATGCCAAGGCTGGGATCTTGTTGAAAAGGAGCTCAAAGAAGCTTGACTAGATTTTGGTCAAGCAGCATCTATCATTGCTCACAAGGACAAGACCCAGTTTTTAGTCCTGCTTGACAGATTTTGCCTGAATCCCATCTATCAGTCTTTTACCTCCACCCCTGAGATGTTATTGCCCAGTCACCCAGGACCCAACATGTGCAAACTGGAGATGAAAGAGAGCTCCAGTGAGAGACGTGCTTCCTCCTACAGTGGTAGGAGGGAGCTCCCATGGGAGACATGCTTCCTTGTTCTACAAGAATTCATTCCCTGACAGAAACAACTTAAAGAGGCATTATTTTGGCTCATGGTTTCAGAAGGTTCAGTCCATGACCACTTGGCCTCATGTGCTTGAACAGAACATCATGGTGGCAGAAATGTGGGTGGAATGGATTCTGCATATCGTGATAAATAGGAAGAAAAAGAAAGGGATGCAATAAGAGGCAGGAGCAGATATAACCTCAGTATTCTTTCATCTAGGCCTCATCTTAATGTTTCCAGAGTTTTCCAAAAATGGTGCCATTTGTTGAAGACCATGTCCCCGACACAGGAACCTTGATTTCTATGGGAAGAGGATCCTTCATACCAAGTTCTAGCATCATATCTGATTATCCCTGAGTTCCTAAAGGTCTCAGATACTTTCTTCTGCCACCTTTGAGGACACAGCCAACAAAATCCGGGCCTTTGGACTTTTAATTACTCCTTTATGGGCATTGCATTATCTCAGCACACAGCTGACTCAATCCTACAGCAGGGTCTTTGGTTTGTTTTTCATTACTCAAGGCCAAAAAAAAATGAGACAGACAGATAAGTCTGCTCACCCTCTCACCATAAAACATGCCTTATCTTCTATCCTTGCTGTTGTTAAAACTCATTCCTTATATGAGCACAAGACTATTCACAAGATATAATCAGACTGACTGCTGGAGTTGTGAGATTCTGTCCACTTCCAGCACCTCGGGACCTGCGTGGTAGGTATCTCCCCTCCAAGAAGATGACTGGAGCCAATTACAAGTGGATATCAACCGGGAAAGAGCTAGCTTTCCTACCTTAATCCAAGATACAAGATGGGGTGTTTCTCAATGACATATCAAGCTCACCAGGAATAAACAAGGAAGCAAAGACCTTTTCAAAAGAGACTGACAAGGCCCTACTAAGACCTATAGGAACCGATTCAGACCATGTCAGACTATACCAACTGGTGAGCAGTTCTGGGACTGAATCTCAAGGTCTTGTGTGGTAGAAAATGATTATACCTATTACAATCTTCACAGTTGCTATATTGAGTTTTGGACCTTGCGCATTCAATTACTGTTTTAACTTTATCTGTGCTCATTACAGGCAGCTCACACTCAAATGGTTATATAACAAGCTAACTCCATTTGTATGGTCCTTCTTGATCAACTGATCAATCACCACTTCTAACCAGACTACCAACTTTCACTACTTCGCAATGCCCAGATGGCGATAGAACAGGACTTTTTTTTTTCATTTTTTTTAAATATTTTTTTTTAAATTTTTATTATTTATTTATTTGAGAGTGACAGACACAGAGAGAAAGACAGATAGAGGGTGAGAGAGAGAATGGGCGCGCCAGGGCTTCCAGCCTCTGCAAATGAACTCCAGACGCGGGCGCCCCCTTGTGCATCTGGCTAATGTGGGACCTGGGGAACCGAGCCTCGAACTGGGGTCCTTAGGCTTCACAGGCAAGCGCTTAACCGCTAAGCCATCTCTCCAGCCCTAGAACAGGACTTTTGATGAACAGATTTCCTCTTGGCATTTAGATGGCCCCCTCTGGGAGAGACTGTAACTGCAAATACTCAATGACTCCATTCAGCAGGAAGTATTAAAGACTGACCGGTCATTGTCCTCTGCCCTTCAGCAGCAGTAAGATTTTCTTCTCATGAGGGGGGATAAAGGGAGGGAGACAGGTAGCACTAGAGAGAGGCATTTAGACAGGAAGGCCCATAAGAAATAATGATCTTAATTCCTGTCTGCTGAGCAGAGCATAAACAAACGGTGACTGCTTACGTCGCATATTCGCCCTGCTATCGGCAGTAGCTGCTGCAGAGCTAGAATTACTCAGATGAGGGCAGAGTTCAAGCCCAGCCACCTTCCAGATGCTTCTTATTCAGCCAAAACCAATAATTAAAAGCCCTGTTGGAGCCCATAGGGAAGCTTGTGTTTTCTTTCTGGTTCTTGGGTTGTTCATCTCCCAGCACATGAGGTTTTCACCACCGGTAAGGTTTTGTCCTGCCTGGGTGGGAAAGGATATTTCTTTTTCCCCTAGCCCCATGGACATGGGCCCTCAGACCACCTGGGTGCAACCGTTCCTCCTTCCTTGGTTCAGGGACTTTCCCTCACCCCTCCTGACTTCTGAAGAAAAAAATTATTATAATTTAATAATCATCCTAATAAGCCTGGATTATCCAATTCTTTGGTTAAACCAGAGATGAGCTCAGGTTTGGGATTTATGTTTGAACCCTCAAAACATAACCAGGTCATTCAGGGACTATCCTGTCTCAGCTTTCTCTGTGCTGGAATTCCAGACATGGCCCCCTCACCAAGTATTTTCCATGAAGTCTGGGGGTTGAACTTAGGTCTTCATGTTTGCAAAATAAACACTTTATGGACGAAGCTATTTCCCCAGGCCCTCAGGCTCTATTTTCCATGGGCTGCGGGGTAAAAATCTCCCAAGAAAAACAGATGCTTCATAGGTAGCTCTGAAGACAATCATAATCTTATCACATACTTTTACCAGGAAAGTCTTTGAATCACATGCCTACAACCTTGAAGAACTTTACAACATGCAATGATATAATATTGAAGAGCTGAATGCAGAGACATTGAACTTTGGGCATTTGTGCGCATGAAGGAAAGTTGTCTTGACAGCTTATGTTTCCTCACAGCTGACCACACATCAGGCAGTCTTTTTAAAAAAAAAAATTTTTTTTGTTTATTTTTACTTACTTGAGAGTGAGAGAGAGAGAGAGAGAGAGAGAGAGAGAGAGAGAGAGAGAGAGAGAGGCAGATAGAGAGAATGGGAGCGCCAGGGCCTCCAGCCACCGCAAACCGAACTCCAGACACGTGCGCCCCCTTGTGCATCTGGCTAACGTGGGTCCTGGATAATTGGGCCTCGAACTGGGGTCCTTAGGCTTCACAGGCAAGTGCTTAACTGCTAAGCCATCTCTCCAGCCCTCAGGCAGTCTTTTCTACACCCTGTGCCTGGGCTCAAATCATCCTCACCATGTGGCCACATCACTATTAGTACTACCAGTGCCTTCATTTTATAGCTGAAAAAGCTGAGGTTCTGAACAGTTTAAGTGCCTCATAGTTTAAGAGTAAAATGCCCCTGACAGGATACTTAATCCCCAGCATTGTTTGGGAAGGTTGTGAAAGCTTTAAGCATGGAACACTGTTGGAGAAAGTGGGTCACCGGGATGGGCCTTTAGGTGTTACAGTCTTACCTCATTTGCTGTTCTCTCTCTCTCTCTCTCCTTCTCTCTCCCTCTCTCTCTCTCTCTCTCTCTCTCTCTCTCTCTCTCTCTGTGTGTGTGTGTGTGTGTGTGTGTGTGTGTGTGTGTCTTTCTGCTTCCTGACTCTGGTGAGATGTGATATGGACTTCTTGCTCCAACCTGCCATGTCTTCCCTTCCACTATGAAACATCTCCTTGAAACTATAAGCTAAACCAAATTAAACCCTTTCCCTTCCATAGGCTGGTTCCGATCAGGTATTTTGTCCCAGCAATGAAAAACCGAGATAGCAATTTATTCCACTTTACATGCGTAGGGATGGCAGAGTCGGGACCTGAGCCCAGGCTGGGGCGGTATCCACTCACCTCGCTTTTCCTTTCATCTGACTGTTGGCACTTGAGACGTGGAGGCACAGAAGGTTTGGGAAAGCCCATGCCGGCCCCAAGTAACTCAGGGGCATGAGTACTCTCCATAACAACTTGAAAACAAACACACTTCACTCCTTGAGGCAGCACAAATGAGAACCCACCTGAACCTTCAGCAAACTTCTCATGAAAGATAAGCGTGTTGGCTAGATAATTTATCACTGGTATTCTCGACACGACCTAAGGGCATATCACATTGAATGACATGAGTAGATTTCATCAAAATTGAAAGAAGGTAACAAAAAAATAAAAGGATGAATATCACATTAAGATACACAACAGATGTCTTTCCTGGGGTGCTGCAGAAAATGACTATCAGGTGACACAGGGACATGCCTAAGCCAGGTGGCATGTTGACTCATGACTCTAGTTCCAGCCCTGGTAAAGCTGAAACAGAAGGACTGTAAGTTTATGGCCAGCCTGGGCTACATAGTGAGACCCACTTTGTTTCAAAACAAACAAGGGCTGGGGAGATGGCTCAGAGTTAAAGATGCTTGCTTGCAAAGCCTGATGGTCTGGGTTCAATTCCCCAGTAACCACTTAAAGCCAGATGCACAGAGTGGGTGTGACTGCGCTCCCCACCCTCTCTGCTTGCAAATGTCAATATATAAATTTTAAAAATTAGAGAAAGGAAAGAAATAGGCCTGGCCCAGTGTGGTGGTTTCTGTCTATAAATTCCAACACCCAGAAGGCTCAGGGCAGGAGGATTGCCATAACTTCAAGGTCAGCCTAGGCTACAGAGTGAGACTTTGGTCTAAAAAATATAGTCAAAAAGCAACAGGCCGGGAGCTCCTTTGCACTGTCTGCAGAATAGAAGAAGGACCCGAGGGTGACGGGGTAAGGAAGAGCAGCAAGGGGCCAGGGAGATGACTCGGTAGGTAAGGTGCTTGTTGTACACGCATAAAAACCTGAGTTCGGATCCCCAGCACTCACATAATACTGCCAGGGATGATGGGTTATGCATACCTGTAACCCTAGTGCTGGGGAGGTAGGGTACAGGAGGATCCCTAGTTTCAGGGACACACTGTCTCAAAAGAAGGGAGTAGAGAGAGATTGAGAAGGATACTCGATATTGACCTCTGGCTTCCATACACAGGTGTCCATTACCACACACATATACACATGCTGAGAGAGAGAGAGAGAGAGACAGAGAGAGTGAGAGAGAGAGAGAGAGAGAGAGAGAGAGAGAGAGAACAACAATAAGCCGGCAAGATCCAACATGTACTGACAGAACTCCTAAAAATAACCGAGCAGATGGTGTGGAAGGTGTCTCGAGGGCTTGCCTCACCTTCTCGCCTCCTCCCATGAGACACCCTGTAGAACAGGCATGGCTCACACGGTGGAGGCAGCCTAGGCAGATTATGTCTCCCCAAGAGTTAGTCCCAGGGTTGGAGCTGCTTCAGTGACCGCTGGCACGTGCAGAAGGGAGGAAGAGGACCGAGGGCGCCGCAGGAGCCTGCCCCTGTCCTGTCTGCATTCCACCGTGAGATCCGCCGGCCACTCTGTCGAGGTCATAGGAGACGACAGCAGACTGACTCTGTTCTCAAGGACATTCCCATTGTACTGATGGACTCAGCGGCTCCTTACTCACGACCTCAGGTGACCTGATTAGCCTGAGTTTCTTGGTATAGCGAAACGCCGCTGCAGCAGGGCTGGGGATCACATGTAGCTTTATGCATGCCAGGCAGGCTCTCCCCACTGAGCCATATCCCCAGCGAGCTCTGTGTGACTTCTACCAAGGGCGTCGTCAACCTCTCTGAGGTGCAGGTGTCCTTGTGGCGTGGCAGCACAGGGCTTTTCCAGCTTTCCCTGCTCACAACCGTCTTGAAATACAGATTTGGGGGGCTGGGGAGCAGGTGGCAGCTCTGGGCACAAAGCGTTTGTGGCACAGGTGTGGGAACCTGTGTTCATACGTCCAGTACCCACATAAATGCTAGCTAGAGCAGCATCCTGTGTAATCCCAGCACGCAGGAGGTGATCCCCAGGGAGCCGGCTGGCTGGTTTAGCCAAATCTGTGATACCTGGGTTCAGGTAAGAGAGCTAACCTCAGTAAGCAGACAAAAATTGAGGACGACTCTGATGTCAAGCTCTTGCCTCTATACACAAGTATGCACACATGCAAACACACAAACACACAGGCACACACATGCAAAAAAGAAGAAAAGAAAGCAGTCAGAGAGCCCCAGAGAGGTCAGCAACCTAGAGCCCTGAGACCAACTCTGTGCAGCCTACAGTCATTTAAAATATACAATAAAAAAAATATAAAAAATAAAATATAAAAACAAAACCTAGGGCTGGAGAGATGGCTTAGCGGTTAAGCGCTTGCCTGTGAAGCCTAAGGACCCCGGTTCGAGGCTCGGTTCCCCAGGACCCACGTTAGCCAGATGCACAAGGGGGCGCACGCGTCTGGAATTCGTTTGCAGTGGCTGGAAGCCCTGACACGCCCATTCTTTTCCTCTCTCTCTCTCTCTCTGCCTCTTTCTCTCTGTCGCTCTCAAATAAATAAATAAAAATAAACAAACATTTTTTTTTTAGTTTATCAAAAAAAAAAAAAAAAGAAACTAGCGGAGACTGCCTGAGACCATAGGAGGCATGCAGAGCTTAGAACAGTTACAGCATTTATGGCCCAAGTCCTGTCACTCACGCCTGTGCACTCAGCCCACTCAGTGTCCTGGCAGCTGCAACAGAGGCTTTTCCAGGGCTTAGTGGGTGAGATGCTTGTCTGTGAAGCCTAAGGACCCATGTTCAACTCTCCAGGTCCCATGAAAGCCAGACACACAAGGTGACGCAAGCACACAAGGCCGCACGTGCACACAAGGTAGTGCACACATCGGGAGTTTGAGTGCAGTGTCTGGGGGACCTGTCCCATCAATTCTCTCTCTCTCTCTCTCTCTCTCTCTCTCTCTCTCATTCTCACTCTCTCGTCCTCTTGCTCTCTCTCTTTTCCATTTGGGGAGAAAAAAGGCCAGTCTGTTGGTCTTGCCTCACAGGAAAAAAAAAAAAAAGACTTTTCCAGCAAGCTGACCTGACAACTTCTTGCCTGGCACCTGGCCTGGCTTGCATGCCAGAGGACTTGATGTGGGGGCCCCTGGGAGCCAGCTGGAGGTGTCGGACAGCTCACCTGGTCAGGTGGTGGCTGTCGGGCAGACTTCATTTTCAGCTTGTGTGGGCTGTGAGAGGACTCATGGTTGCTTCCCTTCTACCTGCGTGTAGCCATGTTGTGGTATTTTGAATGTAAAATGGCTCCCATAGACATCGGATTTGAAGACTTGGTCCTCAGCAAAGTGATGCTATTTGGGCAGGACACGGAACTGTTAGGAAGTGGTTAGAACTTTGCGGGAGGACATGTGTCTGTCACTGGGAGCACTGAGCTCCTGGCCTGGCTTACATGCCAGGAGACCTCATGTGAGGCCCTGAGCTGTTCCAGCCCGGCCCCATGTGTTCCTCTCCGTACTTCCTTCTTGCTGATGTGACCATGGGAAGCTGCTCCTACCAGGCTTTCCTACCACGACCGACTCTACCCTCTGGAATTGCAAGCGGAATTCCACCCTTTCCTTCCCTAAGCTGCTTCTGGTCTCGTGTTTTGTGCCAGTGATGAGGAGCTAGTACACAGGAAACATAGCGAACCTCCTGATGGCCACAGTGTCTTACTTCAGCAACTCACCAAGTGCTACAACACAGGTTACTTCTTGTGATTGTTGGACCAAGTTGAGACCCAACTGTCAGGCAATTGCCACCGTGTCCCCTTACTCATTTGTCCTTCCTAACATTGCTGCTCAACTAAACCATTGGCACCCAAGTCCTGCTCTCAAGGTCAGCTTTTGCTGGAGCCCAAACTAAGAGAAGTACTTGTCTCCTTCCCGGTTGGAGTGTAAGAGGAAAACACATTTATGAGTGAGGAACACATGGTTTTGCATGGGACAGTCACTCAAATATCCATTCTTTCCTCCCTCCTCCCTTTTCCTCAAGGTGGGGAATGGGACAAACTCCCAGGTGTGGAATAGCTGTTTTCTCTCAGTTAAAACATTTTCTCTAGGAGGAAGAAAGGAGGGTTATGAGACTCAGGCAGTAAATAAAACTTACAAGGCTCAGCATGAGGTAGGGATGAAAGGAAAGAGAGGGAGGGGAGAGAAAAGAGAGAAAGACATAGCACAAAAGAAGGTTTTTTTTTTAAAGAAAAGATACTGCAGCTGGCTGTGCCAGTACACACCTGGTATCACAGACTTGGCAGAGAAATCAGGAGTTTGAGGCCAGCCTCAGTTATGCAGTGAGATCCTGTCTGCGAAAGAGAGAGAGAGAGAGAGAGAAGGAAGGAAGGAAGGAAAGAAGGAAGGACAGGAGGGAAAATGGAAGAAAGCCAGGATGAGCGGCTGGAAAGGGCCACCAAGTAAGTGGTTCGGTAATGTGACCAAAGATACAAGCTCACAAGCTCCGTGCTTGATGCTCTACCAGCCTTGAGCTGGGTCTGGCCAGCACTGCCACGTTCACTGATGCAGTTAGGAGTGGATGCCCGAGGAGAACAGAAAGCAACTCGAGGGCTGGAGAGATGGCTTAGCAGTTAAGGCGCTTGCCTGCAAAGCCAAAGGACCCAGGTTCAATTCCCCAGGACCCCAGTAAGCCAGATGCACAAGGTGATGCATGCATCTGGAGTTTGTTCACAGCAGCTGAGGGCCCTGGCGTGCCCATTCTCCCTCTCAAATAAATAAATAAATAAGAGAAACCCAAACAAACAAACAAACAAAGCAACCTGAGAAGAGAAAGGGAGGCCTGCCAGTGTCCCCTCATCCTTGATGAGATGTGACTCATCTCTTCTGAGGAGCACAGAATTCACATGTGTATACCAAGAAGTACACTTGCCTGAAAGGAATGGGAAACCTCACATAGCCTTGGCCAATAGGACCAACACTGGTTTCTTTTACCTTGGGAACCTGGTTGTCTAGGCCCACGCCTCTAGCCTCACTCAGGAATCTAGTGTCTTTCTAATCTTATTCTTCTCGGTGTGCAAGTCCAAGTCACCAAGGTGGTTATAGTAACTCCAGCACTCTGGCCCTCATTCCTGCATAAGGTGGGGAGGGGGGGTGGTGAGGCAAAGGCAAAGTTCCTGTTTACAAACTCAGTCACATGGCCTTGCCTAGCTCTAACGGAGGATAAGAAATGTGTTTGCTCTGTCCAGCCACGAGCCCAGGTGAAAAGGGAGGTTTTTGTTTATTCACTTGGAGAGAACGGGGAGGAGGGGAATGGATCATGGAAAACCATAGCTGTCGGCCCTAGCCCCGATCTCCTCTTAGGACAAAGGAGGATCCGGCCAAGTTGAAGAACAGTTGCCTCTTGTCTGCATAGAAACAGGTTCGGCTGTGACAGTAACGTGGGCAAAGGCTGCAAAATCAGCAGCAAAAGGGGGAATTGATCCATGTCTGCTGGGTGACCTGACAAGAGAAACGGGCAGGCACGGCTGTACAACAGGAGCAGTCATGGCTGAGAGATGGCTCAGTGGATAAAGAGCTTGCTCAGCATTCATGAGGATCTGAGTTCAGATCCCTAGAACCCACATGAAGTGCGACGTAGGAACACAGGCATCCTTAGTGCTCCTCGAGTGAGATGGGAGATGGAGATGGGAGAATCCCCAGAGGTTCGCATCCCAACAAGCCTGGTAAATGCAGCTGCACAAAAGATCTTGCCTCAAATGAGGTGGAAGGTGAGGATTGACACCCTATATTGTCACTTGCCCATATCCAAACACACGAATGAGCGCACTACCCACCCCCACACACAGGAACAAAACCATGAGCTTTGCTGTTTTCCCAGCATCAGTCTCGCCTTCTGGCCACTGGCCCACCTTGAATGAATCCTCGGATGAAAACCAGCAGTTGGCAGTCACTCTTCCCCTGTGCCAGTCACAGAGCCTTCTGCTTAGTGAGAGCCTGAGTCATTTGGGAGCCCAGAACGCACTTGGGAGCTCCACCATGCACAGGGGGGCAGGATTATGGTACCAGAAGTGGTTCTAAGGGCACAGAATTGTAAGGATGGATTTCCCTACTGGGCTTGGCACTCTCCAACTTCAGTGCTACTAAGGGCTCTACTGGTAATAAGGAGAGCACTTTTACTGGTAATAAGGGGAGCACATTTACTGGTAATAAGAAGGGCACTAATGATCTGGGGTGTGCATGATTTAAAGAACTCTGTGAGATAGATGTATTTGGTGATCCTGAGTCATATCTTGTGAAGAGCAAGAAACTTAGTGACTCTGTATCTAGAACTTTTGAGTATTTGTGGAAAAGTAAGACAAATGATGATAGTGGATAGTTACTTCTAGCATCTCTGGATAAACTACTGAGAGAAAAGCAGAAGCTCAGAAAGGGAAATTTTCAAGCTTAGGACCCACATGCATGATCTGAAGGCTTCCAAGGGAGCCCTAGAGGAGAGTCTCCTCTCTAGCCAGAACAGGGCTCAAATTGCAGAAAACCAAAGCCAGGTTCTCATTGTAAGATTGGATAACTTGCAAGGTAAGCTCAATTCCCAGCCTCACAGGTTATCAGAAGTTAAAGTGAGGGCACTGATTGGAAAAGAATGGGATCCTATGACTTGGGATAGGGATGTGTGGGAAGACCCTGAAGAACCTGGGGACATTGAACTCTCATATTCTGAAGTTTTTTAGCATAAGAATGTGATCTTCCCTCCCTTAGGAGCAGTTGCATCCCCACTCCGCCCCCTGAAATCTTGCCCTCTCCGCCCTTGCCTGGGGGAATTAGTCCTTCTTCGTCTGAGGAACCAGCAAGGACCCTCCCTGCAGGAGGTGCTGATGCTTCTCAGTGCCCACCTATCCTTGCCTCTAGGCTTATAACAAGGCAGATGGCTAAGCAGGCCCCTAAAGGTGAGATAGAAAGCATGACACAAGAGAAGGTGAGGTACACACCTAAAGAACCTCAGGAACTTTCTAACTTGTACAGGCAGAAGCATGGGGAATATGGATGGGAATGGATTTTTAAGGATATGAGATGATGGCTGAAGGAATGTAAGATTAGATCAGGCTGAATTTATGGAAATGGGCCCATTGAGCCAAGATTTTAGACTTAACACTGCAGCTCGAGCCGTTGGAAGAGGTGCCAAGAGTTTATTTGATTGGTTGGCTGAGGTATGGATCCAAAGATGGCCTACTATGAATGAACTTGAGCTGTCTGATATCCCTTGGCTTAGTGTTGATGAAGGGATTAAAAGGTTCAGAGAACTTGGAATGCTGGAGTGGATTTGCCATGCATACTCATTTTTGCCCCCACAATGACAGCGTCCAGAAGATGTGCCCTTCACTAAGACCATAAGAAACAGATTTGTGAGGGGAGCACAGGCATACTTAAAGTGCCCAATCATTGGTCTTTTATGTAAAGAAGACATCACAGTGAGAGCCACAGTTGCTGCAGATGATGGCAGAGCACTGCTCCAGAATCCCAAAGGTCTCCGCTGTGATTCACCTATTCATCTGTAACTGGATTTCAGAGTAACAAGGGCCAAATATCAGCACTGAATCACCAAAGGCAAGGTGAACATGTTTACCGTAATGGACAGCAGAGGCAGAACAATGCTTATAACAGCATGACTTATGTAGACCATTGGTACTGACTGATTAATCATACTGTTCCCAGAAGTGAAATAGATAAAAAGCCTACTAAATTCCTGCTTGATCTGTATAAGTAGAAAAGTTCCAGAGCAAAGGAACAAAAGGCCAATTTGAATTATAGCAATAGAGAGAATCAAGAGAATAAGAGAATCAAGGCTGCTCAACCAGTTTCCAGACTTGAGCCAGTTTACAGATCCTGAGACCCTTGATTGAAGGGGTGGCCAGGTCTCCTTAAGGAAGGACCCTCCCACAATCCCCAAAAGTTTCAATATTAAGCTTAGTCCTATCCTTCCTCAGAGGGACTTGTGGCCTTTTGCTAGAGTAACTGTATACTGGGGAAAAGGAAATAATCAGACCTTTCAGGGCCTATTGGACACTGGCTTTGAATTGACATTAATTCCAGGAGACCCCAAAAAGCACTCTGGCCCCCCTTCAGTTAAAGTAGGTGTTTACAGAGGCCGGGTGCTCAATGGAGTTTTGGGAAATGTTAAGATTGACAGTGGGTCCAGTGGGGCCCCGAACTCACCCTGTGGTTATTTCCCCAGTCCCAGAATGCATAATTGGGATAGATATACTTAGGTGTTGGCAGAACCCCCACATTGGTTTCCTGAATTGAGGAGTGAGGGCTATTATTGTTGGAAAAGCCAAATGGAAGCCATTGGAGCTCCCTCCAGTAGGAAAAATAGTGAACCAAGAACAGAATTGCATATCTGGAGGAACTGCAGAAATTAATGCCACTATAAAGGACTTGAAGGATGCCAGGTTGGTGGTTCCCACCATGTCTCCCTTTAACTCGTCTCCCTTTGACTCTGCTATTTGGCCTCTTCAGAACACGGACAGACCCTGAAGAATGACAGTGGATTATTGAAAACTTAATTGGGTGCTGACTCTCATTGCAGCCACTGTACCCGATGTGGTTTCTTTACTTGAACAGATTAACACATCTCCTGGTACCTGGTATGCAGCTATCTTGCTAATGCCTTCTTTTCCATACCTGTCCATAAGGACATCCAGAAGCAATTTGCCTTCAGCTGGCAAGGTCAGAAGTACACCTTTACTGTTTTATCTCAAGGTCATATTAATTCTCCAGTGCCGTGTCATAGCTTAGGGACCTTGCAGGGATCTTGATCACCTGTTCCTTCACAAGGTGTCATATTGGCCCATTTTATTGAGGACACTATGCTGACTGGATCAAATGAGCAGGAGGTGGCAGCCACTCTGGAGTTGCTGGTACAGCATATGCACATCAGGGGATGGGAAATAAATCCATCCAAAATTCAAGGATCTTCCACCTCAGTGAAATTTCTAGGAGTTAAGTGGTGTGGGCATGCAGGGATATTCCTTTTAAGGTGAAGGGTATGTTGTTGTACCTGGCCCCTCCTACCACTAAGAAAGAAGCACAATGTCTAGTGGCCTATTTGGATTTTGGAGACAGCACATTCCTCACCTGGGTGTATTACTCTGCCCCAAATACCAAGTGACTCTGAAAGCTACTAGTTTTCAGTGGGTCCCAGAACAAGAGAAACCTCTTCAACAGGTCCAGGCTGCTCTGCCACTTGGGCCATATGGTCCAGCAGATGTGATGGTACCTGAGGTGTCAGTGGTGGACAGGGATGCTGTTTGGAGCCTTTGGCAGGCCCCATAGGTGAATCACAGCGGAGGCCCTTGGGATTTTGGAGCAAGGCCCTGCCATCATCTGTAGACAATTATTCTCACTTTGAGAGACAGCTCTTGGCCTGCTATTGGGCATTAGTAGAACCTGTACACTTAAAAATGGGCCATCAAGTTTCTATGCAACCCAAGCTGCCCATTATGAGCTGGGTGTTATCTGACCCATCAGGCCATAAAGTTGGATGTGCACAGCAGCAGTCCATCATCAAGTGGAAGTGGTATATATGTGATCGGGTTGAGCAGGCCCTGAAGGCACAAGTAAGTTACATGAGGAAGTTGCACAAATGCCTATGGTTGCTACTCCTATTGCAATGCCTTCTGTTTCAAGCATGCACCTATGGCATCATGTGGTGTGCCCTATGATCAACAGAAGACTAGGACCTGATTTACAGATGGTTTAACACGTTAGGCAGGCACCTCCTAGAAGTGGACAGCTGCAGCATCACAGCCTCTTTCTGGGACAACTCTGAAGACCTGTGGAGAAGGGAAGTCTTCACAATGGGTAGAACTTTGGGAAGTGCATATGGTTGTGCATTTTGCTTGGAAAGAAAAATGGCCAGATGTGCAGTTATACACTGATTCATGGGCTGTAGCCAATGGTTTGGCCAGGCTGTCCAGAACTGGGAAGCATCACAATTGGAAACTGTGAGAAGGACATTTGGGGAAGCTGTATGTGGATAGAACTCTTTGAATGGGCAAAGGATATAAAGATACTTGTGTCCCATATTAATGTTCATGAGAGGATGACTTTAATAAGTAGATCAGCTGAACTGTTCTGTGGAGAGTGGTCAACCTCTTTCCTCAGCCACCTCTGTTATTGCCCAATGGGCCCATGAACAAAGTACATGGTGGCAAGGATGCAGGTTAGGCATGGGCCCAACAACATGGACTACATGAGGAATATGCTATCTCCAAAATCCAAAAAGACCCACTAGACCTTGTGCTTCCTTCTTAGTGGAAGGAGGAGCCAGATGTACACATATCATAGTTCACAACTTCATACCTGTGCTGAGGCCCTGGGCACACACATCACAGCACGTAAAGCTAGATGCATAACGTGGCACTTGCATTTAAAAACTTTTGCAGCTGCAAGAGGCTCTTGCATGCACATATCTTCTTTTCTCCCTCTTTCTCTCTCTCTAATAAATAAATAAGAATGTTTTAAATTCCAGCCATCTCAGTCACAGGCTTCTACAGTCTCTTGCTGAAATGCCCTGTCTGAAGCTTCCAGCCACATAGGGTGCTATGTGAAAGTGAGTCCGCTAGCCTCAGCTCCACCTTTGGATGACTGTGCCCATGATCGCAGCCGCTTTGTCCACAAGCTGTTGAAAGGTCCTGAGCTACAATCACTCATCCAGGCTGTCCTTGATTCCCTAACCTGCTGAAATTGTGTGGAGCCAGGAATATCACCTAGTGTAAACTTCTAGGTTTGGCAGTCATCGTGCAATGGAGTTACAGGAAAGGCAAGGCTTACTGTCACCGAGGAGCCACTGCACAGATTAGAATCTTCGGTTTTTCACATGACTACTCACCAAGACAGCTTCAAAGGAACTTTGCTCCAAATCTAAATTCTTGGCTGATCTTCAGCCAAGTATCCAATTCTGACTGTCACCTAGACATTTATACAGGGGCGGGGGGCTTCATCACAAGTAACACTGGCAGTGCGCCCAGATTTTCTGGTGCCATTTCATAATTGTGGGATGATATCATCCTCTGCCTCTCCTAGCCTGCCTTTAAGCTAATCATTCCCATCTATGTCCATGGATTTCCAACCACTGCACAAGCATTGTTACTATTTTTTTAAATTCAGAACTTTATTGTATGAATATATTGCATATTAGTCATATTCCTATCAAGTTATACTCTTTTGTTCCCTCTACCCCAGCCATATTCCATGGAGATCCACCTCAGTGGGGTTATTAGTAATCATTGTGGGGTCATAAATACCCAAGTCAGTCTCTGTGAGGGGGACAATGCCACCCTATGACTCTTACTTTCTTACAGATTTTTAAAAGTTATCTTTCTGGGGCTGTAGATATCGCTTATCTGTTAAGGCACTTGCCTGCAAAGCCTAAGGACTCTTGTTCATCTTTCCAGGTCCCATGTAAGCCAGATGCACAGGTGACACAAGCATGCAAGGTTGCACATTCACACAAGGTGGTGCACACAGCTGGAGTTCAATTTCAGTGGCTGGAGGCCCTAGCATGCCAATTTTCTTCCCCCATCTGTCCCTTACACATTAAAAAAAAAATCTACCTTTCTCCGTGTGGTGTGTGTGTTCATGTGTGTGAGTACAGGTGAACCATGTCTCAGCACATGTATAGAGGACAGAAGATAACCTCAAGTGTCTGTCCTCACCTTCTAGTTTGTTAGATTCAAGGCCTCCTGTTGCTAACCATTGTGTGTTCCAAACAACTTGGCCCAGTAGACTCCAAAGTGCCTTCTGTCTATACCTTATGTGGTGGCTTGATTCAGGCGTCCATCATGAACTTCTGTGTTCTTAATGCTATGTCCCCAGCTGGTGGCAATTTAGGAATGGGAGCCTCCTGGTGGCAGTGTCGGGTTGGGGTTGGGCATATGGGTATTATGCAAGCTTCCCCTTGCCAGTGCTTGGCTCACTGTCCCACTGCTGTTATCTACATAATGTTGGCCAGGAGGTGATGTCCACCCTCTGCTCATGCCATCACTTTCCTATGCCATCATGGAGCTTCCCCTTGAGTTTATAAGCCAAAATAAAACCCTTTCCTTCCATAAGCTGCTCTTGGTTGAGTGTTTTCTAAGAGCAACACAAAGCTAACTACAACAGTAAATTAGTGACCTCAAGTGGGGTCATTGCTTCTGGAAACCTGACTGTGTGGCTTTTGGCCCTTTGGAACTGATTTGAGGGAGAAATGTGGAAGGGTTCAAAACCTTACCCTAAGAGATGCCTTGCAGTGCTGTAATTATAGCTTGATGAACCATTTCAGTGAGAGTTGAAAGCCTTGAATGCAGGAACAACAATAGACTGTGAGGTTTGGCTTATGAGGGTGTGATAGTTAAGGTGATGTCAACTTGATCTGTTTAGTAATCCAAAGAAATCCCTTTTGGGTGGGTCTTAGAGGTTGCTTCCAAGAAGGATCAACTAAAGGAGGAAGTCCTTCCCCCAGAGTGAGCCCTTCCCCCAGAGCAGGCTGCCCCACTCAGAGGGAGACTTCATATAAGGAAGCTCTGTGTGAAAAGAACCCCTTCTTTCCACTTGGCTGCCAGAGCTCCTTGCTGCCTTCCAGAGTGCATTGAAGACCAGTGCAGACTGAAGACTATCATCAACTGAAGACCCACATGGATCGAAACCCAGTGGCTCCTCAGGAAGCCTCCAGGCCTTCCGGCACCATCTGCAGTACCAGATCAGAACTGCTGAGGCATCTGGCCACGTGGACTAAGCAGCTACCAGGTTCCTTGATTCTTGGGCCTGCAACTGCTATGGGACTATTGTAAACTAATCCAATAAATTCCTTTTTAAAAAATAATTCATTCTAGCAGTTCTGTTCCTCTAGAGAACCCTGACTCATACAGAGGGGGAGAAAGAACTTTGTCATGACTGGTCTAGAAGCAGTTTAAGAGACTTGCTGTGTTCTGCCTGTCTGTGTCCTGAGAATTTGTGCAGGATTTCACTGCATAGAAATGGGCTGGTGTGAGCATCAATGTGGTACAGGAAGAAATGAAATTTTGGGGCTGAAACTGCTGCCTGTTCAGCTGCAATTGTTTGAGATATTATAATTAGAGATTGGGCCAACTGACCTGCATTGGGAAGATTGTGGACTCTTTCAAATAGAGTGCCTGAGTGCTGAAGGAGTTTGCTGCTCTTCAAATTCAGCTTAATTTCCCCCTGGATTAGCAAATTGGTTGGTAGACTACCTGGTATTATGGAACAAAAGAACTACAGGAATTAGAGGGTCACTGAATTTGCAACAGTTTTGTCTTTTGGAAATGGCCATGGGCAATGTGTGGCAGGCTTATTGGCATACCTACATGGTGGGTGATGCTGTCATGAAGATGAACTGTGGGTTACAGTGGAGACCCAATGGGATGCCAGGACCATGGGATGGTTGCCAAAGAAAGCTGACAGCACAAGCTGAAATTTTCTGGGACTGTGAGTAACCTATCTGGAAGGGCAGGATTGGAACTTCAGAGACTAATCACTGGTTAGAATTATCAGACTTGGAGACTTGTCACTGGCTAGTGTTGTCAGACTTGGAGCCACAGATTTTGATGTTTGCCTTTAAAAATAAAAATCTTGTATTTGTTGAATATTTCCAATGCCATCTTTTGCAGTGTGAATAGTTATTCTGTGTCATTATGGTGTTTTTGTATTATGGCTCAGTTAAAAGACCTTGGACTTTGGGGATGTTTGAACAACACTGAAATTGATAAAAACTATGGGGACGTTTTAAAGTTGGTCTGAATGCATTGAATTTTACATCATAAATGGTTATCAGTCTACGGGGGGAGGGGCAGAATGTGGTGGTTTGATTCAGGTGTCCCCCATAAACTTATGTGTTCTGAATGCTAGGTCCCCAGCTGGTGGCAATTTGGAAATTGGAGCCTCCTGGACGCAGTGTATTGTTAGTGGTGGGCTTATGATTGCTTTAGCCAGCTTCCCCTTGTCAGTGTTTGACACACTCTTCTGCTGCTATTGTCCACCTGATGTTGGCTAGGAGGTGATGTCTACCCTCTGCTCATGCCATCATTCCCCCTTGGCATCATGGAGTTTCCCCTCCAGTTTATAAGCCAAAACAAACCCTTTCCTCTCACAAGCTACTCTTGGTCGGGTGTTTAGAGCAAGGCAAAGCTGACGGCAACACCTCCCATCTTGCCATAAGAAGGCCAGGACTGTAGATGTTTACCACTGTGTCTGGTTTTACATGCAGTCTGTGGATCTGAAATCAGGTTAGCAGGCTTATGCAATGTAACAATTACTGTTCTCATTGCTGGGACAAAATACCTGATAAAATCAGTTCAACAAAGGAAGGGTTTATTTCAGCTTACAGTTCTTGGTTGTAGTCCATCCTGGTGGGGAAGGCATGGCGGCAGGAGCATGAGGCAGAGCCGGCCACACTGCATCCACAGTCAGGAAGCAGAGAGTGATGAGTGCTGATTCTCATCCAGCTCTTTCCTTTTGGTATTGTCTAGGGTCCCAGCCCATGAAATGGTGCCATCCACAGCTAAGATGTGTCTCTCCTCAGTTAAACTAACCAAGATCATCCCTCCCGGAGACTCATTTCCTGATTGATTTTAGGTCTGTCAAGTTGTCAATCATGATAAACCATCACACAGAAAGCATTTTTAACCACTGAGCAACCTCCCCATCCCCTTATTATCTGTAATAGGTACACACATCAACTTCACTTAGAACAGAACTCTGGGACCTTCTACCTCTCCCACCACGCAGCCTCACACATATGCACGTTTATTGTTTGTAATAAGGTCACATCTCTAAGCTGAAGTTAGAACAAAACTTCAGGATACCTCACTGTATCTAGCCCCCACTTTTCCTACCAAGTAAATGAGTAAATATGCACAAAATACAGACACTAAAACACCCAGCTTGCTGGCTGACTTTTCTCTCCCTATTTTTATCTTTTGGCTTTTTTATACTTACTTCTACGTGGAAACTAGAAGCAAATTAGCATTCACCATTAATATGTGTGATGAAGCCATTTTCCCCGTGTCTTGCTCTATCGGGTGATTTGTCCCCTGTGTGGGAAGTGACACATGATATTTCTCTCTCTCAGTCTAACTCAGAGGGCCTGCAACATGAGCTGAAAATATGAGGCAATTAACCATGTAATTCAGACAAAATCGCCTGGAAATGTACTTTGTGAGTAGGTACACAGCTCAGTAATAGAGGACTTGAAATTTCATTCATGATAGATATGGAATCATTTATTAGCAGAAGCGTGGGCCGTGCTGGGAACATTTCTCATCTGTTCAAGTCAGCATCTTACAGGGAAGCACGCTTAGGGACACACAGGCTCTGATGTCACCACTAGAGACACAGCCTCAGACTGAGAAGAGGGAATACTGCTCTGGATTTTATGGGGTCAGCTTTGCTCTGTACCTCTGCACTGACCAGGGCTGTGATGACAAGTAACTGAGAAAACTCACTGAAGAAAAATACTGAATTAAAAGCTATGTTACAGAGCTCAGATTCAAAGGCTGGAAAACGAGACTTTGGAATATACTAGCAACAGGGGAACTAGATTTCTGGTTACTTAGAATTAACATGTGGACATCTTTATTGCAATTCCAATGGAATGTGACACCCCACCCACCCACCCACACACAGGGTGCCATCATCAATGACTCTGTCTGCCTCCTTTCCATGCCACTTGTGTATTGCCATGGATCTTTGTGGGGGCTTCTATTGTATGGACTGTTATTAGATGTTGGTGGGTCTTTTCAGTACTCGTTCATTCTTCTAAAGAATTTCTCGAGAATGGTGTAACTGGGCTAGGGAGATGGCTCCGTAGGTAAAAATATTTGCTTCCAAGTGTGACGACCTGAGTTCAGATCCCCAGAATACACATAAAGTCCACGATGGGAGGCAGATTCATAGAAGGCACAGAAGAATCCCAGAGGTTTGTGGGCCAGTCAGGCTGGGACACTCAGGACTGAACAAGAGAGCCTGCCTCAAGAAAGGAGGATGGGGAGGATGAACCCGAGGTTGTCCTCTGACCTCTACAAGCATGTTGTGCCACACACACAGCCACACGTACACACACATACACATTTAAAAAATTTCAAAGAAGCTGGGCGTGGTGGCGCACACCTTTAATCCCAGCACTCGGGAGGCAGAGGTAGGAGGATTGCCGTGAGTTTGAGTCCACCCTGAGACTACATAGTGAATTCCAGGTCACCCTGGGCTAGAGTGAGACCCTACCTCGAAAAACCAAAAAAATAAAAATACAAATAAAGTAAAATAAAAAGTTTAAAGAAAGAAAGCATTTCTTTGTGGCATGGAGGACTTAAAAGTCAATTCATCATAGATCATGTCCCCAGTGGGAGATCAATGCTTAAGTGTTAATAAATTAGGGTAAAGGGCTGTCCAGCCACAGCAATCTTTTCATTACAAGGGTCCGAAATGGCTTCAAATCATCTTACAGAGGTAAGGGAGATAACTATCAGTCCAAGGACAGAGTGAGCCAAGGCAAGGAGAGTCTTGGGGACCAGCCAGGCCTCAGAGGTCACCTTCTCCATCTACTTAGTGTCCTGTGTTTCATATCCTGCTCTGTCCTCAGGGTGACGATCTGCACACACAGAGTCCAGAGTTCGAGACCACACATTAGCTCCGAGCTGTAGTTCCTAGGAAGCTTACATTACCCTGAGGGTTTTTTCCTGCTGCAGGAGGAACTGATTTTGCCCATGGAAGACAGGCAAATGTGGCAGGCAGGGTTGTTAGTGGTTCTGGTGCAAGCCTAGAAAATCCCAGCCCTGGGGAGGCAGACACAGGGAATCCCAGAGGCTCGCTGGCTAACTCTACCCAAATCAGTGAATTCTAGGTTCAAAGTCCTATCTCAAAGAATCAGGTGAAGACTGGCTGAAGAAGACATCCAATATGAACATCTTCCCCCCAACATGTGTGTACCCACATACATCAAACATGCACATATGAATGCACACATGTCTCATACACACACATTCATGAACGAGTGAATGACTTCCCTGGGTGTGGTTATACTCACATTCTTTTTTTTTTTTAATAGACAAGTGCATTGAATTCTTTAAAAAATATTTTACTTATTTTTTTTTTAATTTTTTTATTATTTATTTATTTGACAGCGACAGACACAGAGAGAAAGACAGATAGAGGGAGAGAGAGAGAATGGGCGCACCAGGGCTTCCAGCCTCTGCAAACGAACTCCAGACGTGTGCGCCCCCTTGTGCATCTGGCTAACGTGGGACCTGGGGAACCAAGCCTCAAACTGGGGTCCTTAGGCTTCACAGGCAAGCGCTTAACCGCTAAGCCATCTCTCCAGCCCTTACTTATTTTTTAAATGCAAGGAGAGAGAGTGATTGGGCATGTCAGGTCCTCCTGCCACTACAGATGAATTCCAGATGCATGTGCCACTTTATGCATCTGGCTTTAGGTGGGCACTGGCGAATCAAACCCAGGCCTTTAGGCTTTGCAGGCAAGTGCCTTGACCACCGAGCCATCTCTCCCATCCCTGTTCGCATTCTATATCCTTCTCCATGTGTCTCCAGCAGACGGAAGCCTTAGCTGCTTGAGATGGCCATCGATTCCTTCACGAAGCCCTCTCTGCCTCCTTCTCTGAATGCCCTCATGTTTCTGCCCTCCAGTGCATGCTTCCTAGGATCACCTGACAAACAGATCTCTTGGGCCCATATTCTTGCCCCAGCCCCTTTCTTAGGAAGGCCAGCCTGAGACACATGGCTATGTTGTAGGGAGACTCCTGCAAAGCGTGTAGTCTGTCAGTGTCTGGCTCAGGGACATTGTTTCCTTCCTTTTACAATCTCAAGCCTGGGCTTTTTGTACGGGATGGTCTCATTCCCATACTTTGTTGACAGCTATTCCTTCTAGGCCAGCTTCCTACTCACCAGGGAGTGGAACAAGACGGAGATTATTCCATGCAATCCCCAGCAGCTGGGCTAGGAGGGGCCATGGCTTCCTTAGGATAATGAGGACGCTGTCACCAGGTCAATGTTGAGGGGATTATAAGCAGGTCAAACCACCACTTGTCACTGGAATATGCCCCCCCCGCCCCACCAAAAGGGACAAACAGCTCAGAGGAAAAGGAGGTTGGTTCTAACTTCGTGAGAAGGGTCATAGGAGAGTAAAACTCAAGGACTCTGGACTATCACCTTTTAAAGATATTTTTTTCTAAAAAATATTTTATTTGGGCTGGAGAGATGGCTTAGTAATTAAGGCACTTGCCTGTGAAGCCTAAGGATCCAGGTTCAGTTCTCCAGGGTCCATGTAAGCCATACACCTGGAGTTCATTTGCAGTGGCTAGAGGCCCTGGAGCACCCATTCTCTCTCTCCTTCTTCCTCCCTCTCTCAAATAAATAAAATAATGTTTGATTATGTATTTCTTTGTAAGCAGAGAGAGAGAGAAGAGAGGCAGAGAGAATGGGCATGCTAGGGCCTTTAGCCACGGCAAATGGACTCCAGATGCATGAGCAACTTTGAGCATCTGGCCTTATGTGTGTATTGAAGAATCAAACTCATGTCATTAGGCTTTGCAGGCAAGCACCTTAACTTCTGAGCCATCTCTCCACCCCAGAATAACACCTTTTGAGTTTCCTATCCTTTCCTCTGTTGCAGTCAGGTTTGCATTGCTTGCAGAAATCACCCGACCAAGACCAGCTTTTGGGGAAAAAAAGGTTTATTTTGGCTTACAGACTTGAGGGGACACTCCATGATGACAGGCAAAATGATAGCATGAGCAGCAGGTGAATACTCCCCACCTGGCCAACATAAGGTGGACAATAGCAACAGGAGAGTGTGCCAAACACCGGCTATAACACCCATAAACCAGCCCCCAACAGTAGACCCGATCTAGGAGGTTTTAATTTCCAGTTGCCATCAGCTGGGAACCTAACATCCAGAACACCTAAGTTTATGGAGGACTCCTGAATCAAACCACCACACCCTCCATTCCTTGACATCACTAAGAAGTTGGCTAATTTTTCCCTCACAATGCCATGTTTTGTGCTTGAAAAAACACCGTGTGAGCCAAACAAAACATCATGCACTCTGTGGTATCTAATTCATTTGCACATTTAAAGAAATAATAAACGAGAGGCTGTGGAGGTAGATAGTGCACCCAGTAGAGTGCTTTCCGCACAAGCACGGGGGCCTCAGTTTGATTATTCACTTGGCACTCACCAAAAGAAGCCATTGTACTCGCTTCCACATCATGTCAGCTAGCTTCCTGTAGCTGTCATCAAAACACCCGAGAGAGCGGCTAAAGGGAGGAATTATTTATTTAGCTCCTGGTTTCAGATTCTTGGTCCATAGCCACTGGCTCTATTGGCTCCAGCCTGTGGTGAGGCAGACATCACAGTGTGGGAGCTCACAGCAAAGGCTGCTCACCTCTCAGCAGACGAGTCGCGCAGGGTTGTGAAAGGTGGCCTGGGCTTCGCTTTGTCTAGGAAGCTTTCTACACACGCTTTATGCACACTCATTCGCAGATGAGCTGGATCACCAGCCCACATTTTTCTGTTTTCAATCCAGTTCCCATATCCTATCACCTAAAAGACTAAAATTCTAGAGGGTTCCATCTCAAAAAAAAAAACCTGCACTCAGAGCAGACAAGCTTTTAAGAAGCTTCTAGGCAGGCAGGCTCCCATATGGTGGGCAGCAGAAAAATGGTAAGTGTGCACTTGTGCAGCTTGGGTATAGAGTAATTGGGTTTCAATCTTAGTTCTACTACTGACCTGCTTCGTGGCCTAAGACAAGTTATTCTACTTTTGTGAGTCCATCTCTCTTTCCCCTTCTGGGGAAAGGAGACAGCAGCAGCACTAGATAGTGTTATTGACACACTTCAATTACGTGAGATAATGACTAATATCTCTCCAAGAATGTTGATTCTCTAATGTCTGCCTCAGAAAATTGTACTCATATCTAGTAGAGTAGGTCAAGGCCAAGTTCAAGGCACAATTTGTAGTCTAATGTTTTAGTCTACCTTCTGTGGCTCCAGCTGACTGCTACAGGCTGAGAAACTTCAAAGAAGAAAGGTATCAGCCAAATGGGGTGGTACATGCTGGTAATCCCAGCTCTTGGGAGGTTGAGGCAGGGGCATCAAGAGTTTGAAGCAAGCCTGGACTACAAGGTGAGAGTCAGTCTCTCTCTCTCTTTCTTTCTCTCATATACACACACTTACAAAGAAAGACTAAACACGGGCTGGAGAGATGGCTTAGCGGTTAAGCGCTTGCCTGTGAAGCCCAAGGACCCCGGTTCGAGGCTCGGTTCCCCAGGTCCCACGTTAGCCAGATGCACAAGGGGGCGCACGCATCTGGAGTTCGGTTGCAGTGGCTGGAAGCCCTGGCGCGCCCATTCTCTCTCTCTCCCTCTACCTGTCTTTCTCTCTCTGTCTGTCGCTCTCAAATAAATAAATAAATAAAAATATATATATATATAAAAAAAAGAAAGACTAAACACTTACTTAACCCAGGAATCCAGACCCTGAGGAGATCCAAGGTTGAGGGCCTACCCTGGAGAGGCAGCACAAGTCATCATGTGGCTGGGGACAAGGAAGGCTGAACTTTATCACAGACCCATTCTCAAGATGACCCATGAGTCCACCGATTGAGGATTCCATGGATGAACGGATGTATTCAGGAGGGCTTAGCCCTCCGGGCCTAATCACCTATGAGGACCTCATCTGGCCCTACCTCATAAACCCTCACCATGTATTTAAGTTTCAGCATGAGTTTTGTGAGGATGCTGAAGCAGTCACAGACTGAATAGTCACCATTGACTTTTTTCCCCCTTTCCTGAACCCCAGGTTCCCTTGGTTCCCTTCCATGGCTCCCATCCTGGTCCGAGACAACAGTGTCTCCTCCTTGTCTACCATGATGTGTCCTGACAGGGTTTCCCATCTTCCTTTTGCTTCTTTCACAAAGTGGCTGCTTAGGATTGATGCATATAATGTGACCTTGGGGCTCCTTAGAGTACACCCCCTCAATGGCTTTCCAGCGCTTTTACAATGCGCTCCCCAGTCTAAACCTCCCCGAGTTTGCGCTGGCCTGTTTCCCTTTCTGACACACCTCAGTACTCAAAATCAAGTCGTCTTCTTACGCTATTGTTATAGTTTCTGTGCTTGGTGTGGTAGCTGCGTGTGTGCGTGCAGAGGTGCACACCGTGTTTGCACAGGAGAACGCTGGGTGTCCTCTGTCAGCCTCCCACTTTACTTCCCATCACTGAGCTGGGAGCTGCTGTTTCTCAGTCAGGCTGGCTGACCAGTGAGCCCAGTGACCCTTCTGCATCTGCTCCTGTCAGCATGAGGTTAAAGGCACATGTGGGTGGTCCTGCCTGCCTTTTACATAGGTGCTTGGGGTTGAACTCTGGTCCTCACGCTTATGTGGCAAGCATTCTTATCTGCTGAGCCATCCCCCAAGACTACAAGAGTGAATCCTTGAGTTGTATTTTCTACCTTCCAGAGGAGCCTTGACAGTGCTTTACACGGTAGAGTGCACTTCCTCTATTAGGACTTAGAACCTGGCCACAAGACTTCTCTTGTCTTCCTTAGGGCTGTGGCCAAACAGAAAAGTGGATGTGCTGGGTAACACACCTCGGACCTTGTGTTTCCAGGACTCATGGGGAGAAAGATGTACCTTACGTAGCTGCTTGCCCAGAGAGAGTATGGAAGGAGGTACTACAGAGCCAGTCCAGAGGACCCCAGAGCTCTGAGCCTCAAGGCTATACCCTTCCTGCCAAGGTGTGGCGCAGCGCTGTAGTGTGCCTAGCTGGGGCTAGTTATGTCCTCAGGCCCTCTGCCTCTTTGGTTTCCTGCACGCATTTCATTCTTCACTCGGTTTGAATCTTTTCTCCTTGTGAGATGCAGATTCTAAACTTGGGCTCTGTTGGCAGCTAGGCCTAGATAATCCCGTATTGTGGGGGCCTGTCCTGTGCTCTGCACATTTTAAGGGTGCCGAGCCAACATTACTGGCCTCGTGTCAGTAGCAGGGGTCAAAACCCTTTCCATTGTGGTAATCAAAGATATCTGCAAACACTGCCAAATGCCCAGAGGGAAGGCTAGAATGGCCCCCAGCATGCACCGCTGGCCTAGGACATGCCTCTCCTGATCCCGGAGCTGGCTCCTCCTTGTCACTTAGAGCCCACCTTTGATGTTGCTTCTCTGCTGAGTCCGCGCCATAATCTTGCTCATTCATTTCTTCACTTGTTCCTCTGCCCCTTCTTCTCCCCATTGCAACATAAAGGCCCTGCTCAAGCGAGACCTTTGGAACTGTTCTTGGTATGTGACAGGAATCCCATAAACCTAGTCCAGTGAATGAAAGGTCAGAAAATGCCCCGGCTACTGGCCTGACTATAAAACATCATATGAATGAATCATAAACATCACAGAGGAAATAAAAGTCACAAGAAACAGGTCCACCCAGAGTTTTAGCAGCCGGGAAGTTTCTGAGGTTATAGTTTCCCCTTCTGTAGCCATTGCCCTCTGAGTTTCACACCCACTGCATGAATGTTGTGGGGCCCTGCTTGGCTGGATTCGCTGAGCAATGGGAAGCCTTCATCGGTCTTGGGATATCTTAATTTATTTCCTCAAGTAGCCATCCCGGCACAGATATATCTGGTTCTTATTTGCGTAAAAAAACCCTGCACATTGCAGTTAATAGAGTAGGCAAGAGAGATTATTAAAGCAGCTGAAAGGGGGTGCTAACATGCTTCTTAATCAGTAGGCACATAAGTTACCCTCACTGTCCACCACCTTCTGTTTTAGTAACAGATGACAATGTCACCTCTCCTAAATGAACATATTCCTTAAATACAGAAGTAACTACTTCAAAGGGTCTGTTGGGACTTTGGTGACTCAATAGGGAGGTAAGGGGAGGGGAGATGGGACTGGCTTTCAGTGCTCAAATCAAACTTTAATTCGTTAGCTGGTGAGATAAGAAATGCCAGGGCTGTTCTGGCCAAAGAGAGTGGAGCTGGCATGTGTGGATGGAGCCAGGGCCTGGGAAGTGGGAGTGAAGATGGCTAGCTGTCAGGCAGTCTCAGAGATCACAGTGGCAGGTATGTCTTGATTCAATCTGATAGGATCTGATACCCGGTGGCAGATTCTTATAGCTGTATGGCTGCCTGAGGAAGCTTCTCTAAATATCTGATTTTAATTCCTTGAGTCTCAGTTTAAGCCTGTGTCTTCTTATCCTTTCTTTTCCAGAACCCGGAGAAAATTGTTTGCCACTAGCAGTCTAAGTTCCATCAGCAATGATGAGTAATAATAATAAGAAAAGTTTTATCTTGACCCCCTTCCCAGGAGTTTTGCAGTTTCTGTCAGACTCTCTTCCAAGGATCCCTGTCTCTCATGGCTCTGCCCACCTTGAGCACAGGTTTGCTGACTCAGCTTTCCTCCTTCCATCTGGCCAATCAGAGCCCGCCACTCTGGTGGGAGGAGCCATCGAGGAGGAATCCAGTGCCAGGAAATCTCTGAAGAACACTGAGATGAGACTATTCCCAAGACACACCACTTTGGCCCAGAGCTTATTTTGAGTGTTACTTGAAAGCCAGCTAGTATAGAGGGGCTCTCTCCAAACGACCTCATCTGCCTCTCCTCAGACCTGCTAAAAGGAACTGTGGTGGTTTGAATCAGACGTCCCTCATAAGCTCATGTGTTTTGAATGCTTGGTCCCCAGCTGGTGGCAATTTGGAAGGTGGAGCCTTGCTGGAGGCGATGTTTGGTTAAAGACGGGCCTTGGGGTGGAATAGCCAGCTCCCCCTTGTCAGAGCTTGTCTCATTCTCTTGCTGTGGCAAGGAGGTGATGCCCAGCCTTTGCTTTACCATCATGAAGCTTCCCCTTGAGTCTGTCAGTCAAAATAAACCCTTTCCTCTCAGCTGCTTTTGGTTGGGTGTTTTATGGTAGTAATGCAAAAGTATATATGATTGAAAACTGGTATGAGAGTAGTGAGTTCATTGCTGTTAGAGAATTTAGACTTTTTAACAGATTTGGAATTGGTAAAAACTCTAGGACTTACTTTTTGCCAGGAGTGTTGGCGCACGCCTTTAATCCTAGCACTTGGGAAGCAGAGGTAGGAGGATAGCTGTGGGTTCGATGCCAACCTGAGACTACATAATGAATTCCATGTCAGCCTAGGCTAGAGCAAGGCTCTACCTTAAAAGGAAAAAAAAAAAAAAGAAAGAAAAACCTCTGGGACTTTTAAAGTTGGCTGAATGCATTTTATATCATGATGGTCATGAATTTGTGGGGAGGTAAGGATAGAATGTGGTAGTTTGATTCAGATGTTCCCCATAAACTTATATGATTTTAATGCTTGCTCCCAGGTGATAACAATTTGAGAAGTGTCCATGAACTCACAGTGCTTGGCACTACCTACACAGGACCCTCATAATAGGAGGAAAAGATGATGACATCAAAATAAAAGAGAGACTATTTGAGAGGGGAGGGGATATGATGCAGACTGGAGTTGTCAAGGAGAAAGGGAGGGGGGAGGGAACTATCATGGTTTATTTCTTTAATTATGGAAGTTGTCAATAAAATTTAAAAAATGAGAAGTGGCTGGACATGGTGGCGAACGCCTTTAATCCCTGCACTTGGGAGGCGGAGGTAGGAGGATTGCCATGAGTTTGAGGTCACCCTGAGACTACATAGTGAATTTCAGGTCAGCCTGAGCTAGAGTGAGACCCTACCTCAAAAAAAAAAAAAAAAAAGAACTGGAGCCTTGCTGGAGGTGGGCATTTGGGTGTTAAAACCAACTCTTCATTGTCAGAGCCCAGCTCACTCTTCGCTGCTGTTTTCCACCTGCTGTGGCAAGGTGGTGACAACCGTCATGAAACTTCCTCCCATTGAGACTGTTTACTCAACCCTTTCTGCCCTTTTGGTCAGGTATTTTGTCCCAGCCATGTGAAGGTCACTACCATAGGAACTCACTTGTCCCCAGTCAAGGAAAATAGACTCACGAGTTGATAACATGCCCAGACAAACTTGTCACACGCTATCGTTTCTGCAATTGATGTCTCAAGAGACCCACTCATTTTTCCTAAAAATCACCTTGCTCTTCTCTAGGGAGCCTAACTCCTTCTCCCTTTCTCCTATTAAGATCTCACTGAGCTCCCAAATCTTAAAGGCACTGGTTTCCTTTGGCAGAGCATGTGTGCATGCAATGCTAAACAACAAATTTGCATGCCTTTTTACTTCATGTGACTAAATTCTGGTAGTCAGATGTTTCAGAAACCCAGTATAGAACTCAAGCAAGTGGAGGGGCTTTCTGGTGGTGCTTAGCTACAACTCACAAACTAAACAGGTCTGGCTGGTAAATGTATTTCTAAAAAGCAAAAAAGGAAGCCTTACAGTTTCGGTTTCTCTTTGTAAGTTGAGGGATCTGGTA
This sequence comes from Jaculus jaculus, assembly GCF_020740685.1. Lineage (NCBI taxonomy): Eukaryota > Metazoa > Chordata > Mammalia > Rodentia > Dipodidae > Jaculus > Jaculus jaculus. The sequence continues at coordinate 47,848,159 of NC_059115.1, read as the reverse complement.
GCGCTGATAGCAGTGAGCCTGGATTCCGAGGAAGGGCAGTCAGCTGGAGTTCAGTGTCACCGTCCCCTTGGGTGGAGGTAAGCATTCTCCTGTTTCCAATGGTCCCTCCCAGTCACTCTGCTCCTGGCTGCCCTTGCATAGCCATGATTAGAATCCTGCTTCAGAAGGAACAATCACATATGTCACCTGGCACAATCCTAGCATCTGCCATTCTAAGGCCTGTCTGTTCCCCCTGGTAATGGAGCCCACAGGACACCCGTGAGACTGCTCTAGGCTGGACTGTGTCCTCTCTCACCCATTCATACATTCAAGTCCTAATTCCAGAGCCTGAAGGTATACCTGTACCTACAGATCAAGTTCCAAGGTGGTGACGGGGTCCTGACCTGTTGTGACAAGGTCTCATTAAAAGAAAAAAAAAGCAACAGGGCATGGTGGCACACACCTTTAATCCCAGCACTCTGGGAAGCAGAGGTAGGAGGATTGCCAGGAGTTCAGGGCCACCCTGAGACTCCATAGTGAATTCCAGGTCAGCCTGGGCCAGAGTGAGATCCTACCTCAAAAAAACCAAAAAGAAAACAAAAATACATGACCAGGTATGGTGGTACACATCTGTAATCCCAGTAACTGGAGGAGGCTGAGACAGGCAGATGGTGAATTTGAAGCAAGCCTGAGCTATAATAGTGAGACCCTGCGAAGGAAAGAAAGAGAAAGGAAGGAGAAGAGAAGAAGGGAATGAGAGAAGGGAAGGGACGGAAGGGAAGGAAAGAAAGGAAGAGAGGGAGGGAAGGAGGGAGGGAGGGAGAGAGGGAGAAAAGAGAGGGAGAGAGAGGAAATAGAGGGAAGGAAAGGAGTAAAGAAAAGAATGGGAAGGAAAATAAAACTTACAGAGACACTGGGATACCAGGGAGGCATGTACACACTGAAAATACCACGCAGAAGTCACAGGAGATGGCTGTGCTCTCTCTCCTAGCCAGGGAGAGGGTGGGGTCTCAGAGGAAACCGCCCTGGTCAGCACCTCATATCCCACAACCTGCCTCCAGCACTGTGAGACGGGAACTTTCTGTTGCTTAAGCTATGCAGTGTGGGGCACTTTGGTGCAGTAGCTTAGGGAGCTGCACACCGAGTCTGACCAGTGAAATTCCTTCTCCTGCCACTTTTGTCATGACAACTGGGCCTAGCTTCTTTTTCACTTTTTACCAGGGGTCAAAAAGTCCTAGCTCACCAGCAGGCCTTCTCCTACAGTAGAGCCTTTTATCTTTTAGTTACTTCATTATAAGCTCTACATGTGGAGGTTTGCAAATGACACGTTTCAGTTAAGGCCAGTGTATCATAATGAGACCCCTTGCCTGTTCATATCTAAGTTGATAACTTCCAGAAGCTAAATTTTTTTTTCTTTCTGTGAAATCTGGAAGGCAGCACTGAAGTAACGACTATTGAAGGTCACGGCACCGCGCACAGAGGGACGGACGGGAGTGCCAGTAGGATCCAGCTCGTTTCCACTTCCCCATCCCTTTTCTGGCTCTTCTGGGCATCAGCCCTGATGACCATGGCCCCCCAGACACAGGCTCCTTAGGCTGCCTGACTCTGGAGCAGCGCAGCCTCTGGAGGTCTCTGGCAAGCCCTTGCTTCCCCTCACATCTGTGCTTCAGGACTAGCTGGTAATTGTACCCCATTTGAGACTTCCCGTGCCTTTTCTTTAAAGCAAAATGTCAGCCTCTTGTAGCCTAAGCTGGTCTCAATCTGGCTATGTAGTTGAGGATGACCCTGAACTTCTGATCATTCTGCCTCCACCCCCTGAGTGCTGGGAATTAAAGCCAGGCTTTCTGCATGCTAAGCAAGCATTTCACCTTCTGACTGCCTCTTGAAGGCCCTTGGTTCTAAGCCTCTCATATAGGAGCTTTTGAAATCAGACTCTTCCTGGGGCAGAATAGAAAGACCAGGAAAGTCAAGGGGACGTGGGAAGGGAAAAAGGAGCCCCTCACTCCAGGATCTGGTTATATTCCTTGATTATTGGGAGTCAGAGAGTCCACACAAATGATTAAAAAAAAAAATCATCTTTGCCAAATCCATCTCAGCAAGTATGCAAAACAGAGCAAGCTAGGCTTCCTTAGGGCCTGGGTGTATGTGACCTTGAGCTTAATCATATTAGCACTCCTCTTTCATCCATAAATCTAAACAATGTACCTCATTAGAAAAATGAATAAAAATGGATAAAGCTCATGTTTTCAAAACATGTATTTGCAATTGAAGATAGAGACAGACAGGAGGGAGAGAGAGGGGGAAGTGAGCATATGGGTATGCCAGGGCCTCTTGATGCTTCAAACAGACTCTAGATGCATGTGCCACTTTGTGAGTTTGGTATGGGTGTGCTGGGGAATTGAACCCAGGCAAATAGGCTTTGTAAACAAGCACCTTTGCCAGGCATGGTGGCACACGCCTTTAACCTCAGCACTCAGGAGGCAAAGGCAGGAGGATTGCCATGAGTGTGAGGCCAAACTGAAATACAGTGTGAATTTCAGGTCAGCCTAGGCTAGCGTGAGACCCTACCTTGAAAAACAAACAAACAAACATAAAACAAGCACCTTTAACCACTGCGCCACCTCCCTAGCCCAAGTTTTCATTTTTCTACTTAATTATTAAACTTTGCTTAATTTTTAAACACTGTAAATATTTAAAAAAAAAACATAGGGTTGTATATATAGACATTATGAAGGCACGTAGGTGTGACTCTCCTGCTCTGAATGTCTGCACTCACATGTGCTTCCTAGCCAACGCTGAGCTCGGGGAGAGTGAGGAGCCAGAAGAAACCACAGGTCTAAAGCGGTCAGCACACTGCACCAGGCACAACGGTGAGGATCTGACGCATCATCGCTACCCTCAGCATCACTGCCACTGATGGGAAAGAACTTGTCTTATGGCTTCATTATGCCGAGGCATAAAGTCAGCATTGACCAGGCGAAATGACTGGCCCTAGGTCTTATAGCTGACCCGAGAGGCCTCTGATTCTCAGCCTCATTTTTCACAGACTGTGAATACTTTGGTGCTCACCCAACAGTGACAATGGCCCTTGCTACACATCATGGGAAGCGTAGCCCAAACGGGCTTTTCATAATCGGGAGGGTTCCCTGGCTTTCGTGAGAGAGGACTTAACCAGACTCAGGTACACTGCTATGTCTTCGCAGGACTGAGCGTTGCTGCTCTGTCATCCCTCATGTCTCCTTTGTGCCGTGTCCCTATATCATGGACCCACTATGGAAGCAAGCATGGCTACCCCAGTTCGCAGCTTTGTACTTTCAAAACCATAGTTCCCCCAGGAAGAGGGTCTGCAGGATCCTTTTGTCCCCAGCCTCCCTGGCAGGGAGCAGCAAGGTGGCAGGGGCAATGGCATGCAGTGGCCAGCTTGCTCTAGGTCCTGGGCAAACTTGGAGCTGGCAGGTGCAGTAACCATAGCTGCTCCTCTAGACCACAGGAGCCTTTTGTAGGAACTGGGATGACTGGAAGACAGTAATGGAGAAACAGTATGCGTAGAGTGGTTAATGCATTGCTTGTTGCCTGTCTTCCCAGCGATCCTTACTAGGTATCTGGATGAAGCCACAGGAGTGGCGGGTGATGTATTTAAAAGTAGTGGCCATGTGATTAAATATTTACAGCCATTTAGCTTTAACATAAAACGCCCTCAACCATTTCCGCTGAACTTGTCTCATGCCTGTGAGTTGGGGCTCCCCAGGCTACATCCTACCCCTGGCCTTCTTCATGCTCCTTAGCCTGGGACACCAAGTACTGTTTACCTTGCTCCTATGCAATGTCCTCCAATATGGGAAGGGACAGTAAGAAATTTGTCAGGTTGTAATCACCCTGTCCTTTGTGACAGCTCAGGCCAAGCTGAGAAGTATGAGATCTGCCATTGACCTTGTTTCTTCTATTAGGATGACTAATTTGACATTGTCAGGTTGGTAAATAGTTTGTCCTCCAGCCTTCTAAATTGTCAGCTAGGTCTCGCCTAGAATGAAAGACAGATTCACAAGAGAAAAGGAAACACAGCATACTAGTGGGAAGCCCTCGTGGATATGTGGGAGACAGAGAAGACAAGTAACTCTCAAAGAAGTAAGCTTTGAACTCTCAAACAATTCAACCCAACAGGACCGTGAGCAGAAAAGCAGGCTGTGCAAAGAACTGCGGCTGGTGCCTTCTGCAATGGAAAGAGCGTCTGCTGAAGACTGAGCGGGTAGCTCAGTTGGCAGAGTGCTGGCTTAGCATAAATAAAGCCCTGGGTTGGATCCCTACCACCACATAAAACTATGTGTAGTAGCAAATGCCTGTAATCCCAGAACTCAGGAGTCAGGAGAAGGAGTTCAAGGTCATCCTCAAGTGATAGCAAGTTCTAGGCCAGCCTGGTATATATGAGACTGTCTCAAAAAAAAAAAAAATTAGCTAGGTGTGGTGGCACACACCTTTAATCCCAGCACTCAGGAGGCGGAGGTGGGAGGATTGCCATGAATTCAAGACTACTCTGAGACTCCATAGTGAATTCCAGGTCAGCCTGAGCTAGAGTGAGACTCTACCTAAAAAGAAAAAAAAAAGTCTGATGATTATCCATCCTCTTTGCCTGGCATGGGGAGGGAGACACTCTTCCCTATGAGCATTGTTTTACAAATGAACATTCCTTGATACAGAGAAAAACCTACTTCATTTTTAAGCCATCGTTTCTGCTACTTTTTCTCTAAACAATAAGCTCAAAATAACCTTAGGCCAAAGAGACAGATGGAGAGGGAAGCATAATACTCTGGTCTCCTACAATCATATTTTGGCCTGGCATATTCCATTCGTGTACAATATATAAGTAACACACATTAACGAGCACAAATCGCAGATGTTCAATTCAGGGAGTAAAGCGCTAACCACAAACCGAAGGGGACACAGAACTTCCTGGACAGAACCAAGCTCCCCTTTGTCCTAGGCCACTCCTCATCCCCCTCTGCAGTAATCACAATGTGAATTCCACCATCACAGATGAAGCCATTGTCTCTTCTTGCATCCTACAGAAGTGAAATGCAATGACACGAAAGTCCTTGATAGTTATACATATACATGTACATGTATATGTACATGTATATGTGTATATGTATTTTTTTCTGCCACATAACTCTTCATAATCACGTCTCCTTATTTTTGTGGGTGGGCATTTGTTTCCAATTTTTTGGCTATTATGAAAACAATGCGACACATACTCTGATACAGTTCCTTTTTGTGCAATATTGTCCCTGTCCTTGAATAAATGCCTCAGAGTTGACCTGCCGGCCATGTGGTGGATGTACACTTAACTGATTAGAACCAGCCGATGGTGCTCTGAAGTGCTGATGCCATGCCACACTCACTAAGACTTGTGGGACATGTCCCCAGTTTCTCATAGACACTTGGTGACAACATCCACGGGGCTTGGGGGACCCAGGGGGTCATTTCATTCCCAGAGGGGACTTCTGCATGTGGATCCAAAGGTGGAAACTGCTGGGGGACACTCCGGGTTCGTTTCTTCTTTGGGTCTCAATCATCCTTGCTCTTTGCTCCGCCTAGCAGGCAGCTGATTCAGGCTGTGCTTCTCAGGGACCCTGGTTTGGCTCCTGATAGGTTATAACCAATGGGTGGTGCCGGATGTGGAAGCTGCTAGACCCAGTGGGCAATGGGATTACTGCAATGGGTGTGCCCAGTGAAAACTGTTGGGTTACATGTGACCAATTGGAGGTGCTGCGGAGGGTGTGGCCAAAATGGGAAGTTCTAGGTTGGATGTGGCCAAGGAATATCCTGGGTTGGGTCTAGCCAATGAGTGGTCCTGAGTTAGGTTAGGGCAGCAGAAAGGGCGGGAGCAGGTGTGGTGAGTGCAAAGCTTAGATGGGCAGCTAGAGGGAAGGGGAAAGGAAGCTCTTTCTTGTTCCCCCACCTCTGCCTCTGGTGGCTTCTCTTGCAGAGCTTAGGCTCCTCGCCGGTGTGAGCAGCATGACACGGACTCACCATGGCTGTTGTGTCCACAGGCTGGCTCTGGTCCCTGGTCCCCTGCAGCTCCGCCTCGCCCACTCTGTCTACCCAGTCTGGAGGCTTCCCGCAGTCTTGGTATGACCTTGCTGTGCACACCCTATCATCTGGGTGCTCATCCTCACAGCACACTCTGTTCCAAGGACTAGACAGACTCTGTTTTCCTGGTCGCTCTGATGTAGCTTACTGGAGCATCAGGGGTTAGGAGGGATGATTTTAAAGCCAGCTCTCTTCTGAGGCCTGCCAAGCAGATTTATTGTCACACCCCAAACTGCAAAACTAGGACAGCCTTTCTCAAAAACACCATCTGGTAGCACAATGCCCTCATATGAAGCCCAGATCGTGCCGTGGTGAAGTTTGCCTCCCATCACTACAGATATCCAAGCCCTTGGCTTTGGAGGCAACGTGAGCATTGGTATAGGGCAGGTCGGGGACCTGCCTGAGCTATGGAAGGAGCCACTATTGTGCTGGTGGCAGACAATAAGCATGAGATGGGGAAGAAACAGGACAAGCAGAGCCACGGGTCCTGGATGGAATGACCTACTGCTTGGTCATAGGCTACATGCTTGGGTTTCAAGGGAAACAGTAATATCTGCTGCTTTTTCTCTGTCCCGTTCTTTGGAACTTAAAACAGTGCCACACAGGAAACATTCAGTCAGAAACTTGCAGCTTGTCTTAAACAAAAAGAGATTGAGAAGTCTGAGGATACAGTTTCAGGCAAGACTAGATCCATGTGCTCAAGTGGTGCCCCGCTTTGTTAGGTCTCCACTTCTCAGCTCAGCTTCTGCCTTCACCGCGCTGCCTCCGCTGCAGATGGCTCTTCCCATGGACAGTGGTGACGAGACTGACATGCTATCAGATTTTGAATTTTAGAGGAAAAAGAGAGAGAATGTGTTTGTGTGCGTGTGTTTTAAGTGCTTTGTTTTTACCAAAAATCTGGAGCTTCTCTGTCACTAACTGGTTATCTGGGGTCTTCTGGATCCTCTCAGACATGTCAAGAGCCAAGACACTCTGATCCAAATTTCCTCCAACCAGCCTTGAGCTGGTTTCTCTAGATGAAAAAAGGCGGTGCTACTGTGAGAAATTGAGGGGGGGCGGGGTCTAAGGCTCTGCCACTCTGAATGTACCCGATCTTGTACAGTCTCCGAAGCTGAGCAGGGGTCTGGTTAGTGCTTGATGAGGGAAATGGAAGGAGGACAAGCAGAAATCACACATGCCCACCGTGCAGATAACTGTGGCAGAAGCACTATGGCCAAGCTAGCCACAAGGAAGGCACTAAGCATGTCTATCCATTCTACCAGCGGTGCCCACACTAGTGCTCAGAACCCAATATGTAATCACAGGGCAGGAAGTGCAGGTAGCTATGGGATCCAGCTGGTGACACAAGATGTCATAGCTGGTCATTTGGATGTTGCCAAGCCCTCAGATGGGGCTGATCGTATGGAAATCACTGGATTAATAGAGACACATGTGGGGGCTGAGTGATATCTCTTCACCCATGGAAGTGTAAACATGGAGTCTGCCTAGTCCTGTCCACGTTTGAATCCACAGGTCATTGCTCATAGTTCTCAATGAATAAATGCTGGAATAGCTTTTGCTCCTACCCAACCCTCAAAATCTTTCTGAAAGACAAGTTTCCAGGTCGGAGGAGATGGCTCAGTGGGTAAGCTGCCTGCCAAGCCGGCATGGACACCTGAGTTCGGATCCCTACTTCCCACGTAAAATGCAGAGCATGTTGTCATGTGCCTGTATCCTCAGTGCTGGGGAGGGGGAGACATAAACTCCCAGGGGCTCATTGGCTAGCTAGTCTAGCTATATTGGGGAGCTCTGGATTCAGTGAGAGACTCTGTTTTAAAAAATAAAGAGGGCTGGAAATATAGATTAGCAGTTAAGATACTTGCTTGTAAAGCCTAAGGACTCAGGTTTGATTCCTCAGTACCCACATAAGCCAGATGCACAAGTGGGACATGCATTTGGTGTTAGTTTGCAGTGGCTAGGGGCCCTGGTGCAACCATTCTCTCTCTTTCCCTCTCTCTCTCTCTCTCTCTCTCTCTCTCAAATAAGTAAAATAAAATAAAGCATTTTTGTTTTGTTTTGTTTTTCAAGGTAGGGTCTCACTCTAGCTCAGGCTGACCTGGAATTCACTATGTAGTCTCAGGGTGGCCTCAAACTCATGGTGATCCACCTACTTTTGCTTTCCAAGTGCTGGAATTAAAGGTGTATGCCACCACACCTGGATAAAGTTTTTTTTTTTTTTTAAAGAATAAGGAGTGCCACTGAGGCCTCTGACATTAGCCTCACCCAAAAATGCACCCATAAGTATATGAACACACATGCATGCACACTACACATACACACCCAGAAAGAAAAAACAAAAAGAAAGAACTCTTTCCTCGAGAGTCTTTTCTGACCTTCCGTGGCCCTAGCACCCACCTCAGTCCATCTATGACATGTGCCACGAAGCACTGGCCCTGGGTGATGTATTCCCTTCATAAACCACCTATCCCTTAACACCCCAGGAAGCTGTGAGCTCCTGCAGAGCAGAGGCCCACTAAGGCTATCTGAGACCCATCCTTGCTGAGGCAGGTGCTGAACATCAGACTGGCCTGAATACCATTAGTCTACACTGTGCCTGGGAGGCAGGAGAACGATTTTAAGCCCAGCCACTAACTCACCCATCAGGGTAGAGGTCCCTGCTGTGACACAATCACTATAATACAAGCCGCTTGTCACTCAAACCCCATTGGCCTGATAGAATACATTTAGGGGACTGTCTTTCGGGGAATTATCTTCATTCAGACCTTGCCAATTTCATATGCAATTCCTGCCAATTCCCTACCATGCACCCTCTAACAAGCCCCCAAGACCTAGAAGCCAGAGACAAACAGGTTACCCACAAAAGGGTGGGACTAGAACTTGTGGGCAGCCCTTGAGCCCACTTTCCCAGCCTTCCCAGTCAGATCCCTGCTGAGTAATAAGACCTGCAAATCTTTTGTCTGGAAAATTATCTTCCCGTAACACTGGAAGCTGTTACCATGGAAATAAAATAGCCTATTAGGCCAAATCTACCAAAACACGGGAGAGACCCGGCTATATTGCCGAGACCCTTATTAATAAGGAGAAAAGCAAATTAACCTTTAAGAGAATGGACAGAAATGGCTGTGATTTGCCAGACGACGATTTTTTCATGTTGAGTTCATTGAGGCTTGTCACTGCTGCAAGCAGCCGTGCTGAGTGAGGAAGACAGAGGCATGACTCCACATGGAGATTAGAGATGCCTGCCTGGCCTTAGTGGTCATGCTGTTCTGGGCTCTTGCTCTTAGACACTTTGGGCTCTTCCCTCTCATGCTTTCCTGGGAAAGGTCTTCCCTAGCCTGGCCCACAAGAAGGAGAATACTCTTCCTTCCTCCTGTTGAGCAGGTGCTGAGAGAGGCAGGGACAAGCAGAGGCTCCCTCCAGTACAGCCCAAGTGCCAAACAGAGCCGGAGACAGATGGAGCCAAGCCCAACCCAGCCTGGCCCGCCTCCTCTGCCAGAGGCAGCCCTCGTGCCAAGTTTCAGACATGCGGGCTGCCAGCAACACAGTAAGGACTCTGCCTCTTCCTGTGGCCGGGTGTGGAGCTAGCTGGAGCCAGGTAGGAATGCTCTGTGGCCCAAGCACCTGAAAGAGAGCTGAGCTCTCCCAGCTCTCTGATGACACACCTGGTTAGCCACAGTGGCAGGCATCCTCACTCTGGGGCAGTGGGCTATGCCAGGATCCTATGACAGGTATCCAGAAAAATTCTTCATAGGGGAAAATACTTATGTATGCACCTGAATGAAGTGTACGGGCTCCAGGCTTTTTGCTTTCTGTTTTGATACCTAGTCAAAGAAGAGAAGTAGAGACAGCAGCAGACAGCAGGACCAAGGCTCTGCTGCCACAGGGACAGCATGATAGGCCCCTCTGGCATCTTTCATTGCCTCTGGTCACTAATACCATGAAACACAAGGCACCTGCTACTGTCAGCAGTGACCTTAAGAAGGAGCCAGGAGAATGGAAGAGACAGGGTCTCTGCATCCTTCTGTTCATGTCCAACAGGGCAGTGTAGGAAGAAAGTATGAATCTGCCTTTCAACTATAGGAGGTGCCAGCCCTGGCTAGCTGCTGGAACACATGAGTCCTCAAGCTCAGTGGTTTTCAGAGGCAGGCTGACTTGCCACTCCTGTCCTTCCATCAGGGGGCCGGGCCCTCTTTAGAGGCCCTGATTCTTTCTATCCAGTGACTCAAGCTTTTCCTGGGGCTTTTGGACGTTCCAGTGGCTCTGGTGATAAGAGTGTAGAGGGCCAAGAAGGGTAGAGGACAATGACCTGTGAGCATCCCCGGGCAGGGGCAAGGCACAGAACTCTCCTCACTGGTGCCAAGAGCAAAGAGGACACCTCAGCGGGATGCTCAGACACCGTAGGTCTCCAGCTGAGAAGAACAGATGCTTGCTGCCAGGTATTCCCATGGGTGCCGCTATATCACATTCACTGTGGCAATGCCAAACGCATGAGTAGTAAGGGCTCCTGGCTGTTGGGTCATCAGCTGTTGTCCACATGCATGTGAGGAGGTCAAGGCCTTCAGTGTGCTTCTCAGAAACTGATTCCCTTGAACGCATGTGTGATGGTTCGGGTCTAGGTGCCAACTTGGCAAGCTTGAGAATCACCATGGAAGCAAATTTCTGGTTATGTGCATGAGAGATTTCTTAGATTAGGTTAGTTGAGGTGGGAGGATCCACCCTAACTGTGGGCACACCGTCTCATGGGTTGGGTTCGTGGACTGTATAGAAAGGAAGAAGAGGCCAGGCGTGGTGGCGCACGCCTTTAATCCCAGCACTCGGGAGGCAGAGGTAGGGGGATCACTGTGAATTCGAGGACATGCTGAGACTACATAGTGAATTCCAGGTCAGCCTGGGCTAGAGTGAGACCTTACCTCAAAAAAAGGGGGGGAGGGGAAGAAATTGGCTGAGCATTTGGCATTCATCACTCTCTGCTTCCACCCTGCTGATGTGAGACTGGGAGTCAGCTTCCTACTCCTGCCATGCTTTCTTGCCATGGTGGACTTCCCCTGGAAACAGTAAGCTGAAAATAAACCCTTTTCTTCTTTAAGTTGCCCATGGTCAGGTATTTTGTCCCAGCAATGAGAAAGAAACTGATACAACATGTTTGGAATTTGACAAAGAAGACATATTCCTTCTGGCATTCATACTGTAGAGGATTATTAAAAGGCTCTGGTAAGTCCTGCCTTCAAAACCTTTCTTCATTTAAGCTAGATCTTAGTTGTAAAATACACATATCACATCTTTCTGGGGTGGGGGTTATGTGCATGTGGATTTAAGTCATTCAGTCAGCAAATAAACAGACCCTCTGTCTTCTCAACTATAAAATGGAGGTAATAAAAAAAGATTGTGTGTTTAAAGAAGCCCATTCAGGTCTAGTAACAAAAGTCTGATATCCTATCTACTTGGGAGTCTGAGGTAGAAGGATTGCTATTTCTAGGCCTGTGTGGGCTACAAAGTGAGTTCAAAGCCAGCTTGGGCAACTTAGTGAGGCTGGATCTATAATCTCAGTGGGAGAGCACTTGCCTAGCATGTGCAAGGCTCTAGTTTCAATCCACACGACCACAAAAACAAACAAATAAAGTAGCTCAGAGCTAACTAGAGACTACAATATGACAGGTAGGCTTCTTTCCTCAGAATTAACTGTAGGAATGTGAGTTGTGGAAGTGTTGGACAGAACCTGTTTAAGAGCTGAGAGTGACAACCGGGGAGTATGGTGCTTCAGATGGCCCAGACTCGGGTGGTTCTTGCAGGAGATGTGCCAGCTGAGACTCTAATAATGGGCGGATCATGTTATAGCAACATGGAAGAGCCAAGAACATGTGTGGCATATGCCATGTGCTGATTGAATAAAAGAATGAACAAACAGATGAACAGGTGAATGAACACATTGTGAGTCAGGGTATAATGTAATATTTTGCACGTCTCCAATAAAACATCTTAGAATGATGTCATATTTGCAACCTCAAAACACATATGAGTTCTCCATGCTCTGAGCCTATGGGGTTAATCGAATAGGAACACTCCACATGGCTGAACACAGATGATTCTGGCTAAGTGACTTGTCCTGTGCACTGTGGGACATTTAACAGCATCCCTGACTTCCACACACAAAGTGCCAGCGGCCTTCTTCTGAGTCCCTAGTTACAGACAACCAAAAATGTTTTCTAGGGTGGCTGTCACCTCCAGGTGGGAACCAATGATCCTAGTCATTTTAAGATGAAAAATAGAAAAAGAAATATCTTTTGTCGTTGTTTTTAGAAGCAGGGTCAGGGACCAGGCTAATCTATAATTCACTCTGTAGTCTCAGGCTAGCCTGGAATGCACACTGATCCTCCCACCTCTGCCTCCTAAGCGCTGGGCTTAAAGACGTGTGCAACCACAGTTGGCCCATTAAAATCAAATTAAATTTAAAAAATAAATTGAGATGGAGTGTTGGCTTAGTGGCTAAGGTGCTTTGCCTGAGAAGTCTAAGGATCCAGGTTCAATTCCTCAGTACCCATGTAAGCCAGGTGCACCAGGTGGCACATGCATCTTGAGTTCATTTGCTGTGGCTGGAGGCCCTGAAACACTCTCTCTCTCTCTCTCTCTTTCTCTCCCCACTCTCTTAAATAAGTAAATAAATAAAATTTAAAAAAATAAAAATAAAGATCTATCAGAATAACTAGAAGAGAAAACTGACTGCCTTGCATGAAACAAGTCATCTTTATCACATCTGCCAGGGCCCAGGAGACATTACAGAGGAAGTGGTAGATTAAACAAAAGTGCTGCTCTCACTGCCAGCCTGAGAACCTTCTCCAGGGAGACACTGAGGAGACTCAAAACTCATCAAAGCAGGAAAAAGAGGCTGCTGAGAGTTTAACACTAGAGGAGACTTGTAATACCCTATCCAAAACTCAGGGAACATTGCAGAAGAGGGGGCTGGAAAGGATGTGAGAACACAGGATTGGACAGTGTTATACTCTGAGGCATTGTCCTCCCCACAAGAACTGGCTGGAGCAACCATGACCCCCAGTGACTGCCAATGTCCCATTGAAGGGGGCCCTCAGGGTGATGGGGATGAGGGAGAGGTAACATAAGAGGAGAATCTGAGGGGAACATGATCAATTTGCAATATGTTCATATGTTAACATTCCCAATTTTAAAAAGTGAAGAAAAATGAGAAGAAATTTAAAAATGGAAAATAAAGCCAGGCATGGTGGCACACGCCTTTAATCCCAGCACTTGGGAGGCAGAGGTAGGAGAATCACCATGAGTTTGAGGCCACTCTGAGACTACATAGTGAATTCCAGGTCAGCCTGGGCCAGAGTGAGACGCTACTCAAAAAAACAAAAAATTAAATTAAATTAAAAAATTTTTAATGGAAAATTGTCCCCCAGCCTCCAGACAATTCTCTTGCTCAGGTCTGTGGCCACTCAGACTTCCTGGCTCAATGTCACAGGCACCTTCCATGTTCACATGTCTTCTCAGGGCCCCCTCCCAAGTTCCCAATCCCAGGGGTCCCAGGGAGCACTACTGGTGGCTTCTTGTGTCTCACTCCCCCAGAAAATTCCACTTCAATTTCCAATCCTCCATTTGTACATCTGCAGAGAAGTGGGGGAGGGAGTTTCCTGGTTGTGCATTCCAGCACTGTTGCAACCTGAGCCCCCACCCCCCCCTTTTTTGACATCCTGTTTCTGATACACTAAGCAAGGAGCAGAGCTTCTTTGAAAGCCCTGCACGTGCCAGAGTCCATCAGCACAGGTTCTAAAGAAGAGATGGTCACCTGGACAGCAGAGAAAGAAGGACCTGGGAGAGTGAGTTTCCAAGATGTGGCTCTCCTGGCTGGTCTGGCAGGTCACTTCAACTGAGACTCAGAGCCCTCATTTGGAAGAGCTCAGTGTGACTATACACTGTGTTCACTGAACTCAGTGCTCCAGACACTGCTTCCCAATCATTCCTGTCCTGCCTGAGTCAGCGTGATGGGGAGGGCCATGATGTATGCTGCAGTCAGCTTCGCGTGGCTGGGATGAACATCCAAACGAGACACAGCTTATTGGAGGAAGTAATATATTTCAAGCTTACAGATCCAGGGGAAAGTTCCATCAGTGGCGGAAGAAACTGCTTCCCTGCATGCAACCGAGAGAACTGCAGCAGACAGTTCTCCAGCACCTACACCACAAAGCAGCAAGCTGCAGGGACCCAGGCAGAGCTCCGACTGCTCTGTAGACCTTCTGTTGTTTTTTATTTAGTTAGTTGAGAGCGGGAAAGAGGCAGAGTGAGACTTTGCCGGCAGATGTCTTAACCGCTAAGCCATCTCTCCTGCCCTCTGCAAACCTTCTGGCTGGTTTAGATCTGCCTCCAACACACCTTAGGGGTGGACCCCAGGATCTGCACCCCCCCACACACCCCCAGTGACACCTCCTCCAGCCAGGCGGCTGGAGACAGAATTTAATAAAATACCTGAGTCTATGGGGAACATACATTCAAACTGCCACAATGTACAATGCCCATTTAAGGGCTCTGTAGACTGTCAAATACATTTTAAAAAGAATGAAAGGTCTGATTTAAATTATTACCCACCTCAGAAACTCGGATTCCCAAACATGTCTTTGGGAAGGGAAAGAGCACAGGGGTTAAGAATTTATGTTTCAGAGGCAGCTCAGAATCCAGATCCCAGATGGGCCATGCTAGCTGCACGACAGTCACCTTTCTCTGCTTCTGTTTTCACATCTGTAAATGAGAATTTAATATGATTGTGATTTACAGCACTTAGCACAGGGCGAGCCATTAGCGAGGCTCATCCATATGACGGGCTAGTGTTTGGGACACTGAACATGTCTGCCTGATGGATGTTTATCTAGGAAGCCGAGAAAGGGTGAGAGAACCGCACTAGGGCAGTCGGGGGCAGGGGTGTTGATCTGTGGCATGGCTGGGGGAAGCTCTGGCTTGTGGTGAGGATTCTGTATAGTGTGGCTTAGAAGGAAACACTGGGGCTTTGGGTATGCACGAATATTCTTGAAACAGGCATGTGTCAGCTGCCACTATGGGCTTGTGTGTTCACGTTTCTCAGTCTCTGAGTGTATCTTGTGTCACTGGGGTTGTATCTCAGTCCTACCTCAGCATACATAGGCCACATGACCCCATCAAGGACTTCCAGGTTATAACCTTACTTCTGGCAAGTGTTGCCCACTCACAGCAAGAGGTGGAGACGAATGGAGGCTGAACAGGGTCCTCTAGCCTTCCCAGTTCTTCCAGGTTGATGTTCACGGTGGCTTCTTTCCTTTTCTGTCAGTAGGGCCTCCCTGTATGCTATGTACATAGTCTACAACTGAGCCACCCTCCAGACATGAGAGGTCTTCACTAAACCTTCTCTCCTATTGTTGACAAAACTCTGCTATGTTGGATTTTTCTTCCTGTCTAATCGGACTACCATTGCAACTCTCTGTCTTGGGATTCCAATCCACAAACTTAGCCTGGAGTTTCCTGATAACTAGACCCTGAGTGAAGGTGGTCTGCAAAGCAATCCATTGGAGCAGAAGCCCCAAGAATAACCAGGAGGGGGCTCTGTCAAGCAAGGTGTACAGGTGAACTGCAGAGCTGGAGAACCCTGGAGAAGGTACAGAATTGTGCCTGCTGAGGGCATGGCCTTGGGCACTGGTCCATCCACCTGCATGGGTTAGGGGCTGCCTTCTAGAGCTTTCCTCTGAAGCGAGGGCAAATGTCCCGAAGCAGGGAGTGTCATCACTGTCTGCCCCCACCCCCCATCCCAGCCAATTTCTGCCAACTCAATGCCTGGTTGGAGCCCAAACTTGGAAATGTGAGAGAAGAAAGGAGAAATGTCAGGAGAGCTGGCTCCACCCGAACTTCCTAGAGGCAGACTCATGTTGAAACTATTGGAATATTGATGGAACTCTAAAAAATATGTGGAACCCGCTAAGGAAATTGGAAAACATCAGTCACAGTTCTATTTATTCAGTGCTTCTCTAACCATGGCAAATTTTTCATCAGGAGAGAAAATTAAAACAAATAAGACCATGAGCACCCTCTCCCAGGAGAGCCCAGAGCTCTTTCCCTGTTCCCAGCCAGCCCTTGCATGCTAATATTGAAATTTAAAAGAACGAAGATTCTTTTTTTTTAAAGTCTTGAAGCTCTTCCTCCCCCTCCTACTGGATCTGAATGCTAAGTCAGTAAGGGAGACAAACATGGCTCCACAGAGTTCTCCCAGCTGCTAGAAACCCACGTGTCTATCTCTGCATTCTCTCCCACCTTGTCCTGGGAAGGTGTGTAATTCCTGTGCTTTGTTCAGTTTAAATGGCTGGTGATAATTGAGCCCACTTCTTGAGATTAAATGAGCTGATATGAGCCCACACTATGCATAGCGCATGCTCAGGGGGGACAGCCCCGAGAGTTCTGCTTTCTCTTGTGTGAACGTGTTCAGGCATGTACTCATGTGGATGCATGTCTATATGTGGCTGCACATGCACCTGTGTGTATGTATGTAGAGGCCAAAGGTCAATGATGGGTGTCTTCCTCAATTGCTATCCACCGTACTTTTTGAGACAGGGTCTCCTACTGAACTTGGAGCTCACCCATTTGGCAGACTATTTAGCCAGCAAGGCCCAGGGGCCTCCTGTCTCCATCTTCTCAGTGCTGGGGTTCAGGCAGGCACCACCACACCCAACTTTTATACGAGGACTGAGCATTTGAATTCTGTTCCTCGTGTTGGCACTGAAAGCACTTTGCTAACTGAGCCATCTTCTCAGTCCAAATATTAGTTCTTGTGTGTATCCATCTCTGGGCCCCACCTTGGAAGTGAGGCCTCAGTAACCCCGTCTTACCTCTTTTATATCTACCTGTGGCTCCCAATCAAAATTAGTCATTGAGGGGCTGGAGAGATGGCTTAGCCACTAAGCGCTTGCCTATTAAGCCTAAGGACCCCGGTTAAAGGCTCAATTCCCCAGGATCCACATAAGCCAGATGCACAAGGGGGCGCATGCATCTGGCGTTCGTTTGTAGTGGCTGGAGGGCCTGGCACACCCATTCTCTCTCTCTCTCTCTCTGCCTCTTTCTCTCTCTGTCAGTTGCTCTCAAATAAATAAAAGATAAACAAAAAATTTTTTTAAATTAGTCATTGACCCTCTTAATATTCTGGCCTCAGGCCCCCACGTGCTGGATCTGAAACAAGACAGGCTCGTAACTTTCAATCAAGTGCAACTGAGCTTCAGGGCCTAACTTTATGACCAAACAAATTCCAGATTCGGTCCATATGAACAAAGTGTGAAGAGGGCTGGAGAGATGGCTTAGCAGTTAAGCGCTTGCCTGTGAAGCCTAAGGACCCAGGTTCGAGGCTCGGTTCCCCAGGTCCCACGTTAGCCAGATGTACAAGGGGGCGCACGCGTCTGGAGTTTGTTTGCAGAGGCTGGAAGCCCTGGCGTGCCCATTCTCTCTCTCTCCCTCTATCTGTCTTTCTCTCTCTGTCTGTCTCTCTCAAATTAAAAAAAAAAAAAAAAAGTGTGAAGAGAGAAATTAAAGCCAAGCAAAGGGTCTGTCCTTAAGCCACCTCTGCATTACTCTGTCTCTTTCTGGACACTGTGCTCAGAGGGGCCCCAGCAAACAGACTAAGACATATAGATCTGCTTGGACTGGGGCAGGACGCTGCACTCAAGAGGAAGGTGTGCTGACAAGGGCAGGCGAGGGAGGCTGAGGAAGCCACTTACATTCCTAAAGCATGCACTGCAAGGGTCTCAGGAAATACTAATGAAATCTCAGTAATGAGACCATTAAACCATAAGCCTGTGCATATTGGATCAGGCCATTTGACTGTGCATAATCATATTTTAGCTGCAGGTAATGTGAAGCCCTCAGGAATTTTAAGCCCCAAGTAGGGAGGTACTCTCCTCTAGGGGCAAGGAAACCATCCTGATGTCTCAAATCACCAGGCTGTTGGCAGCTGGTAAAGGTCCCTAGTCTCTCCCTGCCCTCGTGGGGCCCACCCACAGCTGGGGTCGCGCTCAGGCCTCTTCAGTTACCTGCCAATATAACAGCTCTCTCCCTCCCGAGAGCAGGAATTTAGCAAGCTGCCCTTCATTCATAATTCTGTTTGCTTTGGCCGAAGCATTAGAAAAGAGGAGTTCGATGTGGTCCCTGTTTAAGTGTAGACAGGTTAGGAAATCACAGCAATCCACGGTCATGAATAACCAGGGTGAAAACAAAACCAAACAGGGTCTGTGGAGTATGCGAGTAAATCGAGCAATAGGGCCCCCGTGGGAACCTCAGCCATGCACCATCTAGGAGATGGAGAGACAGGGTGGGTGGCTGCTCTAGTCCCAGGGTTCAGCACTGTGCTCAGCTCCCAGTAGGTGTTCAGAGAAGACTTGTTGCAAAAAGAAAAAAAGAAAAAAGAATCAGCGACCTCAGGGCTGGCCTTGCCCTGTGTTGTCATGAACATGATTTGACTGACTTGTTTCACAGTAAGTGCTAAGGAAGGCAGTAGTTGAACTGGGGACTCTCATGATTTCTGGTTATGCAACGAGACATGAGTCTGGGCACTGGGTCTATATGCGAGATCTTCCAGTCAGGAAGTGGGAGCTTAGTTGTACAATCACAAGCCAGTGGGCCTTGGCCACAACCTGGATGAGCCCAGAGGGCGACTCCTCCCCAGAGCTTCCTCTCCTTTGGTTCACTTCAACTTGTGACCCACTAAGCTGAGAGTTAATAAACATGTGGTAACTGGTTACAGAGATTGAAAATGAATGCAAGTGGGAGCATAACGAATCCAGAAACGAGGGGCTGGAGAGATGGCGTAGCATTAAGGTGTTTGCCTGCGAAGCCTAAAGACCCAGGTTTGATTCCCCAGTACCCACGTAAAGCCATATGCACAAAGTGGTGCATGCATTTGGAGCTTGTTTGTAGCATCTGGAGGCCCTGATGTACCCATTCTCTCAGTCTCTCTCTCTCTCTCCTTGCAAATAAATGAAGAAAAATATTTTTAAAATAGTTTTTAAAAAGAACCCAGAAACCGGGCTAAGGAAATGGCTCAGTGGAAAAAGCACTTGCTGCACAGATGTGAGAACTGGGGTTCAGATCCCCAGACTCCGCATAAATGCTGGGCAAGCTTAGCAGCCTGTGGGAATCCCAGGCCCCAGGAGGTGGAGTCAGGGAAAACCTGTAAGCTGGAGCTCTGTGTTCCAGAGACTACTATCTCCATAAATAAGGTGCAGAGCTCTCAAAGAAGACACCTGACTTTAACCTCTACCTGCACATGCACATGCATGTATACCTACACACAATATGCACCCATGCATGCATAAACATACATCTACACACACAGAGAAGAATGCAGACAGTTTTCTGGAAAACATAACAATTGGGACAGTGTGTCACCATAACAGAATACATCCCTGTGGGTGAGGAAGATTGCTCTCATACTTCCTCACAGGGTCACGTGAGGATCAGGTAAGGCAGAACACACCAGGTGATTAGAACACTGCCTAACATGTGGCACCTCCTTAATAAATTCTGTCATTGTTATTACTTCAAACAACATGTTTCTAGAACCTCCTCCAAAGCTTGGGTCTGGGAAAGCAGAGACCCCAGCCCCGTGTGGCCCTATTGCAAAAGCTGTCCCTTCGCCCCTCTGTCTGCTCCCACTCCTGCTGGCTTGTGTGCTTTTCCACATTATCTGTAGGCATTTCACTGTCCAGTCTTGAATGCAGGCATTCAGCAGGAGAGGGAAGATGACCCCAGTTCTGACATGCACCTATGATAATAAGCCAGACACCATGAACGAGCAGAGTGGGTACGTGTGTGGTTTAAATCAGAATGTCTCTCCCAAGAGTCAAGTGTGCTGAATGCTTGGTTCCCTGGTAATAGCAACTAGGAGGTGGAGCCCTGCTGGAGGAGATGTGTTATTGGGGGTGGGCTGAGGAGTATGAGAACCAGCTCCCCCTTGCCAGAGCTCAGCTTACACTCCTGCTGCTGCTGCTGTCCAGCTTCTCCTTATACATGCTTGAGACCGTGAGCCAAAATAAACCTTTCCTCCTGTCAGTTGCCTTTGGTCAGGTGTTTGGTCACAGTGACGCAGAGGTAACTACCACAGTACATCTCCTTATATCTCCATTTCCCTCAAGAAGGAGTTATAGGGTTGGCTGGCGTATGACTTAAAAGGAGATGGGCATAGACTCTTGTGGGCCTGTGAACTGAGGATCTGAACAGACAAGGACAAGTGGTCCAGAAGGGCTCTTGAGCCTCCCAGCTTCATAACGTAAAGGACAACATGAAGCCTGTGAAAGATGTCATCCACTCCTCGGGTGACCCTGAAGTCCAAAGCTATTAGACACTCTGTTGTGAGAGCCAGCCACTCAAGGGCCCTCTTGCCCAACTCTTCTGTGGTCTTGGATGATTGTTAGGGCTCGATCTTTGCCAAGGAGTAGGAAAATGTCACTTCAAGCTGGAAGCCATGTCACTGCCTCAGCCACATTGGATGGGGGCATTTGGGGAAGTGTCCCGTGGGAGTGGCAGGGCAATCAGGTCCTCTGCAGTTGGAGCAGTTGGACAGGGGAGGGGTACTGAGTGTGTCTCTAAGGACCAGTCTTGGGTGGGAGTTGGGGGGGGGGATAAAAGGGGGAGATGCTTCCCACCACTGCTGCTACCACACTTCAGTTTCCCTCCCTCCTCAGACAGACTTCCTGGCTGGGGCAACAATGGCTGTCAAGGGACACTTCACTGTCTGGAGTTCAACTTTAGTTTGGAGTGAAAGCAAAGGAGTAGAGGCCAAGTGGCTGTTCCATCCCCCTCCCCGCCAGATCCCCACCCCAGCTCCTTCCTAGAAGGAAGCTTGTGAGGAGAACATGAATGTTTCAAACTATTTGATGGTATGGTTGTTCCTTCTTGTTCTTCCCTTTTAAGACTCTTTTTGCCCTCCCCTTCCTTTCTTCCTTCCTTTCCCCTCCTCACCTTATATCCCTCCTTTCCTTCCTTCTTTCTTCCTTCTCTGCCTACTCTTGTTCCTCCTTCATTTCTTTCCTTTCCTCCCCTTTGGTTTCCTTCCTTCTTTCCCTTTTGGCTGCCTCTCCTTCTTCTCTCTTATCTTCCTCGTTTTCTGCTTCCTTTCTTCCCTTCCTCCGTCCCTCCCCTCTCCCTCCTCCTGCAGAGCCCCTCCCTATTCAGATTAAGTTCCTAGGACTTGGGCCTGGGATTTTGGTAGAACTGTAGAACCCCCCCCCCCGCCCCCACACACACACCACCTCCTACAGACGCGCATAGTCAGAAACCGCAGTTAAATAACAGCACTCCCGGGGACTAAAACTGGAGACTCTTCTCCCAGCACAGGATCTCTCTCTCTCCTTCTCTCTCTCTCCCATATGGCCAGACTGCATCGCCCACTGCTTTGGAGGACAGCAGTCACTACAAAATGAATAAACAGAGCACTAAGGAGAATGCAAATTCCTGATAAGTGTGATCAAAATTCTGCTTGTTTAAATTTAAGGCAGAGCAAGATGTGTGCATACTTGAAGAACACAATTTCTCTACTCCCAGATTCATGGAAAGACTCTTCCTCTGGGAAAGGATAGGGGGGTAAAAAAAAAAAAAAAAAAAAAGGACCACCAAGACAGGAGCCAAATGAGACAAGAGGCTCCAGGTCGCTGGGATGGCTGCCATCAGTCCCTGTGCCAGGGAACCACATGGCTGCCAGTCCATGCCCAGTTGTCTTTCTCACAGCCATCTGCTGGGGGATACAAACAGCCACACTGCCAGCCAATCACACTGAAGGATGTAGCTCTTCTATGTCCAGAGTTTGCCTCAGCCCATGTCTGACTCCCCAGGGCCCTTTGAGTCACACCTCTCTGACATAGAGTATGGGACCCCGAGTCTCTGTGGAAGTCACATGACCCCAGAGGTCTCCTAGGACCAAGGTGATGAGGGTGGACCCAGCTGTCACCTGTTCTGCACTGCACAGAAGTCCATCAACCTGTCTGACACTTTCTGTTTAGATTTTTTTCAAGGCCTACTATGGGAAGTGAAAGTTGTAGGCTTTGTGGGAAGAAGCAGAAAACATGAAGTCAACTTATACAATAATGAATGGTCATAGTCCAGAATAACCTCAGAGCTCACCAAAAAAAAAAAAAAAAAAAAAAGTCTAGCCAGGAGTGGTGGCACATGCCTTTAATCCCAGCACTTGGGAGGCGGAGGTAGGAGGATCACAGTGAGTTCAAGTCACTCTGAGACAACATAGTGAATTCCAGGTCAGCCTGAGCTAGTGAGACCCTACCTTGAAACCCACCCCCTCAAAAAATG
This sequence comes from Jaculus jaculus, assembly GCF_020740685.1. Taxonomy (NCBI): domain Eukaryota; kingdom Metazoa; phylum Chordata; class Mammalia; order Rodentia; family Dipodidae; genus Jaculus; species Jaculus jaculus. The sequence continues at coordinate 47,825,779 of NC_059115.1, read as the reverse complement.
TCTTCTCCAGGGCTAAGGAGATAGCTTATTCTGTAAAGTCTTCCTTGCAAGCATAAGACCTAACTGAGATCCACAGAAAACACACACGCACACAGAGTCAGGGTTCGGGACATGCCAAGGAGAAAGCTCAGTGATGAGGGGCCCTTGCAATCTGAAGCTCACAGGCAAGCTAGACTGGTGTGCACAAAGTTGAAAAAGCAACAGAGATCTTGTCTCAAAGGATGGCAAAAGGAGAGGACAAATACCCAGAGACTGTCCTCTGACCTTCACACATGTACCATGGTGTGTATGTCTATACACACAGACACATAGACACACACAATTTTTTTAAGCCAGGCCTGGGAAGATGGCTCAGTGGGTAAAGTGCTCACCTTGCAATGACTTTGCAAGCATGAGGATCTGAATTAGGATGTCCAGAGCACAGGTAACAGATGGGCATTGTAGCACGTACCTATGATTCCAGCTCTAGAAGAACAGAGACAAGAGGGTCCCTGGGACTTGCTGGCTAATTAGTAGCTTAATCAGTGAACTACAGGTTCAGGGGAGAGCCCCTGTCTCAAAATTTTTGCTTGCGAGTGACTGACCATAAAAACCAAATGTGTTGACTCACACTTGTAACCCCAGCACTGGGGCCACAGAGACACATTAATCCTTGGGACTTGTTGGCCAGCTGGTCCAGTCTACTTGGGTAGTTCCAATCCAGTAAGTGAATTGTGGCTGAGGAATGACACCCAAGATTATCCTCTGGCCTCCATGGCCTCCACAAGCACATATGCACACATGCATGCACACCTGCATGCACACCTGCACCTATATATGTACCCACCTACACACATACACACACAAGTCTCTCCCTTCTTCCCTTGCACTAACTAGACAACATCATAGAGTTTCTCCTACAACTGAGCAATTATCCTTGGCGCAGAGCCTGTGCTCATGTGGCTAACCCTCTGATAAAGAAACTATCCTTAAACACATGAGTAGAATGTCTAGATATAGTTTGCTCAGTGTCACATAGCAGAATATGAACTCTTATGAGGAGCTTTGAAGTGGCACCTCTTAGGAAGACTGGGAGTAAAGACAGCTATGATCCAGGCACCAAGAAGGTGAGATGGAAACCATATGTGTCTCTAGTTCTTTGGACCAGGATAAGGTGGCATCTATGATAGAAGCCATGCTTGCCAACACCAAAGCCTAGGTGTGGCTAACCTCATATGTTCTTATGTTGGTGGAACCTGTGGCCCACAAGCTTGTCTGAGTCACTCACTACTAGCTGCTGTGAACAAGGATGATGTAAGATTCCTAAGCTTTGGGAAATAGGAAAAAATTCTTTCTAAGAGCTAACTGAAAGAAGAATCCTTCTAGTTGGCCATTGATCACCAGCAAGAGGTAGCAGTTTCTAAGGCCCTGCATTATGGTACAGGAATGCAAGGCATGTTCAACCTCACTTCAAGAATCTCTTCCAATGCTCTCAGCAACCTCAATATGGGTTCCAGCATCACTCCAATTGTATAGATGCAGATGCTGGATCCTGAAGAGGAGGTTTAGCAACTAGCAAGCACCTATAAACAGCAGTTGAGACCTCAGATGCCAGGCTTTGCTTGGGGTGGAAAGCATGAGATGAGTGCAACCCACTAGCACTCCCGCCATGGAGAGCTTGCATCACATATGTCTGGACTACATGAAATCCATATAAAAAGACAAACAAAAACCAAGCAGGGCTAGGGTGGGTGATGGGGACTCAGTGGGCAAAGCACTTTCTGACAAAGTATGAATGTCAGAATTCAGACATCAGCTTGCCTGAGGCAAGAAGAGAAGCAGAAACAGGAGACCCAGAAGCCTGTGGCCTTCCTAGGCTTGTGCCTTCACATTTCACCCTAGTTCATGGTTATGCTGAGTGTTGCCCCTGCTGAGCCCTTGACAATCTCACCCAGTTGCCCCCAGTAGCCCCACAGGGTGTAGTCTATCAGACTATTCTGATGCCCACTTCACACATGGAGAGGCTGAGGGGCTTCCTGTGGTCTCTGCAGAGCTGGCTTTCCTGGCCCAACCTCCTTAGCACTGCCTGCCACCTGGCTTTGGCTGGGGTTCTCAAATGACAAAAGGAGTATTGATCATGTAGTCGTGACCATAGCTGCCTTCCAAATGATGAAAGGACTTTTCTGCTCATGTTTTTAAGGCCAGACTTGCTTCACAGAGCTAAAATTCATGCTGTGTATTTGTGTGTGTGTAGTATGCATGCCTGCATATTCATATGTGTGAGCAGACACGTGTTTTATACATGTGAAGGTCAGAGGACAACCTCAGGTTGGTATGCTATCTATCTCCCCTATGAGACAGTCTCTCTTTGGCTTGGAGTTCACCAATCAGGCTAGACTAGCTGGCTGTCTAGTTCCAGAGATCCACCTGTCTCTGCCACCCGGTGTTGGGATTAGAGGTATAGCCTCATGCCTGGCATTTTTTAAATTAAAAAAAAAAATTATTGGCTGGGTGTGGTGTCACATGCCTTTAATCCCAGCACTTGAGAGGCAGAGGTAGGAGGATTGCTGTAAGTTCGAGGCCAACCTGAAACTATATAGTGAATTCCAGGTCAGCCTGGACTAGAGTGAAACCCTACCTTGAAAAACCAAAACCAAACTGAAAGGAAGGAAGGAAGGAAGGAAGGAAGGAAGGAAGGAAGGAAGGAAGGAAGGAAGGAAGGAAGGAAGAAAGAAAGAAAGAAAGAAAGAAAAATCCAGGTGTGGTGGTGCACATCTTTCATCCCAGCACTTGAGAGGCAGAGGTAGGAGGATTGCTGTGAGTCTGAGGCCAGCCGGGGACTACAGAGTAAGATGCAAGTCAGCCTGAGCTAAAGTGAGACCCTGCCTTGAAAAACAAAACAAAACAAAAATTTATTTGCAAGCTGAGAGAGAGAGAGAGAGAGAGAGAGAGAGAGGGAGAGAAGGAGGGAGAGAGAATGAGAATGGGTGTGCCAGGGTCTCTAGCCACTGCAAATGAACTCCAGATGCATGCATCACCTTGTGCATGTGGTACTGTGTGGGTACTGAGGAATTAAACCTGGATCATTTGATTTTGCAGACAAGTGCCTTAACCACTGAATCATCTCTCCAGCCCCTGCCTTGCATTTTTATGAACTCAGCTACTCTGCTTGCAAAGCACTTTACTGACTGATCTATCTCCCCAGCCCAACTTTATGCTTTTTCAAGCACCATTCTCACCACTTTGGTGAGGTGCCTGCAGACTACTTTGGACAAGCTTCCTGAAAGTTGAATGTCCCAGCTTCAGGTCCTGGGAAATACTTTCCAGAAGGAAGAGATTTGGGAACACATAAAGGAAACCATAGGAGGAATCTCTGGCTTGGGTTAGACATCTCAAGCCCTTCCTTTCCGCGCCGCCAACAGACAGTGCCTTGTGCCAGCAGCTAGATATTTGTGGAGGGGAAGTCTGCAGCAGGTAAAGACACTGTAGACTTTCTTCAGTGGCTCTTTCTGTGCCAAGAAGCACCCAGAGGATGTCAGGGTCATAGCCATCCCACAGAGCCAGCTCACAGAAAGGGCACTGAATAGAACTCTCTGTGGAAGGCCAGGCCAGAATTACAGCAATTTCAGGCCAGCAGCCGGCTCTCTGGCGGCAATGCCCAGTGGAGGGTGCCAGCTGGCCCTGCTAATTACCTGTCACCCAGGGTGGGGTGGAGAGCAGAGAAAGGACTGAAGAGGCCCAGACAGAAGGCTCTGGAGCGCAGTGGGCTGGCATCTCAGGATGTAGGCCGCCCAGCCGGCCCCATGGCAATTGTTCCGCTATTGCAAAGAATTGCTTGGCATGTTTCTGCTGTGTTTATCCCAACAGCTCCCTGGCGCAGGCCTGCCTATCTCCTGCTCAGAGCAATGAACTTCTCTAGTCTAGTTTTCCCCATGGTACTGCAGGAATCACTGAGGGTGGGTTCTGGGTAGAAATACAAAAGAGGCGGAAGCAAGAAGCTCTTTGGAGGCCAGTGCTGTCCAACAGGAATTTGATGTAAGCAATAAATGCAATTCGAAATTTTTTTATAGGCAAAAGAAACGAGTAATGAGACATGATTTTTGAACTTTTTTAAATTGACAATGTCCATAATTAGAGACAATAAACCATGATAATTCCCCTCCCCTCCCCCATTCCCCCTTCACAAATCTACTCTCCATCATATCCCTTTCCTCTTCCTGTTAGTCTCTCTTTCATTTTGATGCACTTTATTTAACCTAAACTGGGCAAAAATTGTCGCTGTGGCTTGTCATCCATAGTTTACACTATAGTACATCTGTAGTTTCCACATCTAGTACATCTTCCCCAGGACAGCTAACCACAGCGCAGCTGCAGACACATGATGGAAAATGGAACGGCAAGCACAATGATGGGCCTTCTTTGACCACGTTTAGGTTATGGAGTGAAACTTCTAATCTCTAATCTCCCCCTGCCTCCCTGCCTGTCCCCCCCCCCGCCCCCCTCCCTGCTACTGGCCTGGCCTTGACATACTTTTTCCTGGCTTCAAATCCTTGCTACCTCAAGTACAAGCTAAGGACCAACACCACTGAACTCACTTGGGAGCTTGGGCCCAAGACAAAGTGTCAGGATACATCTGGGTCTGCTGTATACCTGCATCTGTATCTTGAGGTCTCCCAGGTGCTCTGTAGAGTTGCAGAAGGGCTGCCCGCACCCCTTCCCCTCCCTGCCCCTTTAACCTATCTGGCAAATGAGCTTCTGTCTCGGGCTTCCTTGTTGTCCATCTGAGTGTTTGGCCATTGTCAAATGTTCATGGCACTCTGAAACTGTCCCAGGCTGCAGAAAGTCAAGGGAGCAGGAATTCAATAAGCCCAAATGAACGATGATCACACATGGTCAGCACACACTGATGCTGTGAGCTGGGTCCCGTGCTCAGCACATCTCATGTATAAATTCCTACTCCTCAGAGCCTAGTGCATCTGTATACCTTCTTTAAAGATGAGGTTGGGGGACTAGAGTCCGCACGTAGGTGAATGGGCAGAACAGGACTTGAAACTTGGGTCTGCCTGGTTGGGAAGCTCTGACCCTTTGGCTTTGCTCACGTTGTCCTGTCTTGGTGCGTAAGCAGTCGCTGAGGCATGTGAGGCTGTGCTGAAATCGTTCCACTCTGCTGTCCGTTCTCTGGGGTCTTACCCACAATGCCCACTATACATTTTGTTACTATTGAATATTTTCTTGCTCCTTGAAAACCTTTTGAAAATGCTTCCCGTGCTAAAGGGGGTTCCCAACAATGTCCTACCTTGTCTCTTCCCAGTCTCAGAATCTCCTCATCCACACAACCTTGACTTGGTTCTGCCTGGTGGCTTCCCTACAGACCTTCTGGCTTTTGCATCCCAGTCGGCTTCACCCAGGACTTTTCTGTGGGGAAGGGGGAACCCCACTGAGCCTGCATTAGCATCCTGAGCCTGCCTGACAGCTGCCACAAACCCACTTGCTGCAAGTTCACAGCCTGGCACATACACAAATCAGTTCCAAAAGGCCAAAAGCCACACAGTCAGGTTTTAGCAGCAATGGCACCACTCCTGGTACCAATTCTACTGTTGCAGTCACCTTCATGTTACTGTCAGAAAATACCTGACCAAGAGCAGCTTGTGGGAGGAAAAGGTTTATTTTGGCTTACAGAGACTCAAGGGGAAGCTCCATGATGGCAGAGGGAAACAATGGTATGAGCAGAGGGTAGACATCACCTCCTGGCCAACCTCAGGTGGGCAATAGGAACACGAGAGTGTATCAAACACTGGCAAGGGGAAACTGGCTATAATGTCCATAAGCCTGCCCCCAATAATACATTGCCTCCATGAGGATCCAATTCCCAAATTGCTACCAGCTGGGAATCTAGACCTCAGAGTATATAAGTTTATGGGGGACACCTGAATCAAACCACCACAGTCTCTAAGGCTAGCCTGGATTATTGGGAGGGGAAGACTCCACAGGAGGTAATTCTGGAACTAGACATTAAAGAATAAGTGGGTATCTGCTTTGTGAATAGCCCCAGGGTTAGGCACAGAAGCCAGGGTGACCCAGAACAGTGACAAAACCATCACTGTTGGCACAATGTTTGATTGCCCAGCACCCATGTAAAGCCACATGCACAAAGTGGTGCATGTGTCTGGAGTTCAGTTACAGTGGTAAGAGGTCCTAGGTGCCTATTCTCTCTATCTTCCTCTCTAATAAACAAAAGTATTAAGAAGATAAAGTTCCCCGTATGGCTGTATTAGTATGATAGAGCTGCTGTAACAAGCACTGTGTCCCCCACAGACTGGAAGGGGCCTAAAACAGCAAGCAGTGATTTTTCTCACAGTTCTGCCAGATGGAAGGCCAAGGTGTCTGATGGGTTGAGTTCAAGCACTGCCTCTCTCCTTGGTTTTCAGGCGGTCATTCCTAGTGTTAGCACATCCCTGGCGTCTGTCTTAATCTCTTCTTGTCACAAAGACAGCAAATGATCAGAGACCGCCCGTCTCCAGCCCCAGTTGGGAGTGTGGATTCATGAAGAGCTTGGGTTGCTTACCTGTTCCATGCCAGCAGACGGCCAACAGTGAGAACATGCCAGGAGTCCTGAAGGTCTGCCACCTTTTACAATCAGGGAGGGTTTTTGATCTTTGGAGTTTTTTGTTTTGTTTTGTTTTGCTTTGTTTTTCTTTTCACATCTGGATGGAGGCAGAAAGGGATTTTAACAAGTGAATCTCTCTCTTTTTTTAAAAAAAAAAAAACATTGGAGTGCTGCCCTTTTGTTCTGCCTGAAATTTAAGCCCAGCTCAAGTGGCACCTCTTCCCTGAAGGCTTTCCAGCCGCTATCCCTCAGCCCCACCCCAGAACCTTTCTCTGTCTGGGCTCTCAGGCCTGCATTATTTATCAAAGCCCTGGCTGGGCTGCTCTTTGTGTTTGAAACCTGCCATGTGATAGTTTTTCTTCTGAAGAGCACATGCCTCCATTTCTAAGCATAGCTTATTCTAGAGGCTTGGTGCCAGCCAGAGGGCAACAAACTGGCTTGGAAACCTTTAGCAAACTATCTCACCATGCTCCAAGGCTCAGTTTCCTTATCCATCAAGTGAGGACACAGCTAGATACAGAGAAGTTTATATGAGGACTCTGGAGGAAAATACTCGTGGCAACTGCAAAATTCCAGCTCAGTGGGAGAGCTTAATTGAGATAGAGCTCAACAAAGGCAGTGGTCTATTCAACAATATCATTTGAACGGATGTGTGTATTCATCTGAAATCTGTTTGAGTTGGAAAACACTGTGGAATTCTCTACATAAGAATATACAGCCAGGGCCGGGCGTGGTGGCGCACGTCTTTAATCCCAGCACTCGGGAGGCAGAGGTAGGAGGATTGCCATGAGTTCAAGGCTACCCTGAGACTACAGAGTTAATTCCAGGTCAGCCTGGACCAGAGTGAGACCCTACCTCGAAAAAACCAAAAAAAAAAAAAAAAAAAAAAGAATATACAACCGGGCGTGGTGGAGCATGCCTTTAATCCCAGCACTCGGGAGGCAGAGGTAGGAGGATTGCCGTGAGTTTGAGGCCACCCTGAGACTCCATAGTGAATTCCAGGTCAGCCTGGGCTGGAGTAAGACCCTACCTAGAAAAACCAAAAAAAAAAAAAAAGAATGTACAGTAAGAGGGGCTGGAGAAAGAGCATAAGGACCAGAGTCTGGGTCCCCAGCACCCATGTAAAACCCTATAAGCATGTAATGCCAGTGCTTGGGAAGTGGAGATGGGATCCCATGGGCAGACTGGCTACCTACAGTAGCTGAATCAGTGAGCTATAGTTTCAGGTGAGAGACTTCTCAGTAAGTAAAGTAGAAAGTGAATGAGGAAAAGAGCCAACATTAATCTCTGGCCATATATTTGTGGCACGTGCACGTGCATGCACACACACACACCCACACACACCAGGCACATACACAAAAGTAAGAGTATACAGTTCACGCTGCTCTCAGCCTCGGTCAGAGCAGCTTTTGTTTGTCATGGGTAGCAATTAGCACAGAGACTCATAGTCTGTCAGTTCTGAGACCAACTGACTTGGCCCTAAATGGGACATCTGCATCACACCTTCCAAGACTCAGAGAAGATCACAGAAGAGGGGGATGGAAAGAATTTAGGAACCAGAAGATGGGAGGCATGATAGGAAACACTGTTTTCTGGACATGACATCGTCATTGCGTCCATGAACTCACAGCAGCTATGGTTGCCTTCTTGCACAAGAGTGGGCCTGTCAACCTTCCATTATGAGTAGGGAGGGTGCTCATGAGGCCAGACCTCTCCCAGAGGAGCTATTGGCAGTGAGTGGTTGCTGGAAGAGGCGGAGTCATTTTCTTTATTGGTTTAGCCACTAGTAAACTGCTTATGTTCAGATTAAGAAACTTTCACTCGTGGGCTGGAGAGATGGCTTAGCGGTTAAGCGCTTGCCTGTGAAGTCTAAGGACCCCGGTTCAAGGCTCGGTTCCCCAGGTCCCACGTTAGCCAGATGCACAAGGGGGCGCACGCGTCTGGAGTTCGTTTGCAGAGGCTAGAAGCCCTGGTGCGCCCATTCTCTCTCTCTCCCTCTATCTGTCTTTCTCTCTGTGTCTATCGCTCTCAAATAAATAAATAAAATTTTTTTTAAAAATGTTTAAAAAAAAGAAACTTTCACTCGTGTTCATACAAGCAATCCTAATTAAACATGGAAAGTCACCAAATTAAAAAAAGAGACATGAAAGTAGAAGGGGGACTGTATGAGAAGAAGAGGTTCAGCAGAAGTGGAGGGAAGAGAGTGTAATGGTGAGCTGGATATGACCAAACTATATTATATACACATACAAAGTCAAGAAATAATAATTTTTTAAAAGAAGATACTATTTATATATTGGAAAGACTAGCTCTGGATTTTATATAATAGGCCAATCTACCCAATTTCCACCCCTTTGCTAAGTGGGATTGATAATCTCTGTACCTGAACAAGTTATACCTCAGCCTGCTTGAGTACCCAAAGTTTGAACTATCATGTTCTCTCTTGCAGGCTGACACATTCAGTCCCTTGTTGCTGGGCAGAAGTCAGGGGCCCTTGAGACAGGCTTGGTAGGTAAAAGCAGATAAGGTAGCAATGCTGGAGTCCACATTGCTTGACTCTCTGTACATCAGCCACTCAGGTCTCTCTGCAGAGAAGCCGTGTGTGGTGGCTACAGCCTGTTCCAAGGCATCATTTCTCAGAGTTAGCAGCATTCGCCTGCTGGCCTAATAACTGCTTACTGGATATGAGAGGTAGTAAGCAGCATCCTGGCCTCTGCGCTCTAGAACCGTCTACCAATGGTGTCAACCACAAATATCTCCAGGGGAAAAACTTGCCTATAGTTATAGGAATCACCACGTTAAGTGTCAAACTTGATCTTTGCTATGTGGACTTTCATTAAGTTAGGAGCTCTGCACAAGGGTGAGTTAAAATATTTTCTTCTAATCCCAGGGAAAATTACATCTACCCTTTCTGAGATCACCTTGGCACTTAAAAATACTAGCTACCATTAATAGTTGAATGCTTGTTCTGAGCTGAGCTCTACCATGTTGTGTGTGTGTGTGTGTGTGTGTGTGTGTGTGTGTGTGTGTGTGTTGCACATAAGAAAACGGGTTCTGAGTCCATGCATGGCACACCCATGAAGACAGGAGGAAAAAGAAGAAACAAGCTATGAATATGTATATCAGATTATTCTAAACCCATGCTTTCAACTTGCTCTAATTCTCTGTCTCTGGACATCCCATGACCATGCGTTAGCAACTGAGAAGCTCTTACGGTTTCTGTAGACTGGGGTTCAGGCCCAGCTCCCATGGCCTCTGCAATACTAAAATCAAAGCTGTGGCTGGGATTGGGGGTGACAGGGCTTGTGGGCATGCTCCACTCAGAAAGCTCTCCCTGCAAGTGCACACTGCTGTTGGCAGGATTGGGTTCGTTGCAGGCTCTCTCACAGAGAACCTCAAGTCCGTGCTTGCTGTCAGCTGAGGTCACTGCATGAGGTAGGACCGCTCTCTCAACATGGCAAAGCCGGCACAGGAGAGCCTGTGGCATGATGGATGAGCCAGAACTGCGGAAGGGGCAGTTCATTACTGTGGCTCTATCTCATTGGCTAGAAGCAAGTTGCTACGACAACCGCACTCAGAGAGAGGGCATTTCTCCTGGATCTGCTGCCAGCCTGGGAGGATCATTGAGGCCATCACCCGGGCTTGACACTCTGTGCTGTCCTGGGTTCTGTGGTCTCTGCCCCACACACTTAGAGGCCTTTGCAGCTACTGCTTGAAGTGCTAGTTTGGGATTTGCATTTTGCTCGTGTATTGTCTTAGTCTACTGGGCTGCTATTTAAGAAGAAAAAAAAAAAAAAAAAGCCAGGTGTGGTGGTGCACACCTTTTAGCCCAGCACTTGGGAGGCAGAGGTAGGAGGATTGCTGTGAGTTTGAGGCCATCCTGAGTACATAGTGAATTCCGGGTCAGTCTGAGCTAGGGTGAGACACTACCTTGAAAAACCCCAAAATAAAAAATAAAAATAAAAATGAATAAATAAAATTTAAAGGCCAGACTGGGTCACATCATCATACAGGACGACTTCTCACAGGCGCCAGGGTTGAGAAGTCAAGATTAAAAATGCTCATGGCGTCACTTCTGCTGGGGGCTGTTCCTGGCTTGCAGATAGGTGACTGCCTTCTTGCTGTGTGTTCACATGGTGGAGAGAGACATAATTCTCTCACTTTTCCCTTCTTATAAAGTCACCAATACCATTACAATGGCTCCATCCTCATGAGTTCATCTCAACTCCAATGACCACCTTCTGCGAATGCAGTGGAGATTAGAGCTTCCCTGGATGGATTTTCATGAAGGCAAATGTATAATTCAGTCTACAAGATAGGTACATGTACTTTATCAGAGAGAGAGAGAGAGAGAGAGAGAGAGAGAGAGAGAGAGAGAGAGAGAGAGAGAAGAGAAAGAAGAGAAAGAAACTGATTCTTCTGGAGTTCACATCTTTTAAAATATATTTATCCTAGCCGGGCGTGGTGGCGCACGCCTTTAATCCCAGCACTCGGGTAGCAGAGGTAGGAGGATCGCTGTGGGTTCAAGGTCACCCTGAGACTACATAGTGAATTCCAGGTAAGCCTGGGCTAGAGTGAGACCCTACCTCGAAAAACCAATACATACATACATACATACATACATACATACATACATACGTGTGTATGTGTGTGTATCTCCTAGAATATAAATCAAGCCTTACCCCTTGGTTAGTCTCAAAGTTTTTAGGCTGAGTGGAAAAAAAACTTGGTCATAGAAGCAGAGAGAAATTTCCAGATGAAATAAGCATTAACAGGAGCTGAGGAGGTCCTCTAAGGTAACATGGTGAAGGTGTGTATGACCCATGCCATATAACAGAGAAATGTCAGCTTTGGGCACAGTGAACCCTATGATTGCACCAGTCTCATCAAGTAGCATTTCCCAGAATGCAGTGAGGATATCTATACCTGCCCCAAAGGGCTGAGGTGAGGGCCAAGGAAGACATGCACGAAAGCCTCTGGCATCGTTTACATCTGCAGTGGTGGTTGGTTGGCAGAAACCTGTGATACTGTTTGCTGCTAGAGCAAACTTCTATGAACTTATTGGTAGCAAAATAATAGGAGTTTATTATTCACATTATTGTTCTGAGGGTTGAAAGTCTGGGCTCACATGAAGGTTTTGGCAGGCTTGCCTTTCTTCTGGAAACTAGAGGAAAATGTGTTTCCTCGTTTTCTTAGATCCCAGAGGCCACCTGCAGCCCCCCACTGTGGTCTCTCCCTCCATCTGAAAAAGCCAGCATGTGGGATCTTTTCTTTACTTTGGTCCTCATCTTCCTTTCACCCTTTCTGATTCTAATTCTCCTGCCTCCCTCTTGCAAGAACTCTTGGAGTTGTCTTATATGAACCAGGATCATCTTCTTCCTTAACATCACTAACATTATCATATCTGCAAAGTGTCTGTTTCCTGTGAAAGGTATTGTGGATTGTTTTCCATATGTGTGGAATACCTGTTTTTGTATGTGTGAGGCCATGCGTGTGGAGGCCAAGGTGTGATGCCAAGCGTCTGATTCAATTGCTGACTATCCTATACTTCAAGTCAGGGCCCCTCACTGAACCCACAGCTCGCAAGTTCAGATAAACTAGCTAGCCAGTGAGCCCTGAGGATTCTCTATCTTTACCAATCCAGTGTTGGGATTATGGACCTGAGATTTACATATAGCTTCTGGGGATCCTAACCCAGGTGCCCATGCTTACATAGCAAGCACCTTAACCACTGAGACATCTCACCAGCCCTGTGTTGTACGTGCGCGTATACATATGCCCGCAAGTCTATGGACACTCGTGTTTGTGCAGGTGTAGATGCACATGTGTGCACAAATGGGTAGAGCCAGAGGACAACCTCAGGTGTTAGCCCTAGGCACACCATCCACCTCTTTTTGACAGGGTCTTTGATGGGCTGGGAGCTCACTAGTTAGGCTACACTGACTAGCCAACAAGACCCTAGAATCCTTCTATCTCTACCTCCACAGCTCTGGAATTATAAGTGTGTGCCACCACACCTGGCTTTTTGCTTGGGTATCAGGGATGCTAACTAAGGTTTTCATGCTTGTTCAACCAACACTTTATTTTTATTTTTTTAATTGTTTTTTTGTTTATTGTTATTTATTTAGTTGAGAGCGACACACAGAGAGAAAGAGGCAGATACAGAGAGAGAATGGGCGCACCAGGGCCTCCAGCCACTGCAAACAAACTCCAGACACATGCGCCCCCTTGTGCATCTGGCTAACATGGGTCCTAGTATCCACCAAGCCATCTCCCCATTCCCCTACCTATTGCACCTCTTTATTTATTTTTTCTTTTTTTTTTTTCGAGGTATGGTCTCACTCTAGCCCAGGCTGACCTGGAATTCACTATGGAGTCTCAGGGTAGCCTTGAACTCATGGCGATCCTCCTACCTCTGCCTCCCGAGTGCTAGGATTAAAGGCGTGCACCACCACACTTGGCTCAGCATCTCTTTATAAATAAACTTTATTTATAAATAAAGTTTTCTTGGAAAACAAGCACACCTGTTTGTAAACTTTTTGTTATCCTTGGATTGTTGTGGCAAGATTTATGACTCAGTAACAGAAGAGTAGCTGTGAAAGAAACTACCCAGACCTTTGCACAAAATGCTTGTTGTGGACTGGCTCAGGGTTGAAGCTCAAGAGGCACTGGGGTTTTTAAAAAATAACAGGCTTAGCCGAGTGTGGTGGCGCACGCCTTTAATCCCAGCACTCGAGGGGCAGAGGTAGGAGGGTCACCATGAGTTCAAAGCCACCCTGAGACTACATAGTGAATTCCAGGTCAGTCTGGGCCAGAGTGAGACCCTACCTCAAAAACAAAACAAAACAGGCTTGACTGGGTTAAAAACGTAGGGCTGCATGGCCCCAACTCTGAGGTTGTGGGAGGTGTAAGGAGCAAAGTGAGAGAATTGAATGAAGGAGGTGACTGACTTCAAACATGAAGTTAAGTTTCTTGGCCAGTTGCCCTGAAAGTCTGGGCTGGGATCAGTAAGCAGGAGATTAAAATGAAGAAAAATAATCAATCAAAAAGAAAGAGGCAGGTGTGGTGGTGCACACCTTTAATCCCAGAACTCCAAAGGCACAGGTAGGGGGATTGCCATGAGTTTGAGGCCACCCTGAGACTACAGAGTGAATTGTAGGTCATACTGGGCTACAGTGACATACTACCTCAAAAGCCAAAAAAAAAAGAAAGAAAGAAAGAAAGAAAGAAAAGAAGGGACCAGAGAGATGGCTTAGTTGTTAAAGATGCTTGCCTGCAATGCCTGTCTGCCTGGGGGTCAAGTCTCCAATACACATGTGAAGCCAGAAGCACAATGCAGTACATGTGTCTGGAGTTTGTTTTCAGTGGCAAGAGTCCCTGGTGTGCCCATATACTGTCTGTCATATATATATGTATATATATGTTTAAAAATAAAGGAGCCAGGCCTAGTGGTACTTGCCTGTAATCCAAGTACTCTAGAATCTGAGGTAGGGGAATTATGAGTCCCTATCAGCCTGAGCTACACAGTGAAACGCTGTCTCAAAACAAACTAACAAACAAAAGAAAAACCCATGAAGGAAAGAAGTCCAAGTTGCATGCAACTGAAACAGTAGGGTCCATGTAGAAGGGTGTGGTGAGCTTCTCAGTATTCAAGAACGCCGCAGCTTCCTTGCCTCCCTGCCTCTGAAGGGTCCTGTGTGCACACACGCCTTAGAGAACCTGCTGTGTCCTGCACACCTTCTGCCTTTGACATTCCTCGGTGGAAACCGAACCCGCGGAGGGCGGGGCGTGTTTGGGTTTGTTGCTTTCACAGAACAGCAGCTTGTATGATCATACTGAAAATCTCATTTTTCCCCCATGCACACACCAATCTCAGGTCAATGTGCCTGGCCCAGGCTCCTGCTCTCACTGCCGGCACCAGTGTTCTTGTGGCCTAAACAAACCAGGACAAAAACCAGCTCAGGCCCACTCTGGGTCCCAGATGTTAATGGAAGCTGAGGTTCCTTTAAAAAGCCACTCCTGGGCTAGAGAGATGGCTTAGCAGTTAAGGCGCTTGCCTGCAAAGCTTAAGGACTCATGTTCTACTCTCTAGGTCCCATCTAAGGCAGGCATACAGTGAAGCAAGCACGCAAGGTTGCACATGCACACAAGGGGGTGCATGCATCTGGAGTTCTCTTTCTCACATTAAAAAAAAAGGCCAGTCTGGCCGGGCGTGGTGGTGCACGCCTTTAATCCCAGCACTCGGGAGGCAGAGGTAGGAGGATTGCTGTGAGTTCGAGGCCACCCTGAGACTCCATAGTGAATTCCAGGTCAGCCTGGGCTAGAGTGAGACCCTACCTCGAAAACAAAACAAAACAAAACAAACAAACAAACAAAAAAAGGCCAGTCTGTTGGGCTTGCCTAAAATTTTTATTTTTTTTTTTTAAAGCTGCTGCTTCTGGGAGTTGTAAATAGGAAGAAATAACCCAGTCAAGTGCACTTTGGAGATCACTATTAGCAGGGCATCGGTTTGGCGTGGAGACAGCATGTCAAACTTGTGGTTACTCTCTCAACATAAGCCAACAGTTCCAGGATCGGATCTGAAAGGCCGCACCCCACTCCACAGCAGTCCCCATAAGTGGCCAAGCCAAGAGCATCAGGACAGTTTGCTGTCTGTGCTGACAGACTGTCTGGGGTTTGTGAGGAAGGCACTGTTATTCTATTTCAGGAAATCAGACCAAATAAAAATCATTCCAATTAAAAAGCGCCACTGGGTAGGAGAACAGCAAGTGCCCAACTCACACAAAACAGACCGACCGCAAGCACAGCCTTTCTGGAGTCGCTGCCTCAGAGCCTCGAGTTTGCTCAATGGGATCAAAGCGTCCTGGCAAATTGGGCTGAGAGGATTTCTTTCTTTTTTTTTTTTCTCCACACAGCCACCACAAGGCATCTTGATGTGCCTGTCATTTACAGCAGCCCGGAGGAGGAGAAGGATCTAAAAGGGAGTTTGCTTTCAAACACTCCAGAGCCCAGTTATCATGTAGCTTATTAACAATGAGCCTCAGATCACCACTACATACATACTAAGCAAGGCGCATGCATACCGGCGTCTGGACAAGCTGCAGTAAAAGCCTGCAGTATGAGGCTTGTCCTGGTATCTCTTAATTTAGGAGACTGGGCTCTGATAGGACTGTCGTCGGAATGTCAAATGTTCCCCCACAGGACATTTGCTGGTAGTGTTTAAATAAGTGTTGTGGTCACCTTCTCATTGCTGGGACAAAGCACCTGACCAAAAGCAGCTGGTGGGAGGAAAAGAGTTATTTTGGCTTACAGTCTAGAGGGGAAGCTTCATGGTGGCAGGGGAAAGCATGGTATCACCTGGGCCGCAGCAGGAGAGGGAGCTAGGCTCTGGCAAGAGGGAGCTGGTTCTTTTCCTTCGAGGTAGGGTCTCATTCTGGTCTAGGCTCACCTGGAATTATCTATGGAGTCTCAGGGTAGCCTCAAACTCATGGCAATCCTCCTACCTCTGCCTCCCGAGTGCTGGGATTAAAGGCATGCGCCACCACACCCAGTGGAGCTGGTTCTAACACCCTCAACCCTAACCCCCAACAACACACCTCCTCCAGCAAGGATCCACCTCCCTAACTCCTACCAACTGGGAACCAAACAGCCAAAACACATGAGTCTATGGAGGGTATCTGATTCAAACCAGCAGAGGAGGCTACGGAAGCTCTGGAGCTCTCAGAGCCTTGTCCACTGTCACAGTCCCACCACCACGAGCTGAACTGCCCGCCAGACCTTCCCAGCCATGATGGACTAACTCCTGACCACAGGAGCCCAAGTTCACCTTTTCTCCCTTACGTTGTTCCTATCAAGTATCTTGTCTCAGCAGCGACAGGTGCCCGTACTGGTTCTATATTTTTTAATTTAATTTTTTACATGTGTGTAGATGTATGTGGGTACACCTGTGTGTTGTGTGTGGGTACCTGTGTGGACATGTGCATGTGGAGGCCCCAGGTTGATGTAAGGTGTCTTCCTCAATTGCTCTCCACCTTAGTTTTTGAGATACTGTCACTCATGCAGCTAGACTAGCTAGCCAGCAAGCCCCAGGGGTCCCCCATCTCCACCACCACCCCAGTGCTACAATGACAAGCACAGGATGCTGTGCCTGGCTGTTAGGTGGATGCGCAGGTCCTCATACCTGTACGGCGAGCACTTTTGTAAGTGAGCTAGCTTCCCAGCCTTAATACAAGCTCTAAATGTTCACAAAGATAAACACTGTGTACAGTTAAAATTGCATTTGAAACATCCCTTTGAACACACACAAGCGCAGGGAGATCATGCCTGTGAGAGGCGGAAGCTTGCCTGCCTGCTGGCCTCACTCTGGGTGAGTGTGTCCTTGGCACTGGGAGGTAGAGCTGGGAGAATCCCCATGGCTTACTGGTTAACTAACATAGTCCAATCAGTGAAGTCCAGTTCAGTGAAAGACCATGTCAAAAAATAAGATGGAGGGCAGGCGAGATGGCTTAGCAGTTGAGGCATTTGCCTGCAAAGCCAAAGGATCTAGGTTCGATTCCCCAGGACCCATGTAAGCCAGATGCACAAGGTGGCACATGTGTCTGGAGTTCGTTTGCAGTGACTGGATGCCCTGGCGTGTGCATTCTCTCTCTCTTTCTCTCTCTCTGCTTCTTTCTCTTAAATAAATAAGATGGAGAGTGACTGAGGAAGACACCTGGCTTGACATCAACATCTAGCCTCCACATACATATGCACACGTGTGCACACGTGCTCATGTACCCACACACATCTGTGCATCCACACTCATATGAACATGTGCGCACACACGCATGTCACACACATGTGCATGTACAAAAATATTAAGATGTGTTTCACCCCTTCCAAGAACATATCTGTGCCGACATGAGGCGATCGTGTCTTTGTTGAGACTGCATGGTTTTCTCTCATGGAGGTGGCCCTCCATCACTCTTACTTTCTGGCGTGTGTGCCTTTCACATCTAACCAGGGCTGGCGCATGCAGACAGTGTCACAGGTCGGAAAGAAGGTGTAGGATTCCCAAGCTCTCTCACAAAGGCTGTGCGAGCCTCTGCCTCACTGTCTGCTTGGAGCTCTGTCCAGAGGGACCACTCACCAGGTCATCAGGGCACTGGCTAGCCAGTGAGTGAGCACCTCAGACAGGAATTCCTAGCCCAGAGATGCAAGCCTGGGTGACATCTGACAGTGGTCTACTGGTGGGTCAGAATCAGAGCCTCCTGCCAACCCCGCCCCCAAGCCCAGGAGAATTATAAATGATGACTGTGGCTTAAGCCGCAGGGCTTTGGCCTGGTGGTGAGGCAGTGCTAGCTGACAAGTGCATTTAACGTAAGCGCTCTCCTCCCTCGCGTGGGATGGAGGGAGGCCCTCGGTGGGGACTGCAGCGTGACAGGAAGGAGGGAAGCAGCTGAAGTTCACTCTCCTTGAGATTCTGCTAACACAGCACAAGGTGTGTCGTGATCCACATGAAATAAGCTAGCACCCTGTGAATCCAACCCACCTGCACCGTTCTGCACTCCGGAAGGCATCATGAGGATTCTGAATGTACTCATCTCCCGGCGTTGCCATGACAAAATACCACAAAGTGGGTGGCTTTAAACAACAGAAATGTGGGCTGGAGAGACGGTTTAGTGGTTAAGTGCTTGCCTGTGAAGCCTAAGGACCCTGGTTCGAGGCTTGATTCCCCAGGACCCATGTTAGCCAGATGCACAAGGGGGCGCACATGTCTGAAGTTCGTTTGCAGTGGCTGGAGGCCCTGGTGCATCCCCATTCTCCCTCCCTCTCCCTCCCTCCCTCTCTCTCTCTCTCTCTCTCTCTCTCTCTCTGTTGCTCTCAAATAAATAAAAGAAAATAAGTAAACAACAGAAATGTGTTCTCTCTCAGTCCTGGAGGTGGGGATCTGCAATCAAGGGCTGCACAGTCCATCATGTGGGAAAGGCGTGGCGGCAGGAGCTTGGGGCAGCTGTCTGCCGTCAGGAAGAAGAGAGAGATGAATGCTTCTGCTCATCTGGCTTTCTTCTCCAACGTGCTGTTCAGGACCCTAGCCCACGGGATGGTTCTGTCTACATCTTAAGGTGAGCCTTCCCAACCTAAAGAATCCAGAGATTTCTCTCTAAATCCAATCACATTGGCCATATTAACCATCACCCTGGGTAAGCTGAGAAAGAGGCAAGAACTGACCCAGGGCTGCAGGGTAACAGAGAGCCACAGGCGGCTGGTGGGAGAAATCTCACTAGAGGCTGGAGACAGACATCAGCGCTGGAGGACAGGTGGCAGGGGAGCAGGGTGTAGGTGCCAACCTTCTTCTACAACCTTGCAAGCAGCAGAGGGGAATGGGATTTGGGACCTGGGTTGGGTCCTAGCAAGGAAAGTGCAGGGCCGAGCTACAGGTGAAACCAAGCAAGCAGGGTCCGGAGCCAAGTTGGGGCTGCAGATGTGAGGTTGGACCTCATCCAAACACAGGGCAAATGAACATGTGGGAGCGAAGGAGGTGCTTGTGACAGGGAGGCTGGCAGAAAGGGGAACAGAAGACAGGCTGGGAGAACCCTGGATGAAGCAGACCCTTGTGCCTCAACTTGTTTAATTGGATGTCTTCAGTCGCTAGGTAATTGCCACCCAGGGTGAAACCAGGGCCCTAGGGAATTCCATCATTACTTATCCCCAAACCTCTGAAAGCTTCAGGGACGATTAGAAAAAAAAAAAAAATTCTTACTTCTCCCACACGGCTGATGTTCATTTTGACAGGGAACCTCAGAGACATGCAGTCTCCATTCAGAAAAGTGAGCGGGGCTGGGGAGACACCTCAGTCAGTAAAGTGCTTTCTGGGCAAACACGAGGACCTGCATTCGGATCCCTATCACCCCAAAAAAGCCAAGTAAGGTGGATGGAATGTGCCTATAATCTGAGCCCTGGGGAGAGGGTGGAGACAGGGTATCCCTGGGGTTCAGTGGCTAGCTAATCCAGCTGAATCGGTGAGTTCCAAGGTCAGCTACAGACCCCCATCTCAAAAATAAGGTGGAGCACAATTAAGGGAGACATGTGATGTCCATTTCACACATAAAACAAAAATGAGTAGTGTGTGTTCAGAGTTCACAGAAGGGCCCAGCTATACCTTATGTTAGAGTGCCTGTTTAGCCTGGAGATCCTGGGTTTAATCCCTAGCACTTCATAAAACCTGTGATCGTCTATGCTGGTAATGCAAGCACTCAGGAAGCGGTGGTAGGAAGATCAGAAGTTCAAAGCCATCCCTGGCTGTATAGAGAGCTGAAGGCCAATCTAGGCTACATGAAGCCCTGTCTCACATACAAACAAACAAACAGACAAGGCAGCAAAAGTTCAAAACCAGAGTTCATGCTGGAGTCTGGTGCTGTGATCTGTATATTCATTCTACATCTTATTAGACTGGGACCCCCGCCCCCCCGTCCCACCCAGTGACCAGGGCAGTGCATCTCAGCCTCCTTCTCCACAACATGGGGATAATAATGACACCTACTGAGCTGTCCAGAAAGTGACTCACTGGGACAGTGCTATGCTTTTATTGAGGGGTCTATGAAGAGGATGCGTATTACTTTTCTTGTTACTGTGACCGAATACTTGCCAAGAGGCACTTTAAGAGAGGGAGAGTTTATTTTGCAGCTGGCCACATTGCATCTGCAGTCAGGAAGCAGAGAGGCGTGAATGTGGTGTGGCCAGCCTCTTCATTCTGGGACCTTAGCACGTGTGAAGATGCCACTCACAGGATGCGTCTTTCCACCTCATCCTAATGCCCAGAGATTTGTTGACAACAGAGGTTAATCAGTAGAGATTATCACAGACAAACACATTTAATCAGGCATGGGGCCACTGGGGGAGGGTGGGGTATATTTGTTTTCATTGGGACCATGGGGTGGAGGGCGGGGGTCTCTTCAGAGAGCTAAAGGGCAGAAGCTCTGGACCTATATGGCTCCAGTTCAAATCCTGGTTATGCCACTTGTTAACTCTGAGACCTCTGGGCCTCAGTTTCCTCATCTGTAAATTGACAGCTCCCTTCCTCCTACTTCCCAGACCTGTGTCTCCATACAGCCAGACCAAGCTTCCCAATCCCACAAGGCACAGTCTTGCAATGGGGGCATCAGAGTAGCGGTTCCTATGAACGTTGTGGAGTTGTTATGCAAGTGAAGTGAACTACGTGTGAGATACACTTAGAAGAGCAGCCCTCAGAGCGAGGGCTGCCGAAGTACTTCATGTAACTCTCAGCCCCTCCTTCCATCCTCACACATATCAGGGGCAGAGCCCCTCCCCCATACACATCTTCATCCAGCAAGTCAAGATCTCCAAATGCAGCAGTCTCTGAATGCCTCATTTGGCAAGGTGGCATGAGTGGCGAGGAGCCTCCTTTGCTGCTCAGTGCTTGACTGTCACACTAAGCTCTGTGTCCAGGACACACCTTTATCAGACAGAGCTCTCAGTGGGAGACTGGATTTAGATACTGAAAATAAACTATGGGGGCCATGCAATCTCGCCTCTGAGCAAGTCAGTGGAAATGACACAGGCCAGAAGTCATCTATCTTTCTTTCTTTCTCTCTCTTTCTTTTTTTAGAGACAAGCCCAACGGACTGCCTTTTTTTTTTTTAATGCAAAAGACAGAGAGAGAGTAGAGAGAATTGGCTTGCCAGGGCCACTGCAATCAAACTCCACATGCATGTGTCACCTTGTGTGCATGTGTGGCCTTGTGCACTGCATCACTGTGCATCTGGCTTATGTGGGACCTGGAGAGTTGGACATGAGTCCTTAGGCTTCGCAGGCAAGTGCCTTAACCACTAAGTCATCTCTCCAGCCCTCGTCTTTCTTTTCTCAAGGTGAAGTGTCACTTTGTAGCCCAGCCTGACCTGGAATTCACTATGTAGCCCATGGCTAGTCTTGAACTCAGCATTCTTCCTATCTTAACTTCTAGGTATGAGTCCCCATATCTGGCTTCAAAAGTTATCTGTTTTTGAACACACTCTCCTGTTGCCATTGTCCATCTGATGTTAGCCAGAAGGTGATGTCCACCCCTGCTCATGTCATCATTCTCCCCTGCCATCATGGAGCCTCCCCTAGAGTCTGTAAACCAAAATAAACCCTTTCACCCCTCCCCCACAAAAAAGTTGTCTATTTTGCTGGCTGGAGAGATGGCTTAGCAGTTAAGCGCTTGCCTGTGAAGCCTAAGGACCCAGGTTCAAGGCTCGATTCCCCAGGACCCATGTTAGCCAGATGCACAAGGGGGTGCATGCATCTGGAGTTTGTTTGCAGTGGCTGGAGGCCCTGGTGCACCCATTCTCTCTCTCTCTCTCTCTCTCTCTCTCTCTCTCTCTCTCTCTCTTTCTCTGTCTGTGTCACTCTCAAATAAATAAATAAAAATGAACAACAACAAAGTCTATTTTTGAGGGAGGCAGGGGAGAGAGGATGTGTCCACAGATGATCAGGCATACATGTAGGGCACGTGGAGTCCAAAGGACAACCTCAGGTGTCATGCCTCAGGCACACTGTCCGCCTCTTTTTGAGACAGAGTCCCTCATTGGTCTGGAGCTCAGGAATTAGGCTAGACTGGCTGGCCATTGAAGTCCTGTTTCTGCCTCCCCAGGGCTGGATCTGCAGGTGTAAGCTGCTATGCCTGGCATTTTCACAAGGATGCTGGGCATTGAATTCAAGTCCTCATATGTGCAACGCAAGCATTTTACTGACTGAGCTATTAACCCAGCACAAGAAGTTATCTCTGAAGTGAGGTAAAGGGTTGTTTAGTCCCCACTGCAGCTTTGCTGGCCTTTTCCCCAGACACCTGTCACCCTGACCCTTTGACCTGTTTCAAGACTTGAGTCTTAATTTTCTGCTTCAAATTTTCTGACAGCCTGTCTCAGTGCCCTGCTTTTGAAGCCTCACTTCCTTCCCCCTACACTCCAGTCATGCCTCCCCACAACACACCCCGTATTCCTGATGCCACAGCTCACGGTCTCGAAATGGTGTGTTGGCAAGAGTGACTGTCACTAGAGGGCTACGAGGTGGAGGAAGAAGCAATGCAAAGAGAATTTGTCTCGGTGGATGATGTCTGTGCATTCTCCTCTCAGACCATTTCCCACAGGCTTTCCTTGCTGTTCCAGAGCCTGTGCTTGAGCATGCCTCTTCCACTCTTGCCTTAGATGGCCAGCTCTCATTCTCCAAGGCCCAGCATCAAAGTCTCCTATTCAGAAAATCTTTGGCAAATCAAAGTCTCTGAGTAGCTCCATCCCTCTTCTAACAGTTTTGTTTATTTTTCTCTCATGACATTGGTCATAATTTTTGGTCATTCAGTTGTCTGCTGATTCACTCCACCCCACCCTCTATCCCATCACCTCTTTAGATTCCTTATAAACAGACCACACACAAGATTTTCCAGGGCTGGACATTTGTAAGGTTCTTTCTTTCTCTTTTCAGTGTGCGTGTGTTTGTGTGTGGTGTATGCTTGTGTACATGCAGATGACCCCACCCCTTGCATGTACATACAGAGGCCAAAGCACATCAGGCGTCCTCCTGTGTTGGTTTGAATCAGATGTCCCTCATAAACTAGTGTGCTTTGAACGCTAGGCCTCCAGCTGGTGGCGATTTGGGAGGCAGAGCCTTGCTAGCGGAGGTGTGTATTTAGGTATATTTCTGGGTGTGTTACTCACCACACCCAACAACATACCTAATGCTAGTGGGGATTAGTTCCCGTTCTGTAGCTGCTGTGGGAGAGGTGACATCCAGCCTCTGCTCATGCCATGCTTTCCCCTGCCTTCATGAAGCTTCCCATTGAGACTGTAAGCCCAAGTAAAACCTTTCCTCCCACTGACTGCTTTTGGTTGGGTGTTAAAGCAACAGGAAGGTAAGTAACTATAACACCTCGTCTACTATTCACACACGTGTTTCCACGAGACAGTGTCTCTCACGGAACCCGGAGCTGCTATTTTCAGACACACTAGGTGACCAGTGAGCCCAAGTGATTCTCCTGTCTCAGCTGCCCTCAGGACTAGGGCTACAGATGTGTGTGGCTATGCCCCGCTGTTTGTGTGGGTTCTGGGGAATTGAACTAAGATTGAATCAAGCCCTCTCAGGTGCTCATGCTTCTTTCTAGCACACTCTGTATGTAGGGTTCTCAGCAAGTAGTTATAAATAAATATCATGATTTTTCAACCTCTGCAATTCACTGCAGGTTGAGCAAGGGTCCCTTTTCCACAGTTCCTAGGACCAACAATGTGTGGGATTTCAGGTTTATTTTGGATTCTAGAGTATTCACATTGTATAATGAGATATTGTAGGAATGGCACCAAAAGTCCCCACCCAGAATTCATGTTTTATGTGCCCCTATCTACAGAGCCTGCAGGTAAGTTGATGTGAGGTTTCTGTGTCCCTGCTTTCTGGTTATTGCTTATTATGTGAGGCCAAGCCCTGGGTTTCCACTTCCCATGTCAGGTCAGCAATCCAAGCATTATTGACTTTCAAACTGGGGACTTGTTTTCAGACAGGGGATGTTCAAGCAGTGGTAGTCTGTGACCTTGGAAAAGCCACTTACACAAGGCTCTGAAGATGAAGGTGACATTGGCTGTGACCTCTCCTCCCGTGAGGATTACAAGGATTAACCTCCTGACACCACTGCAAAGTCCCTTAAAGTGCCAAGGTTTGCTATCAAGACAATTAGCTAAGCCCTAACCATTGTAGAGTCTGGAACAGAGACATGCGTTGCTGTTTGAGAGGACACAGTATTCTTCATCTTGATTTTTCATCTTCTCTCTGTGTGTGTATATGTATGTGACATGTATATGTGTGTATGCATAATATACATGCATTGTGTGTGCCCCGAGTACACACTAGCCAGCCAGAAAAGTGTGTGTCCTCCTTCATCACTCATGCATGTGTTTCCTTGAGATGAGTCCCTCACTGAACCTGGAGCTGTCATATTTCTTGTCAGGCTGTGGGACTTATAAGCATCAGCAATTCTGTAGTCTCTGCTCTCATCAGGAGTGGAGTTACAGACATGCATGGTCATGCCTGGCTCCTTACCTGAATGTTGGGGATTAACCTCAAATCTTGATACTTTTGCATAGCCAGTACTTTCTTCCAAGGGAGCCATCTCTTTAGCTCCCAATTTTTCATTCTTTTAACTTATCCCTGACCCAAAGACTATGTAGCAAGTACCATAGCTTCTGGGAGTTGCCCAGGAGGCTAGCTTAAGGCGGAGCCACTTCTCCCTGGACTCTGTGTCACCAGCAGATTGCAATGCCATTATCACATGGCTCAGTTTGTGGGTCATGTCTCCTGTGGTCTGCACAGCAAACCTCACCTGAACTCCTGTGAAAGGGAAGCTCTGGCTCTGAGGATGGTGTCCCTCCAGCCATCCACACTCAGAGGGCACCACCCTGTGTCCCCAGCTTGCCTGTTATTTTGCTGACAAAATGCATACTTTTCCTATTTCCTCTTGGACTCACTGATGCGCCCACCACACCTGAGTACTAAATGGTTCTCTGCATTGTGATTAGCAGGGAGTGTGTTCCCACTTCATGGCTGATATGCTGGAGTCGCAAACAATGACAAGAGAGTGAGGACCAGCACCAGCCTTCTTGTGTCTGTAACTGCGGTGGTTTGAATGAGATGTGTCCATTGTCTCACGTCATTTGAATGCTTGGTCCCCAGCTGGTGGCAATTTGGCAGCTGGAGGAGACGTGTCGCTGGAGGTGGGCTTTGGAGTGTTACAGATCAGTTTCCCCCTTGTCAGAGCTCAGCTTTCTCCTACCAGTGTTGCTGTTAGGCATGATACCCAGCCTCTGCCCTTCTACCATCTTTCCCCTGGCATGGTAAAGCTCCTTTTGCCTCAGTGTTGCAAGCCAATATAAACTTCTTCCTCCCATTAGCTGCCTTTGGACAAGTGTTTGGTCCAGCAATGTGAAGCTAACTGCAAGAGCCAGAGTGCTAATTTAACTCTAAACACCTCTTTTGAAATGGCCATGGCCCTGAATGGTATGATTCTGGAGCACTGCATCTCACACTTGACCTTGTGCAGGACTCACCTTGTGAAAATGCATTCCAGGGGCTGCATCTCTAACAGCTCCCTAAAGATGCTCATGTCAGAACTCTCTGGTCCACCCTGGCAGTAATGGGCTGTTGGCACTCAGACTTGACTGTACACTGGGCTTCTCCGGGGGACTTTAACATTATTGATGTTGGATCTCATTCAGAGACATTCACATAACCGGTTGGACTGGAAATAGAGATGCTTTTGTTTTCTTAATGCATCTCATGTCAAGAGGTGTACAAATGTGTGCAGCTGTGTATGTAACATGTGTGGAGGCCACAGGACAGCCTCGGATATCATTCCACAGAAATGCTGTTCATATGTTTTATAATGTGCATGTGTGTGTGACACACATGTTTTCATATGGATGAGTGCAGGTGTGTGTGTGTGTGTGCAGAGGTCAGAGCATATGTTTTACAATGTATGTGGATGTGTCTGATACATGTGTGTTCACAGGGATGAGTGCAGGAGCATGTATGTGGGGGTCAGAGGACAGCTTCCAGCATTGGTCCTTGTCTTCCACCTCATCTGAGGCAGGGGTCTCTCCTTCTCCTTGCTACCCACTCTGATGCATTCCCAGGATAGTTGAGTCATAGCTTCCAGAAAATTGCTGCCTTCACCTCCCTAGTGCTGGGATTATAGGATTAGGCAGCCACACGGCATTTTATATGAGTTCTGGGGATCGAACTCAAGTCCTCAGTCTTGCGAGAAAAACCACTTTAGTGACCCTGAAAGTCTTTAAATAGCTTCCAGGTGATTCTAGTCAGTAGCCTTGGTCACCCACACTGCACTGCACATGAATGAGTCAAGGCTTTTAAAAATCACCTTTTATCCTTGAGAAGAGCACTTGCTTTGTAGACTTGTCTCTGAAGGGTTCTTGCTGTCAGTGCCTGACCAAACCTGCTGGGAGTTTAGACTCACTCTAGCCACCTAACTGGAAATGGGAAATGAGTTCTTGACAGTCATTGTGATATGATCGGGTGCAAGTCTAGAGCCAGATAGGCAGGAGTGCAGAGCCAGAAACGCTGAGCATTGCCTGGGTGCCCTCAGCCTGCGTTGGCCTGCCCCATTCTGGCAACGTGTTCTGTGCATGCTGCCCCTCCCTCACCACTGCCCTGCCGACTCAAGATCACAGGCTCTGAGCTCTTATCTATATACATGCTGCCCCCCCCCCCACACTACACTGTACTAGAGACTAAGACCACAGGTTCTCAGCTTCAAATCCTCCTAGTACCCGATCTTCCATTCTAGTTCTCCCACTTATCAGGCATGTGACTTGTGTGAGTTTGATGTAGCTTTGCTGGTTGGACTCGTTCCAGTCCTCTGTGTCCAGTTCTAAGTGTCTGCTGCTATTGTCACTGCCCTCCACATCTCCATCCCTCCTCTGCTTGAGTATGGCTGAAGCCTTAGTTCCATAAGCACACCACGTTCCTGTTAACCACAGGGCCTTTGCACATGCGTGTTGTTTTCTGCATAGAGTTATTTCATTCTCCTTTCAATCTAGTTCATGTCTCTTGCTGCTCCTTACATCAATCCAACTGTTTCTCCTCCTGGAAGCCTTTCGCCTCCCTGCCTTCTCTGGCCATGCTTGTTCACACAGCTAAAAATGTATTTCCTCTATAAGCATTGTTTGAGCACATACCACGTACATACTATATCCTCTGTGCTGGGAATATTGCAGATTATCCAAAAAGACCTTTAAAAAAGAAAAAAATTCAAGCCGGGCGTGGTGGCGCACACCTTTAATCCCAGCACTCGGGAGGCAGAGGTAGGAGGATCACCATGAGTTCAAGGCCACCCTGAGACTCCATAGTGAATTCCAGGTCAGTCTGGGCCAGAGTGAGACCCTACCTCTAAAAACCAAAAATGAAAAGAAAACAAAACAAAAAATTGGACCCAGGGAGATGACTCAGCCAGTAAGAACCTAGTTCACCCTGAATTAGGGTCCCTGCCCCCATGTAAGCAGCTGACTGTGGCAATCCCCACTTCTAACCTCAGTCCTGCAGGGAGCAGACAGGAGAGTGGCCAGGGCTCCCTGGTCACCTACTCTGACTGAACAACTGCAGCAACCCGAGATCAGCAGCTGGGCGATAGAGGAGGATTCTCATGTTTTCCTCTGGCCTCTGTGCACATGTATTGGGCACATGCATATGCGCGCGCGCACACACACACACACACACACACACACACACACACACACAAAGATTACATGAACATGCACAAAAATCAAGTATGAAAAATAATGATTGGGGGCTGGAGGGATGGCTTAGACTTAAGGCACTTGCCTGCAAAGCCAAAGGACCCAGGTTCAATTTCCCAGGACCCACGTTAGCCAGATTCAAAAAGGGGTGCACGCATCTGGAGTTTGTTTGCAGTGGCTGGAGGCCCTGGCAAGCCCATTCTCTCTCTCTCTCTCTCTCTCTCTCTCTCTCTCTCTGTCACTCTCAAATAAATAAAGATAACAAAACAATTTTAAAAAATAATAATGATTGGGCTGGGGGGGGATGGCTTAGCAGTTCAGGCGCTTGCCTGCAAAGCCAAAGGATCTAGGTCCAACTCTCCAGGACCCATGTAAGCCAGATGCACAAGGTGGTGCATGCATCTGGAGTTTGTTTGCAGTAGCCAGAGGCCCTGGCATGCCTATTCTCTCTCCATCTGCCTCTTTCTCTCTCTCCCTCCCTTTCTCTAATAAAATAAATTTAAAAATAAACAAAATATTAAAAATAAAGAAATAAAACCTTAAAAAGGAAATCAGGATAAAGATATAGCTCAGTGGTAGGGCATGCGTCTAGTATGTACAGAGCCCTGGGCTTATGAGCAGCACTAGAAAGGGCGGGAGGGATAGAAAGGGGAAGAACGGAGGCCTCATTAAACTGGCCGACCAGAGACAGGGAATATGCTTGAGAGACAAAGAAGGAGTAGGAAGGTGGACAGAATGGTTGGTCCAGAAGGCCACCAGTGACTAGTGGTGAGTGTGAAAGAACCTGGAGGAAGTCACATGGGGACCTAGGAGAACAGTATGTACAAAGGCAAAATTGCACCAATGCCTCCTGTGTTATGAGGGGCTTTGATGCCTGACACACCGACACAGATTGCAGACTGGCAGGGTAAGAGCCCTGTCCTTTTCTTCCTGGCACTATCCTCCTTGGCCAGTGGTAGGCACTCAGTTAGTAAATATTAAATGTCTGCTTGCTGAGCCTTCTGGGATTTCTGCAGGAGATGAGCAGTATGAGGGAAGGGCAGGATTCCCTCATGGGCTGGTCCACACCGACACTGTCCATACTTCTCACCTGTTGGACGTCACCATCACCAGAACAGAGAAAAATCTCCTGAATGAAAATGAAGGAGTTGTTGTTTTTCTATTCACATCTCTTTTAGGACCATCTCCCTTCCTCCAAGCCAGTGAGTTTCTATAGGGAAAGCAGAGGAGAGGAGGGGAGGGAAGAGGGGGAAGGGAAAAGGGAGAGGGGAAGGGAGGGGAGGGGAGGAGAGGAGCTATGTGCAAGGAGCCCACAGCAAAGAGCCAGGTGCAGATGGAATCTCAAAGCAGACACTTGCAGCCCATCTCCAGGAAAGCACTTCTGAAGTCCAAAGCCAGTGTGTCTGTGAAAGAGAAACACTGAATAGCTTTACAGAACGGAGACTTTTCTTCCTCCAAATCAAAAGGCAAAGCTGTAACAGAGGAAGACAGAATTATCAATGAGGACTAGATCAGAGTGTGCATACCAGCAGGAGGGAGGAGCCAGAGGGATGGACGGTGTGACGGGGAGAGGTCCTGTAGCTTTAGCATGGTGGGAAAGGTAACAGGGGCCACTGGATCGGCTGCAGGACCCCTGAGCATCCAACCACAACACTGTAGAGAGACTAGATGTGAGGTGTGGCTGTGAAAGCTATAGAGGAACAAACTCAGCCCTCACCAGGGCACTGCCCCATTCACGGCTTGTGTAACACTGCACAGAGAACACATCACTTAGGGAGAGCCTGCTGTGACTTCTGTCCACCGCCCATTGTGCCTCATTTAAAAGCTGAGAAAGGGTGCTGGAGAGACGACTTGGAGGTTAAGTGCTTGTCTGTAAAGCCCAAGGATCCTGAGTCGAGGCTCAATTCCCCAGGACCCACATAAACCAGATGCACAAGGAGGCACACGCATCTGAAGTTCGTTTGCAGTGGCTGGAGGCCCTGGTGTGTCCATTCTCTCCCTCTCATCCTCTCTCTCTCTCTCTCTCTCTCTCTGCCTCTTTCTCTCTCTATCTGTCTGTCACTCTCAAATAAATAAATAAAAGCTGAGAAAAATGGCTGGATAGGTTGCTCAATGGTTAAGGTGCTTGCCTGTAAAAGCTAAGGACCTGAGTTTCATTCCCCAATACCCACATAAAGCCAGATGCACAAGGTGGCTCATGCAGAGTTCATTTGCAGACCCTGGCACTCTATCTCTTTCTATTTATCTGCCCCTTTCTCTCTCTCTTAAATGAATAACTTTTTTTTTTTTTTAAGCTGAGGAAGAAAATGGGATTGGGGAGTTTAGGAGATATATCCAAAGTCACACGGCCCAAACCTGCCACAGAGCATTTGGAGACAGGCTGACTGACCTCATGGACCATGGTTACCATGGGCTGGGGAGGTAATCTGCCCATAGATTCCTCATTTCCACCCTACAAATCCAAGCAGCAGGCCAGGCTGGTGGCTTTCCGGTGTGGGATGCCTGTCTCAGGCCTACAGCGGAGCTAAGATCTCAGTGGATCCTTAGGCTGTGTGAGCCTGTCTTCAATCACATAGGAGCAACCCAACCTTGTTCATCACCACCCTCCTTCCCATGCCTCCTCTAATTTCTCTCCATATCCTTTATGATAAGCCACCGCACCAAGGGTGATTTATAGTCCCACTCTCATCTGCCTAGCGTTTTAAAAAAACCCGAGAAGAATTAAATTGGATGGCGCTCTCCGGGAGCTCATCTCTCGCTGCACCTCTCTAGTTACCAGAGCTGCATCACGCTGTGTTCTAATGGCTTCCTAATGGGCATCTTAATCTGCCATTAGACCCATTCACCCAGTGCCCCTGCTGGATGCCTTGGCCAGCAGGCTGTTGGATGAGGTATGACCTCAGAAGGGTGGCACTCGGACATTTTTCTAGGGTCACAAACCCAAATGCAGCCAAGTCCAGCAAGTGGTAACATAAAGGGCACAAGCGGGTGAGGACCTTGGCTCCCAACTAAAGGGCATCCCTAGCCAATGCGCCCATGGTGGATAGGTGGGGAAGTGGACCTTGATCGCATTTTCTGAGCCAAGCTACAAACGCAGAGTTGTCTATATAATTGGCTCACTTTTAAAAAGTCAGCATCTATGTGAAAACATTGTTTGTAAACACCAGGCAGGTCAAATAAAACGTGATTGGGCAGCTCGGGTCCCAGTCGACTTCTCCAGTATTGCCCAGAGCCCTCACATCATGTTGCCCCAAAGACCTCCTCCAGCTCTGCTCAGCATGGATAAGAAAACTGCTAACTGGTCACTTCACCACCCAATTAGGCAGCGCTGTGCATTGCCACCTCTCCAAACACAGGAAAGAAACAGATGAGAAATCCAACCCTGCTTAGATTTCCATTACACTGGTGAGGTCATCTTTGCCACACCCTTGGGTTTAAGGGGCACAATCCTATCCTGCCTCAAACTGAGCTTCTCTTTTCTGGGAGTCTGAGCCAAAGCCCTGGTCACCCCCAGCCATGGGTCAACCTCACTGTGCAGGGTAAACACTGGGCACCTGGGGGTGACGTGAGTTGGTGATGTGTTGCTATAGTAACCCATGACTTGCAGAGCCATACAGTCTTTGGAGATGCTCTGAATGGGGCACGGGGCTTTATGTCATCCTCCAGGTCTGGCTAGCATCACAGGGACATATTCCTTTAAGGTGCTGAGCAAGTGTCCCTCTCGAGAGGAAATGTACTGTGTGAATCCCATTTTCAAGGTGCTGGGTATCTGTGACACTGGGTCTCTGTATGAGTCACTTCACTGGAGCTTCAGTGACTCCATCTGGGAAATGGAGATGTTGGGGTGAGGGAGATGACTCAGGGGGTAACAGTGCTTAGTGTACAAGCACATGGGCCTCATTTGTCCCGAATTAGATTCTCAACCCCTAGATCAACAGCTTGCTGTGACCATGCACACCTGTAACTCCAGTCCTGTGAGGAGTGGAGACAGAAGAATCCCTGGAACTCACCGGACAGGCCAGCTGGACTGAAGGAAACAGCAGCTCCTGATCCAGTGAGAGATAAATGGATGAGTGATAGAAGAGACTCGTAATGTTCTCCTCTGCCCTCTACACCCATGTACAGGGAGACATACATCTGCATGCTATGTGTATGTCCCACCACACACACACACGGAGATAGTACTTATGCTGACCTTGAAGCTGAGGGCTTCTGCTGCATGGAGAATGATCTGGAAGCACCAGCAGATTCACATGCAGCATCATTTCGGGTTGGGGAGAGTCTTCTGCCCTTCATCCCTGACAGAAGAAGGAATGTTCTCTCACCAAGATACAGTGTGTTGTCTGCAGGATGCTGGGTGACTCCTACCTTTTATCTCTTGCTCCCCTCCATGTAGAGCTTTCTCTCTCTCTCCAGCTCCTCTACTGAAACTCCACCAAATTGAGGCACCACTCCCTTCCCCACACCAGCCTCGTGACCTTTGCCCTCCCCTGAACTCACTTCAGACTGTGTCGCCTCACTCACTGGCTCACTCACCCCCATGTGCTTAGATGCCGCTGCTTGGGGAGATGTCTTCTGTCCCTGGAGAGTGACTTCATCTTATTCCTTATAGCTACTGTAGCACCGTAGCTTTGACATAATAGGTGTAAAGTCAATATTTGCTAAAGATACGTTAAGCGAATAAATCAATCCAATTCTCTGAAATAACCAGAGAGAGGAAGTTGGAAGTATTAGAGCTCTTAGCTCTCCTGATGGATTTGTACTCCACCAATGAAGTCCCAGGAACTGCCAAGAATAATAATAGGGGCTGGAGAGATGGCTTAGCGGTTAAGCGCTTGCCTGTAAAGTCTAAAGACCCAGGTTTGAGGCTTCATTCCCCAGGACCCACATTAGTCAGATGCACAAGGGGGCGCATGTGTCTGGAGTTGGCTTTCAGAGGATGGAGGCCCTGGCGTGCCCATTCTCTCTCTCTCTAGCTGCCTCTTTCTCTCTCTGTCTGTCACTCTCAAATAAATAAATAAAAATAAACAAAAAATTAAAAAGCATAATAATAGACCCTGTGATCCCAGCACATGGGAGGCTAAGACAGAAGGACTATGAGTTTCAGGCCAGCCTAGGGTTATATAGTAAAACTGTCTAAAAAAAAATAACAACAATAATAAGGCATTTACATTTATTGAACACCTACTACATGTTGGGTGTGGTTTTAGACTGCATGGAATATGTTCTGGAATCTTCACAACTCTTTCATCTGATTTTCTCTGATTCATCATTTTGGGATTGCAGCCAGTGACGCTGAGGTCACAAGGACAAACAATGAATCAAGTGGCATCAGCAACGTGCCACTGGCAAAGGTGGGGCAGGAACCAAATAACTTAGTTTCTGTGGAAGTGGACCAAGAGAAAACATTTGAGTGTAAGCACTTAATTTGAGAAGTGCTCTCAGGGAGACCCGGAAGGGAATAGAAGGGAAACAGACGAGCAGAAACCAGGAAGAGAGCTTGGGAACAGGCTGCCCATATGGGAGACTGAAGGGTGATCCGGTAGGGACTGTAGGGACAGTGTGTAGGACAAGCCTTGAAGCCACCCATCTAGAAGCAAGGCAGCTTGACCAATATTTATTTATTTAACGTTCTGAGACAAAGTCTCATGTATGCCAGTCAGGCTTCCAACTCACTCTACACATATACAACAGTGACCTGGAGCTGGGCGAGGTGGCGCACCTCTTTAATCCCAGCACGCTGGAAGCAGTGGTAGGAGGATCACCGTGAGTTCGAGGCCACCCTGAGACTACATAGTGAATTCCAGGTCAGCCTGGACTAGAGCGAGGCTCTATACTGAAAATCTTAAAAAAAAAAAAAAAAAAAAAAAAGGAATGACCTTGAACTTCTGATCCTCCTGCCTCTACCTCCTTCAGTGCTGGGATTACAGCTTTGAACCACTACACTAGATTTATGCAGGGCTGGGCCTTGAACCCAGGGTTTCATGTGTGCCGGGCAAGCACTCTACCAATGGAGCTACATCCCTAGTTTGGGTATGTGCCCACCCAATACCTGCCCACCTGAGGTGGGATCTGCCCTGGGGAACACGATCCTTGCGCACGTCTAGCCTGGCAGGGCAGAGGCCGCCTGTGCTCCTGTGTCCAGGGAAGGCGTGCCATGAGCAGCTGATGTTGCCCACAGCAACAGTGAGAGCCATGGGATGAGGCAGCTAGCAGCGCTCTCTGTGGCGGGGTGGGCGGGTGCAAAGAGAAACACCCAGGGAATCAGGGGCTCTGGGGAACGCCCGGGTTGACGCTGCGGCTGTCCTCTTTGCAGCTGAGGCTGTCTTTTGCGGTCACTGGGGCTGCAGTCCAGAGCTGCTCACGAAAGTCTCTTGGTGCGCACACTTCCCACGGCTCCATCTGCAGCACGGGAGCCAGCTTTGGTTATTCTCATTATTGCTTCTGTCACTTCATTGGCCTCTTATGCTGGCAACAGACAGACATCACCAGCATCAGCGTGTGGGAAGAAGACTTCCCTTCTGGGGGAAAGATTCAAAGCCTGGCAGTTAGAGGATCACTTGGGTGGCCAGTGATAGACCAGAAGCCAGGTCTGGGCCTGAGCATCCCCAGAGCCAGAGATGGATTCTGCTATATTTTCATGTGTGAACTGAGGGAGGAAAATACTGTCAACCACCAACCTGACACAGGTCAGAAATGAACTTTGTGGGCTGGAGAGACACCTTAGTGGTTAAGCGCTTGCCTGTGAAGCCCAAGGACCTCGGTT
The DNA here is from genome assembly GCF_020740685.1 of Jaculus jaculus. Classification (NCBI taxonomy): domain Eukaryota; kingdom Metazoa; phylum Chordata; class Mammalia; order Rodentia; family Dipodidae; genus Jaculus; species Jaculus jaculus. Next base: position 47,791,158 of record NC_059115.1, on the reverse strand, counting down.
CAAGGCTTGATTCCCCAGGATCCACATAAGCCAGATGCGCAAGGGGGCGCAGGAGTCTGGAGTTCGTTTGCAATGGCTGGAGGCCCTGGCACGCCCATTCTCTGTCTGCCTCTTTCTCTTTCTGTCACTCTCAAATAAATAAAATACAATAAAATAAAAAAGGTTAAAAAAAAAAAAAAAGAAATGAGCTTTGTTGGTGACCCTAAACCCATGGTCACAGCTCCTCTGTATTTCAAAAGAAATTAGCAAACAGAAATTGGTAAAGGAAAATGGGCCTTTTTTAAAAAAACAATTTTGCCAAACCAGGAAGAGGAAGAATCCATTTCCTCTCCAACGTGCCTGTGATAGGCTTACAGTTTAAATAAAGCCACGAGACAATGGCCAGGAGATTTGTAGACTTAGCTAAGGCAGTTCAAGAGTCCTTTCCTATGGGGAAGGTGAATGGGTCTCAGACAGCTTCACTGTTTCTGCTCTCAGCATGAAGGGCACCAGTGTCTCTCCTTAGACCTCAGACTACCTCCTCTGTCCTGCCAGGCCTTTATCCAATTCCCCTCAGCATAGGATCACAGTTACAATAGTAAAGGAATTGACTTCAGCCAGTCTTAGAGAATGCGGCACAGACATGCAAGCAGGGTGACTTTCCTAAGGCGATTCTAACATGGTCCTGTGGAAAGCCTGCTGTGTAACCCCTGGTGCCTTTCCAGACAGTCTGAAGCTCAAGCTAGAGACAAAGTATGTATGCTTGGCCAGCAAGCCAGCCTGGGTCTCAGGACTGGGTGGGTCAGCTATGTGGAGGAGGGGTGAGTTGTTAAATCACTCTGAACTTTGGCTTCCTAGTGAGTACAAGCAACTTTCTGCCTCATAAGGTTGTTGTAGGTATTAAAAGACTGACCCTATGGACTGGCGAGATGGCTTAGCAGTTAAGGAGCTTGCCTGCGAAGCCTAAGAGCATACATGCGAATCACCAGGTCCCACATAAGCCAGATGCACAGTGATGTAAGCAAGTGCACAATATCACACATGCACACAAGGGGACACACACATCTTGAGTTCATTTACAGAGACTGAAGGCCCTGGCACGCCCATTCTCACTTGCTCTCAAGTCAATTTAAAAATAATTAATTAATTAATTAAGATGAGCTGGCACTACCTATATAAGACATCAGAGGACAAAAATATGATGACATCAAAATAGAAGAGAGAATAATTGGAAAGAAGAGATTCAATGGAGAGTGGATTTGGGAGGGGGGAAATAGGGAGGTAGAAGGGAATTATCATGGTTTGGAGAGGGAGTCAGGTAGCTATGTTAGGTGGTTGGGTGACTGGGTCCCTGAAAGTAAAGTAAGATGCAGGAATATCTTTGGGCCTGTGATGGTTTGTGTCAACTTGATCTGTTTAGGAATCCACAGACATTACCATAAGTGGGTCTCTGAGGTTGCTTCCAGCGAGGATGGACTAAAGGAGGAATCCTTCCTCCAGGGTGAGCCCTTCTCCCAAAGTAAGCCGACCCTCTCAGAGTGATGGGGGTATGGGGGGCTTTATCTAAGGAAGCTCAGGGAAGGAAACTATCCCCTCCTCCCACCTGGCTGCTTGCTGCTTTCCAGTGTGGACGGAAGACCAGCGTGCACTGAAGAGCAGAGTCTCTCCAGGACGCCTCCAGGCATTCAATGCCGGATTGGGACTGCTGAGGCATCCAGACTCGTGGACTGAGCAGCTCTCAGGCCTGCAAACTGCTATTGCTGGACTGCCATAAACTAATGTAAATTCCCTTTTAATACAATTCATTCCATGGGTTCTGTCCCTCTAGAGAACCCCAAATAATATAGGGCCGATCCTTGCAGTCTCCACTTTGCTAGAGAGCAAGGAATGATCTCACTTCTTAGCTCTTCTCTAGATCTGTTTTTCCACAAACAACCTGGGCCTCTCCTGGGAGGGAGGACTTGGCTAGGATTTAAATCTAGTCCTAACATTCAGCCCCCAGAGCTTGGCGTCATGGCTAGCCTCTTCCTGAGATAGTCCCAAGCCCAGACCAGTGGCTGTCTCTCTGGTTCACCTATGCTAGAAGGCAGGGCCCACCACCATAAGGTTATAAGGAGATGAGTGTAAGGGGAAAAGCTTTCTTTTCTTGGCAGCCCATTTATCACTTCTGCTGAGGTCCCCTCTCTTCTTGGTCCAGCTGGGCCAAGACAAGCGGAGAACCCCCAACCCCTACTTTCCACATAGGCACTTTCCCCCCTCTTGGCCCTCCACATGGCAGGAGCTCTTCGCGCTTCTTTTAACAAATATTTTATTTATTTATTCACTTGAGGGAGAGAATGGGTGCATCAGGGCCTCCAGCCACTACAAACAAACTCCAGACACATGTGCCACTTTGAACATCTGGCTTACGTAAGTTCTGGGGAATTAAACCTGGGCCCTAGGCTTCACAGGCAAGCACCTTAACCACTAAGCCATCTCTCCAGCCTTTCTTTGTACTTTTTTTTTTCTGTCTTCTCTACAGTTTTTCCAGGTTTACCACATGGGCTCTCAGACCATGTGGGTGTATTCATTTTCCTTTCTTTGGCTCTGTACTTCCCTCAATAAATATAGCAACCTAATAATTATCCTTCTCAGTTTTATTTTACTCAATTATTTGGTTAAAAGTAGACACAAACCTAGGGTTTGGGGTTCAAGAACTTTTCTGAACCCCTAGCACCTCATTTCAGTTTATTGGCTATACTTATAGAAGTTGTCAATAAACAATTTAAAACATACAGAACTGCACCCAGTGACTGGTACTGTGCCCACTCGCAAGCCACCCCAAAACAGTGTGGTTGGGGGACAATGCCTAGGTTTGTCTTTTCCCCGGATAGTGATCCCAAGCCAGGGCTACCTCTTGCTCACTATTCTCTGCTACAAACTTAGCTTTCTGGGAGCACAACAGGCAAAAGCAAAGAAAAGTTGCACTAACTAGTGGAAAAACTTGCCACCTCTTAGGGCCCCTGGCTCAATCAAAGACCGGTTACAGCCGGGCGTGGTGGCGCACGCCTTTAATCCCAGCACTTGGGAGGCAGAGGTAGGAGGATTGCCGTGAGTTCAAGGCCACCCTGAGACTACATAGTGAATTCCAGGTCAGCCTGGGCTACAGTGAGACCCTACCTCAAAAAAATAAATAAAAAAGACCGGTAACAGGAGAAAAGCATACAAACTTATTTCATGTAAGTTTTATGTGATACCAGAGTCATTATAAGGAAATGAAGGCACAAAGAGATGGCTAACCAGAGGGTTTTTATGTTAGATTGGGTGAAGGTTGTGGGTAAAGGCACATTTAGCTGGGCACGGGAGCACACTCCTGTAATCCCAGAACACAGGAGGCTGAGGTCGGGGCATCCTGAGTTCAAGGCCAGTTTGGGGTACAGAGTGAGACCTTGTCTACAGTCCTGTCTTGTCTCAAGGAGAACAAAACAAAGCAAACAGAGGCAGACATGGGCTAGGAGCAGTAAAGTGGGGGGAAACTGAGCAAGGCATCTCGATGGCCCCTGTCTTTAAAGACAAGAATGTCCTTTCCCTCTGGCCATGCAGAGGACAGCTCTCACCTCTGGGTCTCGGGATCTACCTCGGGTGAAGGTTGGCATATACTTCCGCTCCTGCTGCCTCTTAAATTCCTTTAGCTCAGTTAAAATAGTCAATAACACAAGATGCCACATTTTGGGTGGCATGCTCTAAATCTGTGAAATTGCTACATAACTTACTTTATTCTCAATCAGATCTGGAGCTCAGGGAAGGAGGAGCTGGGGTTCTTTTATTTCACTTTGCTTTTTTTTTTTTCTCCCCCACCCTGGGGATTGAAAGTAGGGCCTTGGTCATGCTAGGCAAGCACCCCACCACTGCACTGTTTTTGTTTTTGTTTTTTGAGGTAGGGTCTCACTGTAGCTCAGGCTGACCTGGAATTCACTATGTAATCTCAGGGTGGCCTTGAATTCATGGTGATCCTCCTATCTCTGCCTCCCGAGTGCTGGGATTAAAGGCATGAGCCCCCATGCCTGGCCCAGCCCTATTTTGTTTTTGTTTTGAAATAGGTTTTCACTTGGTTGCCCAGGCTAACTTTGAACTTACTCTGTACTCTAGGCAGACCTTGAACTTATGATGCTCTTACCTTAGCCTCCCAAGTATCTGGGGTCATAGACCAGCAACCCCACGCCCAGCCTGACTATCTTTTTTTTTTTAAATTTTATTTTTTGTTATTTTTATTTATTTATTTGAGAGCGACAGTGAAAGAGGCAGAGAGAGAGAGAGAGAGAGAGAGAGAGAGAGCATGGTGTACCAGGGCCTCCAGCCACTGCAAATGAACTCCAGACACATGCGCCCCCTTGTGCATCTGGCTAACATGGGTCCTGGGGAATTGAGCCTTGAACCGGGGTCCTTAGGCTTCACAGGCAAGCGCTTAACCGAAGCCATCTCTCCAGCCCACAGCCTGACTGTCTTAACAGCAATAGAATGGCATATTTGAACAAGGTCTCTGGGGCTTAGTGCATACAGGCAGGGTACCCTGTTTCTCTTAGGCAGTGGCTGGGCTATGCCACGTTCAAACTTCAAGCAATGTGCCCCAGCAATCTCTCCCTTCTTAGATTGTCAAAACTCCTTCAAAGGCTGGGACGATGGCTACAATGTTAAAGGAGCTTGCTTGCAAAGCCTGGCAGCCTAGGTTCTATTCCCCAAGACCCACATAAAGACAGATACACAAAGTGGCACAGGAGTCTGGAGTGTGTTTGCAGTGGAAAGAGGCCTTTGCATGCCCATCCTAATTCATCCTCTCTATCTCATTAATGAATAAATATATGTTATGAGAGAGAAAGAGAATTGGCATGCCAAGGCCACCAGCCTCTACAGTCCAACTCCAGATGCGTGCGCCACTTGTGCACATGTGCAACCTTGCACGCTTGTGTCACTTTGTACGTCTGGCTTACGTGGGGCCTGGAGAATCGAAAATGGGACCTTAGGCTTCGCAGGCAAGTGCCTTAACCACTAAGCCATCACACCAGCCCAATAAATACATATGTAAAGAAAGAAAACAAAAATCTTCTTTTCAGGAAACCAAGTAGTTTAGATTTGGCCTGGATTCTGTGTCCTCTGAGGAAAGCAGGGTCTGAGGAGCTCTGTGGATCCCTACAGAGCCCTGGTCAAGTGTGTGACTCTCAGATGAGGAGACCACAGCCCAGAGTACAGTAGCCACAAGTCTGTGGCCCAGTGCCTTCATGGTGGGGCAGAAACAGGGTGAGACCCCAGCCTCTCAGCTCTGTTCTGAATTTTCTAATCAACAGCTGTGCTGGGAAGGGGCAGCTGTGGGAAAGGGCCTAGGGAAAAGCAGAGCAAAGGCATTCAAAATGCTGCTGGCCACGGCAAAGCCTCTTCAGCAGCAATGACAATGGCCTTCTGTATGGAGAGCTAACTATAGGACAGACAGGAGACAGCTGAGTCCCACACCATCAATGAACTCCTGCAACAATCCAGTCAAGCTAGCTGTTGCTAATCATTGCAGTTAGGTTCACATTGCTGGCAGAAAACACCCCACTAAGAGCAGTTTGTGGGGGAGGGGGAAGGTTTATTTTGGCTTACATGCTCAAGGGGAAGCTCCATGATGGCAGGGAAAATGATGGCATGAGCAGAGGGTGGACATCACCCCCTGGCAACAGGAGATTGTGCCAAACACTGGCATAGGGAAACTGGCTAAAACACCTATAAGCCCACCCCCAAAAATACACTGCCTCCTGGAGGTGTTAATTCCCAAATCTCCATCAACTGGGAACCTAGCATTCAGAATACCTAAGCTTATGGGGGGCATCTGAATCAAACTACCACATTCCACCCCTGGCTCCATAAACTGATATCCATACATGATGTAAAATGTAGTGTATGCATCCAACTTTAAAAGTCCTTATAGTTTTTTTTTTTTTATCAATTCCAGATGATCCCCATAATAGTCCAAGATATTTTAACTGAGCCATAATACCAAAAATCCCCCCAAAACCATAATGGCACAGAATAAACACTCATACTGCAAAAGATGGTATTGGGCATAGCAAAGAAATATTCAAGAAATACATGATTTAACAGGGAAAACATCAAACTCTATAGCTCCAAATGCAACAACTCTAGCCAATGACCAATAATTATCCACGACCAATAATTCTAACCAGCAACAAGTCTCTGGTATTCCAATTCCACCCCTCCAGCTAGGCTACTCATAGTCCTGGAAAACTTCATCAGGACCGGCAGCTTTCCTTAGCAGCTCCACTGGGTCTCCACTGCAATTCATGGTTCATCCTCATGGCCCCATGGGGTCTCCATGCAGGCATCCAGCAAACCTGCATTACACTGTCCACGGCTATTTCCAAAACACAAGACTGTGTTGCAAACTCAATGAGCCTCTGTTTCCTGCATTTCTCATTCTCTACACTACCAGGTAGAGTGCCAATTTGTTAATCCAGGGGGAAATAAAGCAGACTTTGAAGAACAGGACACTCCTTGAGCACTCAGGCCCCTTCAGAAGAGTCTGCATTCTTCCTGTTGCCCCCAATCACTAGTTTAGAAAAGCAATCAGAGGAGTGAAGTTATTTACTCAGTGATGCCCAGCTAGCAGTTGGCAGAGTGGGACACCAGGTCACGTTCACTCCAAGCCCCCTGTTTTCACAGTGGTCATCCCCGTACTCTCTTTTTCTCACCCTCTGAAGCTTGTAATTTCCTTACTTGGTCTTTTACCGCTGCTCTCCCTGCGAAAACTACTATCTACGTGTGGTGGTGGAGGAGGATGACCTGCACTGTCAGTGAATGTTTAGGACGTGTGGTATCCTTGACGGACTGAAGTACTTGGGGTTAAAATGCCCTGGAATCAAACTGTGACTTTGTCCCCTTTCTGAACCTTTAGCTTCTCACTGGCAAATGCTAAGTGGGTGATGTGTGATTATAAGCTGTCTGTCCTGGATCCTCCTTCAACAACTTTGTTCCAAAGTCCTCACCCACAGAAGTCAGGAGTAGAGAAGGCCTCAGGGGTGATTGTGACCATAGCAGGAGGAGACAAACATCTTACATTTAAAATAGTCAAGGCTGGCAAGATGACTTAGCAGTTAAGGCACTTTCCTGTGAAGCCAGAGGACCCTGGTTCGATTCCCCAGTACCCACATATGCCAGATGCACAAGGTGGTACATGCATCTGGTACTCCTTAGCAGTGGCTAGAGGCCCTGGCACACCTATTCACACACACAGTCTCTCAAATAAGTTAATTAGTTAAAAAATAAAATATTCAACCAACCTATGCCTTTGCCTTGACACTCGGTTTTTTCATCTGTACAGTGGGACACACAGAAGCTGCCTCCTGGGGGACTTTTGGATTTGAATGAGATAACGCACAGGATGGGATGATACTGAATTGGCAATAAATGGCAGTCCTGTGCCATCCCCGCTAACAGGTCCCACATGTCACCATGGATGGTGTCAGCTGTGGGCTAGGAGGAGGTCCTAGACGAGTGGGTCTCTTTGAGTGAGCCTGGAATCACGTGGGGGCAAAATGGGCTTTATCTCGCGTGTCCTGTGCAGCCACACGGACCCACCTCAGTGGCTCTCTACTTAGTTCTGCTGGTGTCACTATCTGCACAGTCGTCACAACTTCTGAACAAGGGACACAACTGTCACTCACACTGTCTATCAGTCCTACCTCCAGGGTTCCTGGCTCCGTACGTCTATGATGTGACAGGCTTGGTACCTCTTTAAATGCTTTGCCCTCAAACAGCCCATCCATCTCCATGAGCTGCCAGGAGCCAGGGAAGAGGCAGAGAGGAGAAATGGCACTGAGCAGCATGAAGACGGGGTTCTCTCAGACCACCTTCTAGGATGTGGAAGCCAAAGAGTGGTGGAGAGACGGCTTTGGGCAAGGGGCATGACCACATGAGCTGCTACGCTGTAATAAAGGGTTAATCAACAACCCCAGCACAGTAGGATATCATGATGGGCCAGATCATCACTGGGTCATTATAGCCTCCAAAACTCCTAAACCAATCCATTCCTATGGGGAAACTGAAGCCCCAGAATAAGGAAACACATCAACTAAACACCTTTCGGTCACAAGTCACAGATCACAGTCCCAAGGAAGAAATGACAAGGTACCTAGCCCACCTGTAGGCAGAACCTCCATCAACAAGCCCCCTTCGTTAGGGCACGGTCATAAATTAATCTTTAATTTCCACCGCTGGGTGTGTGGCACAGCTAATCACAGGCACTAATTACTATGACAAGCTTCTCCCTTCTCTTTTTATGTTTCCATATTAGCCTGTTTAGTATGCTTTGTGTCTGTTTATTTTATAGCCGGAAATACTTTTAATAGCCTAGTAAATTGAAAATGGACTTTACTACCATCTGACTTCACCGGAGTTTTACAACCATTCAATTAATGGTATCAGTAATCTTCCTTCATAATTAGGCGGTTAGTAGCTTTGTCAGGCACTGCCGTTAACTAAATGAGTACTCAGCCAGCACTTCATTGTATTTTGGGGGGCTCCAAATGGGAACCTAGCCAGTGTGGGGGCTGCCAGGATGGAGAGACGCGATTAGCTGGCTGTAAATATATGGTTTATTATGGTGATAACGGCGTTTGTAGCTGACATAAATCTGTGCGTTCCTGCTGACGGGAGAAATGGGTTCTCGGTTGCTAGGAAATAGAGTTAGTTCCTGGGTCTCACGTGCTCCGTTGCCCTCTCTGGCAGCAGATGGAGTCTCTAGGAAAGGGGAAGCCACTGCGAGCCACCCCAGAGCCAAGGTAGGAAGGATCAAATAGGGTTTCTCAGAGCCTCCCTTCAAGCAAGTCCTCCACGCACCCAGTGGTAAAAGGCGCCAGGGAGTGGAAGCTAGACAGGAGCCTGAAAATGTGAGGGCTGGTTCTGAATGTCTGAAAACAATCCCAGGCTCTCATATGCCCAAGATTTCCTGCCAACTGTCACACTCTGAAAGGAGACAGATTGCTTAAAGTACGTGAGAAATTGGCAACTGGTACCCTATCACCCAATGGCAATTAAATCCCCCAAATATATTTCAGTATTGAACAAGAAATTAAGTTCATTAAAAAAAAAATGGATAAATGCTCCTTCTTAGGAATAGTTTCCCAGCCCAATTTATTTATTTATTTTGGTAATGGAAAAGCAAAAAGATGGGTTGCTAACGAGGCACACTCGAAGGAAACTTCAGTAAGTTCTCCAATTAGATGTCTGGCGCTCCCCTCAACTTCCCAAGAGAGAGAGGGCTCAACTGACTAATGCTGCTATATACCATTTTTAACACCCATATGTTTGCTATCTTTCCAAAACTTCGCAAATGTGCCAAAACGTAACCTTTGGTTGAACTGCAGGATTCTTAGATGATCAGCAGGCGCTCGGTCGAGCTTTGGAAGAGAGGCCTCTGTGCGAACAGAGGAAAGCCTGGAGACCGGGTTAACTGAACCATTTAGCTCATTGTCACCAGGAAGTCAGTGTTGCTGAAAGAAAATGAGAGGTGACCTCAGGGAACTTTCCTGCCCTCTCTGCATCTGTTTCCTCACTTGTAAAACAGGAATCACGTTTCTTCCTAGAACCATCGTGAGGAGTCGTGGAAACGACAGGACGCAAAACACCTGCCTTAGTGAGGACCAGAGGCGATGTGCGGTAAATGTCAGCATCGCCGTTCCTGGTCTCACTTGCTAAAACGCCCTCAGCGGACTCCACTGTCTTCCACTCACTCCAGCAAATGCCATATTCTCTAGAAGACCCCCAAATAGGTCCCATGCTCCAGGCCTGTCAGTCCACTGCACGGTGCATTCCTCCATCGCACGAGAGAGTGCAGTCTTTTCTCCAATCCACTTCAGGGGTCTCTGAAATGTCTGTCACATGGACCTCCCTGAAGAAAGGTAGACACGTTGCAGGATGAAAGTAAGCAGAAACCAGCAACACAGACGAGGGGCTTAAAGTGATGTAACTTGTGAGGAGATGGCTGGCATTTAGCCAGGCCTAGGGGAACTAGAATCAAATTGGCAGACACAACCATTTCTACCATCAGAGGACAGAGCACTAAAGGCTGCAGAAAAAGTCACTTTCTGTTCTTCAAGTCCTGCTTGTCTGGTTTTTCTTTGTCGTTTTCTTTTTTCCTGTGTGAGTTCTCATGCATGTTAAGGGGTGTGTGTGTGTGTGTGTGTGTGTGAGCCAGAGACAACCTTGGGTGTCATTTTGCAGTCACTATCCACCTTTGCATCCACATTTGTTTTTTTTTTTTTTTTTTTTTTTTTGGTTTTTTGAGGTAGGGTCTCACTTTAGCCCAGGCTGATCTGGAATTTACTATGTGGTCTCAGGGTGGCCTCGAACTCACGGCGATCCTCCTACCTCTGCCTCCCAAGTGCTGGGATTAAAGGCGTGCGCCACCATGCCCGGCTCGCATCCACCTTTTTAAAGACAAGGTCTGTCACTAGTCTGGAAATTAGACTGGCTGTCTCCCCCTTCCCAGCTCTGAGATCACACACATACACTACCCTGCTTAGGTTTATTTTGATTTTATTTTATTGATTTGAGAACAACAGACAGAGAAAGAGGCAGATAGAGAGAGAGAGAAAGAATGGGTATGCCAGGGCCTCCAGCCACTGTGAAGGAACTCCAGACCTGTATGCCTCCTTGTGAATCTGGCTAACGTGGGTTCTGGGGAATCAAGCCTCGAACCAGGGTCCTTAGGCTTCACAGGCAAGTGCTTAACCACTAAGCCATCTCTCTAGCTGGCTTTATTTTTTATACAGGGTTTTTGGGGGTCAAACTCAAATCAAGTCCTCATGCATTCAAGTACTTTACCAACTGAGCTATCTCCTCAATCCCCCTCTTTTTTTTAATTGCAAGGAGATTTCCCAGGCTGGCCTTGAACTCCAGGGTTTGCATGACTCTTCTGCTCCAGCCTCCCCAGTAGCTGGGACTGCAGGTTCCTCATATTGCTCATTCATAAAAGCTAAAGAAGATTGGGAAGAGTCAAGGGATGCAGGGAGAAGAGGGCACGCACTGGAGCAAAAGACTTTGCAAGTCATGGGCAGGAGTTCAGATTTTTATAATAAGGCAACAGGAAGCCTGAAAGAGGGCAGGTGGCAAAGTCAAGGCATGTGGCACAGCAGGCCACAAGAGTGAAGTGGGCCAGAGCAGAGAACGCTGCTAATGTGCCAGTCATCTGGGGTTCTGTGCTTGCTGGATGGACAGCCAAAGTGCCCAGCAAGACCAGCCAGCTGAAGATTTGGAGTGCACAGCCCATAAAGCCACGCTGGGTACTCAACCGTGTCAGGCCACATTGAGGAATGAGGCTGTGTACCCGTAATTTATGTACCTGTTTGAACTTTGGGCTTGCAAATAAATTTAGTTCCTGGCCAACAGCCTGAGCATGTGTGTCATCTGGAGGGGCTACCACAGAGGGAGGCAGAGTGTAAATTGAGAACAGATGACACTCTGTGTGACCATTCTTGGGGAAAAGTCACCACCCATCACCAGCACACCACATCCCGCTCTTCTCACCCTACCCCTCAGCCTTGGGGAGCTGATAGCTAGCCAGCTAAGGAACAGAGCTCAGCAACCCCTCTCCAGTTAGTCTGTCACATGTGAACTTGGGCAAATGAATCTCTTAATAACCAGAGATTGCTCACTTTCAAATGATACAACTATCTATGTTCCAAGGCTGTTGCGAAGATTAAATAAGCCAGCATTCACTAGTGAGTGGTGCGCTGCCTAACACCAGAATAACACACTCCGAGAAATACGTCAGGAAGGATTTCAGTATGTCATGTGACAGGGCAACTGACACAAACCTGGATGCTCTGGTCCACTTCCTGCCCTAGCAGCATATGGTCTGTGGCCCTGTGTCCCTGGATGAACATGACAGCAGGAGATTAAAGCAAGCCCAGGGGCCACTGAGGTTTCTGCAACAGAGGATGTCTGAGGCTGTGGCTGATGTAACACAGTATGTGGCTTTCCGGAAAACTCTTTTGAAATAAGTAGTGGCACGCACTACAGTAATGAAAACAGCGCAGTAAAGGCCCAATATGTAGTAACTAGTCATTTGGTGTCATGATTAATTTATGACATACTCTTCACAACTGTATTGCTGTACTTTGTGTGTGAGCATGTGTTTTTTTTTAAATTATTTATTTATTTATTTGAGAGCGACAGACACAGAGAGAAAGACAGATAGAGGGAGAGAGAGAGAATGGGCGCGCTAGGGCTTCCAGCCTCTGCAAACGAACTCCAGACGCGTGCGCCCCCTTGTGCATCTGGCTAACGTGGGACCTGGGGAACTGAGCCTCGAACCGGGGTCCTTAGGCTTCACAGGCAAGCGCTTAACTGCTAAGCCGTCTCTCCAGCCCCATGTGTTTTTATACATCTGGACACATGTGTGTGCAGATGCATGTGTATGTAGGTATGTGCATGCATGCACATGAGTGTAGAGGCCAGAAGACAATGTGGTGTTATCCTCAGGAATGCCATCTATCTCTTTTTGAGACACAGTCTCTCATTGGCCTAGAGTTCACCAAGTGGGCTACTCTGACTGGCCAATAAATCCTGGCGATCTTTCTGTCTCCACTGCCCTTGCCATGCTGAAATCACAGACACACAGACACACAGCCACAGCTGGCATGTTTATATGTGTTCTGGGGATCAAACTCAGGTCCCCATGCTCACATTATCCCCTGAGCTGTCTTCCCAGCCCCTGTTCCTATACTTTTATCTTCATAATTTTTTTTAAAAAATTATTTATTTACTTATTTGACAGAGAAAAAGAGGGAGAGAGAGAGAGAGTGAGAGGATGGATGCACCAGGACTCCAACCAATGCAAACAAACTCCAGATGTGTGCGTCCTTGTGCATTTGGCTAACGTGGTTCCTAAGGAATTGAACCTGGGTCCTTTGGCTTTGCAGAAAAATGCCTTAACTGCTAAGCCATCCCTCCAGCCCTATCTTCCTGTTTTTTATACTACCATCACCAAAAACACATAGGTAATCCCTGGTGCTATGACTTTACAATGGATCCAGCCTCACTTAGGCACCAGAAATTACTGGCTCCTCATAATATTCCAGAACCACCATCATCCATGCTGTTTGCCACTGACTGAAATGTCACTATACAGTGTGTGACTATATAAGGACTTAGAGCACTTGCTTAGGATTGACAGCTTCGCCTCCCACTCATCCTCACCCCTTAATTCATCAAGTGCCACCTTCTATGGGTTTCACATCAGAGGTACAGAGACATCACACAATCTCAGTTCTCCATCAACTTCCTAATAAAAAGCTGCATTTTTAAAATTTTTATGTATTTATTTGTTTGTTTGTTTGACAGAGAGAAAGAAGGAGAGAGAGAGAGAATGGGCACACCAGGGCCCATAACCACTGCAAAAAACTCCAGATGCATGTGCCACCTTGTGCATCTGGCTAATGTGGATCCAGGGGAATCAAACCTGGGTCATTTGGCTTGTAGGTTAAGACATTCCTCCAGCCCAAAAGCTACATTTTAAACTATCAGTTTAAATAATGTAGCCTCTCAACTAGAGAAGAAATTGGACAATTTCTTGCATTTTGGTAAAGCCAAGGAATATTGTCTAAGGAGGACTCCAGAGAGATCTAGTTACTGCTTTTAACCCCTGCTGTAGACAGCTCCACGTTGCTGGGATGAACGTACAAATAGACACAATTTGTGGTAGGAATGGGATTTATCTCAGGTTTATAGATCCAGGGAAAGTTCCACAATGGCAGAAGAGACTGGTCTCCTTTCACAGATGGAAGCAGAGATAGACCACCAGCAACCAGCACACACCGAAGCAGCACAGAAAGGCAGCAAAACAGCAGGGAGCCAGGCAGAGCTCAGACTACATATCTCCGGGCTAGAATTCAGGTCTGTCCCCAGTGACACCATAGGACTGGACTTCAGGATGTGCTCCCAGCAACACCTCCTCCAGCCAGGCGCCTGGAAACCCAAGTTAACACCTGAGTCTATTGGGGGACATACATTCAAACTACCACAGCTCCCAAGTCCCAGGAACTTCAGTTTATTCTCCCCACAACTTGATTTTATCAACTGTTTTATATATATATATGTGTGCGTGTGTGTGTGTGTGTGTGTGTGTGTGTGTGTATACACACACATACATACATACATACATACATACATACATACATACAGTGTGTATATGGGAGAGACACCATTAATTGGGGCTGGGTAGGATGAATTTCAACTCATTCTTTACCCCCAGGCTTCAGTCTCCAACCCACTGTGAGTTATCTTGTCTCTAGGTAACAGGTAGATGCAAGGCAAGATGAAGTTGGCAGAAACTGCAGCTAGAGTAATTAAGGAAAGTACTTCTGAGAGCAAAGACGAAGACAAAACGGGCAAAGGTCAGCCAGGGGAGATGGTGGCATTCTCTGTAAGTTTAAGGTGCTTTGTCTGCAGGTGAGGATTCAATTAGCCTATTCCTCAAGGTAGGAAACTGAAGGCAAACCTGCTGGACACACACCATTCTGCCTCTTTGAGTCCTGGGGCTGGAGCTTGTCTAGCTCTGTAATGGCCCAGCCCAAGGACACCCTGGCCCGATCCCTAGGGGCTGGAAGGCTCCCACCTGAATGGGCAGCTCTGAGCCCTGGGCCAGCGTTGACGTACAGTCCATTAGGTTCATAATGAAGCAAGGCAGGTAAATCCCAGACTCTAGAGCTTCCAACTGGCAACCAGTGGAAGAGCCACTGCCCTCAGGAGAGATGGGAAGGGTTCTCAGTTTCCTGGAGACTCCAGGTGTCCCCAGGCTGGGAAGGCTCCGCTGGCATTTGTGCAGAGGCCAGAGTTGCCAAGCACTCTGTTCTGCACATGACACATGTCTGAGCCATACTGCTGAGAATCCATGGGGACAGCCCCGTTTCCCCAGGGGCTACTGGTGAGCCAGAGCACAGCTCAGATCCAGGAGCTAGGGGGGTGGTGACCCAGAAACTCCTTCCTATCTAGGACTCACTTGCTAGGTAGTGAGATCAACTTTCCCTTTAGCCCATGTCTGCATGGGCTACAGCAGCCACAAGCACACAAGCACACAGGCCGGGGCCTCAGGGGGGGATTGAACAGCAGTTTTTTTCATGCTTCTGAAGGTGGGGGAGTCTACCATCAAGGACTGTTGAGGACTGTTTTTCTGACTTGAAGTTGGTCACTGTCTCTCAGTACTTCAGTAACCTCTTTATACCTATTTTTTTTGGCGGGGCGGTGGGGAAAATGTACAGAGAAGGAGACGTGGGGCTGAGGAGATGGCTTAGTGGCTGAAGTGCCTGTCTTGCAAGCACGAGGACCTAAGTTTAATCATCAGAAACCAAATTAAAAAAAAAAAAAAAAAACTGGGAGCTGGAGAGATGGCTTAGCAGTTAAGGTGCTTGTCTGCAAAGCCTAAAGACCCAGGTTCGATTCCCCAGGACCCACATAAGCCAGATGCACAAGATGGCACATGTGTCTGGAGTTTGTCTGCAGTGGCTAGAGGCCCTGGTATACCCATTCTCTCTATCTGCTTTTCTGTTTCTCTCTCTCTCTCTCTCTCTCTCTCTCTCTCTCTCTCTCTCTCATAAAGGAGGAAAGAAATAGAATAGTTAAAAAAAACAAACTGGGCATGTGGCATGTGTTTGTTATCCCAGTGCTAAGGGGGTAGAGATAGATAGGTCTCTGTCCTCACTGTTCAGCCAGTCTTGCTTAATTGACAAGCTCCCGCCAATGAGAGACCTTGACTCAAAGGAGGTGGGCTTCACCCGAAGATGACACCCAAGGTATGCTATGGTCTCCTCCCTCCCTCCCTCCCTCTCTCTCTTTCTCTCCCTCTCATATACACATTCAAACATACAAGCCCATTTGCAAAACAAATGAGAGAAGTAACAAGAAAGGGAGAGAAGAAGAAAGGGAGTAAGATGTAGAGACAGAGATAGTAAAAGGGAAGGGGTGAAGGAGAGAACATGTCCTGGTGTCTCTGAATAAGAATCCTTTCTTGCAGGCCCCACCATCATGCCCTGCTCTAACCCTGATTACCTCCCAAAGACCCTACTTCCAAAGTCATCATCTAAGTTAGGGTTCCATCATCATCTGAGAGTTGAGGTTCCCTCATCTGAGCCAGTAATGGTAAAAACAGTTCAATCTACAGCAGCCTCAGAGGTGGGTCTGTTCAGTGGCTACCTATGAAAGGGCAAGTTACACTGGACCTCCTTCGTGCCAAATCAAGGGCTAGGGCCAACAAGCATGTGACCATGTACCCCAGCCACAAAAGTAACAAGGAGGGAAGGGAACAGTCTTATCTTTCTAGCTGACATGCCACCTTGTATTTAAGTCTTGTCCACGAAATACAAGATGCCACACTAAGAGAAGTAATTATTTTCCTTAAATCTTTACTTTGAGATCTGACACTCATTCTTGGGGTGTCTGCTCCCATCTATCAGAATTCTGTTGTCCTCTAAAGATGGCTTCCTTTCAGACTAACTTTAGCAAGAGATAGAATTAATGAATACATACAACTGGAAAACTCGGAGGCGCTCTGGCTTTGGGCACATGTAGATCCAGACCTTTCTCGACAAGGTCATTAGTACACACAAGCCCCTCTGCCTCTCTCTTTTTCTCCTTTGGAGTTCCATCCATATTAGCCTCTGTCTCAGGGCAGGATGAGTGAAGCTGCTTCTGCACAGTGGTGCTAAGTCCTTGTGGTCCCCAAAACAAGCACACCCCGCCACACAGAGCCAGTGAAAGACCGAGGGAGGATGCTGGTAGGTGCATCTCAGGCTACGGCCCTGCACCCAGCACTACGGCTGGGAGGCAGCAGAGTTTGGGTCACATACACTTCTTGGTAGGTTCCACTTTAACTGCACATATTAAAAGAAATAAAATAGGCTTGGTGATTTTCTTCCAGGCCCTTCTATAAACCCTAACACATGCCGTTCCTACACCCCTACCTTCTAAATGAAGCACTCACAACTCAGAGATTCCATTAGAGAACAGAGGTGCACCAGTCAGGGGCTAACACTCTATAGAAAAGACACTAACAATGTCGTATAGTGGGAAAGTACCCTGGCTTCCATCCCACCCTTCTCCCAGGCGGGACAGACAACCCAGAAGGTGTTCTATAGTGCCTTCCAGGCATCCCCACACTAACAGCTCTCAGCTCTTGCTGCCCAAAGGTGTGATTTCCTCAGAACACACTGTCTGTTGGCTTCCGCTCTTTCTAGCTTCACATCCTGGCTGGGACTTCCTGCAAGGGTCCTCCAGATAACGCAGTTTCATATTGCCTAGTGGTGGGGATGTGTTCTAAGTCTCATTAGACAATTTCATCATAGGGTGTACTTAAACAAACTAAGACCAACATGATGCCATTAGCCCACATTATCTTAAGGGACCAGTGTCACATAGGAGGTCCCTCATAGCCAAAACACACTATCATGAGGTTTAAGGTTCCTAACCAAATCCTAATCTACAGAGCTTTGATGGGGAACCCAAAGCGGGGCTGGGATGTAGGGCTCAGAAAGCTTACATATGGTGCCACCTTGTCTATAGGGGTCCTCTGTCGAGCTGTGCTTCCTATATGAAAGGCACATGGCCAGATGGACTGAGCAGAGCAAGGATTTTGTCACATGAACACTCAGAGAAACCATGGAGCCATCGGCACACAGCTGCGGCTTGAGCCCAGTGACAAGCAGGATGGAGAAAGAAGGTGAGAAGTGAGCTAGAACATTCTAGACGAAGGTCATCAAGGCCAAACACCAAAGTGAGTGCCAAAGGAAGTCCACATCTCCAAGGCATGGGTTTGTGTCTGTGTCCCCCACCTTGCTCACTGGCCCATGGCAAGTGTGGCTTTGGATAGCTCCCAGCATGCAGCTGATATCCTTGGCCAATGACAAACCCTGTAATCCCAATGATCCAGGAATGGAGTCCTGGCAGGGACTTGATTTCTATCACGAAGCAGGAGACCCTCCCAGGGTTATGAACTCCAACTTCCGATCCTTGGCCAAGTTACCAAAGAACTGAAAATACCGACTTGTAGAAAAGTGAATTATGAATGATGAGCTTGATTTTAGGGAGAGTTAGGATGAAGAGGAAAAACAAAACAGGAAGGCTCAAGCAAAAAGAGATTCCCCTATATTCCCACCAGCTGGGAATGGGGAGGGGAGACCAAGAAAGTCTCCCTCACCTAGGGAAAGGTCTTTCGCCAGGAAAGAAACCTCTGGGAAAGGGGCTTGTACACACAAGAAGCAAACGAGAAGACATCCAAGCAAAAAGAAAGTCTCCTCCCTCCCAGCCAGCCTGGGAAGGGTAAGGAGAAACCAAAAAGATCCCCTTACATGAGGAAGAAGAGAAAAAGAAGGGTTATGGAGAGCTAAGAGACAGGTCAAAATGGTGAGGAGGGGCTAGAAAGATGGCTTAGTGATTAAGGCACTTGCCTGTAAAGGTAAATGACCTAAGTTCAATTCCCCAGGACCCATATAAGCCAGATGCACAAGGTGGTTCATGAATCTGGAGTTTGTTTGCAATGGCTGGGGGACCTGATGTACCCATTCTCTCTGTGTGTCCATCTGCCTCTTTCTCAAATAAATAACGTTAAAAAATGGTAAGGGGGCTAGAGCAATGGCTTGGTGGTTAAGCACTTGCCTGTGAAGCCTAAGGACCACAGTTCGAGGCTCAGTTCCCCAGAACCCACTTTATCCAGATGCATAAGGAGGCGCATGCATCTGGAGTTTGTTTGCAGTGGCTAGAGGTCCTGGCGCGCCCATTCTCTCTCTCGATCTGCCTCTTTCTCTCTCTGTCTGTCGCTCTCAAATAAATAAATAAAAATGAACCAAAATAAAATGGTAAGGAGCTTATGCACGTGTTTCAGGCCCATTCCTATAAATCAGACATCCAGTTAGGATGAGCCTCATCATCAGGCTCAGGGTGTAAGAAAGAGACCTGACTGTTGGTGGGCTCGGGAGGCTGGTTGAGGAAGGGCCAGCCTGCAGGTGTGCTGAGCCCAGGAGAGGTTGAGGAAGAAGCAGGAAGCTGACACCATGATGTCTGAAACCAGTTTGCATGAGCGTGGATAAGATGAGGGTTCTAGTCTTGTCCGAGCAGGCAAGGTGGCATCCATGTTTCCTGGCCCAGTCCCTAGCTAACTATCTACCAGTTCAACTGTGGGAAAGCCTCTTTCGTAGGTGCTTCCCTACCAGTGTCCCGCTTACCTTAACTAACAGTGGCATCTTGATTTCTAAGGCACTACACCTTTCTGAAATAGCTACTTGAAGACTTTCTTTTTTTTTTCCGGGAAAAAGAGGTTTATTTTGGCTTATAGGCTCGAGGGGAAGCTCCACAATAGCAGGGAAAATGATGACATGAGCAGAGGGTGGACATCACCCCCTTGGCCCACATAAGATGGACCATAGCAACAGGAGAGTGTGCCAAACACTGGCAAGGGGACACTGGCTATAACACCCATAAGCCCGCCCCCAACAATACACTTCCTCCAGGAGGCATTGATTCCCAAATCTCCATCAGTTGGGAACCTAGCACTCAGAACACCTAAGTTTGTGGGGGACACCCGAATCAAACCATCACAATGGGCAGAGTGCTTGCTGCACAACTCCTGAGGACTGAGTTAGGTCCCTGGACCCCAAAAAGCTGGAATCTGTGTCAGGGTTCTGTGCAAAGGGAAGTGGAGACAGGAATTTCCTGGGAGCTCACGGGCATGTGTCAGTGCAGTGGTGAGCAACTAGAGACCCCACCCCGCCTGACAGAAGGTGGAAGGTAAGGACCAACTCCAAAAATGTCACTTGACCTTCCACGTGCACATACGCACATATACCCACACACATACACCCACTTTTTTTTAATTTTTAAATTTTTATTAACATTTTCCATGATTATAAAAAAAATATCCCATGGTAATTCCCTCCTTCCCCCCTGACACTTTCCCCTTTGAAATTCCATTCTCCATCATATTACCTCTCCATCACAATCATTGTACTTACATATATACAACATCAACCTATTAAGTACCCTCCTCCCTTCCTTTCTCTTCCCTTTATAAGACTTTCTTTTTAATATAAAACTATCTATTGACCACTGTTCACCATTCCTTACAATAAAGTAAAGAATATACAGCTGGATAACATTCTGATGCTACAAAGTTCTTTTCCTGGCTTCTGCTGAATCAGTGACCCATATACTGAAAAGACGGAGCCTCCACGAGGAATGAGTCGGGGTAAAGAGGCGGCGTGCAGGTCAGGAACTCATAGTATCATATATTTGGGCCAGCAGGCCCTAAACTACCATTTCTAACCATGATTACATCTCCATGCATTATCTTAAAAAGTCTATGAACTGGGGCTGGAGAGACGGCTTAGCAGTTAAGCGCTTGCCTGTGAAGCCTAAGAACTTCGGTTCCAGGCTCTATTCCCCAGGACCCATTAAGCAAGATGCACAAGGGGGGCACATGCATCTGGAGTTCATTTACAGTAGCTGGAGGCCCTGGTGTGCCCATTCTTTATTTATCTGTCTCTCTCTCTCTCTGTCTGTTGCTCTCAAATAATTAAAAATAAAAATAAATTTTTTAAAAATTCTATGAACTGCAATTTTTGAGTCCAGATTTTTTTTTTTTTTAATTTTTGTTAGGCAGGATCTCACTCTAGCCCAGGCTGACCTGGAACTCACAGGAATCCTCCTACCTCAGCCTGGGATTAAAGGCTTCCTTAATTCATATCACAAGGGTGCCTCGTTCATTGTAAGAACTCTGTTTTTTGAGGCAGGGTGCCACTGTGTTGTCCAGGCTGTCACTGAACTCCTGAGCTCAAATGATTCTCCTGCCTTGGCCTTCTGAGCAGCCAACATGAGAGTTGTGTGCCACCTCAATTGGCTTAAAGGTAAGATATTTTGCCTGGCCTTGCTGGGACTCCAAAAGCTGGTTGGGAAGCTAAACTGGGAACATATCTCTGGAAACCAGTACCTTAAAACTTAAAAACAACAACCAACCAAAAAAAAAAAAAAAAACAGACACATAGAGCCAGTGGGGTTGAGGTCTCAGCAAGCAGGAAAGTCTGCTGTACCCATACTCCTGATCTGGCAAAATAAGGCAGGTAGTGAGAAAGCCCCACTGGGGCCGCATGGCTCTCCTATTCTCTGTGAGCCACAGGCTGAAGCATATTCGAAGTGTGACCAATGTACACATGGAAGTAAATCTGAGAAGATTTATCTCTGAGCCATTAAAAGTGGTTAAAAATCTCATCTTTAGCCAGGCATGGTGGCATTCACCTTTAACCCCAGGCTGAGGTAGAAGGATTCCTGTGAGTTCCAGGTCAGCCTGGGCTAGAGTGAGATTCTACCTCAAAGAAAAAAAAAATCTTCAAGAAGCTGTTTCAGAAACATGCACTGCCCTGTTAGTCAAGATGCCACTGTTAGCCAAAGGTAAGCGGGACACTGGTCGCAAGCACCCCAGAAGGAGGCTTTCCCGCATTGAACTGCCTTGCAGCATAGTACTTCTCACACCCAAACCTAAGCCGAGTCCAGACCAAGGCTCCACAAACGGCAGCCTATGGACCAAATCCACCCAACTGCTGGGTTTTGTTTGTTGATTAAGTTTTTTAAATTTTTTTGTTTATTTTTATTTATTTATTGGAGAGCAACAGAGAAGAGAAAGAAAGAGGGAGGGAGGGAGAGAGAGAGAGAGAGAGAATGGGCGCGCCAGGGCTTCCAGCCACTGCAAACGAACTCCAGATACGTGCGCCCCCTTGTGCATCTGGCTTACGTGCGTCCTGGGGAGTCAAGCCTCGAACTGGGGTCCTTAGGCTTCACAGGCAAGTTCTTAACCACTAAGCCATCTTTCTAGCCCTTGATTAAGTTTCACTGGAACACAGCTATAGCCATTTATGCAATGTTTATCACTTACCATATGTCTGTTTTCTACAACAGCAGAGGTGCATGAACCTCTACGTTGAATATATTTACATCTGACCCTTCAAGTAAAAGCATGCTGTTGCTGGGGAGAGCGCTGAGAATGAATGACTACTGCGTGCTCAGTCCTAAACGGGACCATGATACCACCCTCCCCAAGGTTCAGGGAATGTGATGGCAGAAGAACGTAAGAACCAGAGGATGGGGAGGAGGGCCATGGAATGCTGCCTTATGCACACGGCATGGACATTATACCCACAAACTCACAGCAGCTGTGGTTACCTGTACAAGAATTTATTGTGAGTGAGAAGTGGACAAAAGAAGGTAATGAGGGACTGAACATGGTCAAAGTACATTGTATGCATGTTTGAAATTGTCAAAAGAGAAATAAAATAATTTTAAAAAAGAAAAAGCATTCAGAATTCTCATCTAAATTACTTCCACAAGACAGTGAAAGGAGGGAAAAGAGAGGATATTAGAAAGAATTGACTCAGAAAGATCCTATACTTAGAATATTCTTCAGTTGGACATGTTAGCGCACGCCTTTAATCCCAGCACTTGGGAGGCATAGGTAAGAGGATCACTGTGAGTTTGAGGCCAGCCTGAGTCTACATAGTGAATCCCAGGTCAGCCTGGACTAGAGTGAGACCCTACCTCAAAAAAAAAAAAAAAGAATATTCTTCACTTTGCACAGCAATGCATCAAGGCTGACATATACTGTGAGTAAACTGAGGCACAGAGAGTTGAAATGGTTTGCTCAGGGTCACGTGGCACAGAAACAAGGGAGCTGGGATTCGAATGCATGTCTCTTCTACTCCAAAAGCCCAGGCTGCTTCCAACTCAGGGATGTTCTCAACAGAATTCCATGCCTCCGCTGTGAGGGTTAGTTTTGCATTCTAACTTGACTGAGTCATGTGATTCTCAGGTATCTGACTAAGCATTGCTTCTGGTGTGTCTGTGAAGGTCCTTTGAGAAGAAATTATCACTGAATGAACAGTAAGGCAGGCGGTAGACCCTGGCCAATGTGGGTGGGTGTCACCCAGTCTGTGGAGGGCCTGGATAGACACAAAGGCTGGGAAAGGTGGCTCCCTTCCTGGCCTTCAGATTTGGGCTGGGATCTGCACCATTGACTCCCTACTTCTTGGGGCTTTATCTAAACCACCAGCCTTCCCGGCTGGCAGGATATGGGATTTTTCAGACTCCATACATGTGAACTAACTTCTGATAATAAATCTCTTGATTAGATATAACATACACTCTCTTTATTAGATGTAAGCAATATTTATACCTGGTATACTTTGTATATAGACATATAGGGGTCGTATTGGCTCTATTTCTCTGGAGAACCCTGACTAATACACTAGTCAAATAAAAATACTCTATTATGAAAGCTTTCAGAATATTGTACAAAATTGGACTGACAGCGTCTTTAGCTCCATGTGAAGCCAAGCGCTTGCTGTATAAACAAGAGTCTAAAAGAAATCTGCAGTGCTATGATCTAATAAAATCAGCTCTGTAGAGCTGCTATGGAGGAACATTGGCCCCACAGCTAACAAAGGCTGCACCACCCTGCCCGGAACCTCCTCAAAAGCACAGTGACAAGTGAAGGCAGTTTGGCTTCTAAGTCCCCCCCTCCCCCTTGGCAGCCCCCACGCGAGGCCTAATGCTCTCCATCTGTAAAATGGGAACGGTGAGAGCACCCACCTCCTGAAGCTGTTCTGGATTTTAACAAGCTCATCCACACGAAGCTTTGCTGGACCCCAAGGGCACAGTGGATGTTCAATAAATGTGTTTTCCGTCAGTCCTGAGCTGTGGGTCCCGGGTCATGCCCCCCTGCACTTGCTCTGCATCGTAAAGTCACCATTTTAACATTTTACCTTCTGATGAAGATCATTCCATTTATCATGATTCCCCCCCCTCAAAGCTTTGGTCTGTTTGCCATAATACCTCCTGGGGAGCAGAGACAGAGACATTAACATATAGACATCATTTCTAGGGACTGGTGCGGGGGAGGGTGTGGCTGACTCTCAAGAGCAATTATGAGGACCTGAGTTTGATACCCAGAACTCATGTTAAAAAAAAAAAAAAGAAAAGCCAGGCAAAGTGGCACACAGCTCTAATCCAGCACTGGGGAGGGAGAGACAGGTGGATCCCTGGAGCTCACTGGCCAATCAGGCTGGCCTAACAGTCCAGTGAGAGACCTTTTAAAGGTAGATGGCACCTGAGAGGATTGACACCTGAGGTTGTCCCTCTGCCCTCCATACATATGCAAACGAACCCCAGCACACACTTGTGTACACACAAACATTCGTATACACAAAGAAAAATGTTGGGCTGGAGAGATGGCTTAGCTGTTAAGCGCTTGCCTGTGAAGCCTAAGGACCCCGGTTCAAGGCTCGATTCCTCAGGACCCACATTAGCCAGATGCACAAGGGGGCGCATGTGTCTGGAGTTCGTTTGCAGTGCATGACATGGTGGTTGCAAGCAGGGATACTGAGGCCAAGCTCTGAGGGGCTCCACTTAGCAGGAACACTCACCAGCTATGGACGTATCATCGAGTTACGTATCTTGTCCTGGACACAATTTTTTAATCGGTCAAGTGTAGTGATAATGAAATGATATGTATAGTGTAATGTAATGGCAATGTAATGAGGTTACTTCTTTACAGGAGTCCTGGGATGGTTCAATGAGGGTTACATAAGAAGCACCTAAAAAAAATAAATATTAAAAAAAGAAGCACCTAAAAAATTGCCCAGTAAAGGGGAAGTAATCTGACATCAAATTTCTATCCTAATGGAACACGGAAGAGTAATCCTCTCAGAACTTTACATATTTAATAGGCATATAAGCATATTCAGTGGATGAAAAAATTAAATAATGTGCACAAGGACCTCACAGAAACTTTAGGCCAACCCAAGTGGAGGCCTGATGTGCTGAGAATCCTATCATGTAGCTATTCTAGATTAAATAACTGAGGGGCTAGGGGGCATTATTGTTTTCTCTACTTTTCTCACCTGTGGAAATATATTTATATATGTATTCAAGGAAGAAAAACCTGCTGAGAGGTGACTGTTGAGTGCTCCACACTAAGTGGGACATCTCTGTCAGGCCCTCCAAGTCTCCAGGAGCACTGCAGAAGAGGAGGCAGAAAGAATATAAGAGCAGAGGACAGGAAGGGTACTTTGAAATGCTGTCTTTGCCAGGCATGTTAGCACACACCTTTAATCCTAGCACTTGGGGGGCAGAGGTAGGAGGATTGTCCTGAATACAAGGCCACCCTGAGAATACATAGTGAATTACAGGTCAGTCTGAGCAACACCAACTTGGTCATAGTGTATGATCATTTGAATATACTGTTAAATTTGGTCAGCAAGCATTCGAGAATTTTTGTGTCTATTTGTGTCAGGGAAATTATTTTCTACTACTATTTGGGAAATCAGGTTAATACTGGTCTTTTGTTTGTTTGGTTTTTGAAGCAATCCCAACAGACTGCCTTTTTTTTTTTTTTTTAATGTGAGAATGAGAGAGTGAGAAAGAGAGAGACAGGGAATGAGAGAGAGAATTGGCGCATCAGGGCCTTCTGCCTCTGCAATCAGACTCCAGATGCATGCGCCTCCTTGTGAGCTTATGTCACCTTATGCATCTGGCTTAGACCAGGAAAGTCAAACATGAGTCCTTAGGCTTCACAGGCAAGCATCTTAACTGCAAAACCATCTCTCCCACCCCAATACTGGTTTTATAACAGTTTGTGGAGCATTAATGTTCAGTCTTCTTTAAAGCTTTTATAAAATTTGGCCACAAACCTATCCAGTCCTTGTTGGAAGACTATTACTGCTTCAATCTCCTTGCTCATGGTGGTTCTGTTGATGTGGTGGTTTGATTCAGGTGTCCCCATAAACTTAGGTATTCTGAATGCTAAGTCCCCAGCTGATGGAGATATGGAAATTAACGCCTCCTGGAGACAGTGTATTGTTGGGGGAGGGCTTACGAGTGTTATAACCAGCTTCCCCTTGCCAGTGTTTGGCACACTCTCCTGATGCTGTTGTCCACCTGACGTTGGCCAGGAGGTGATGCTCACCCTCTCCTTATGCCATCATTTGACCCTGCCATCATGGAGCTTCCCCTTGAACCTGTAAGCCAAAATAAACCTTTTGCTCCTATAAACTGCTCTTGGTCAGGTGTTTTCTGCCAGCAATGTGAACCTGACTACAACAGTTGTTTATATCCTTTTGATTTAATTTTTGTAGCATATGCATGTCTAGGAACTTCTTATTCACTTCTAGGTTTCCATCTCATTTTCACAATTGTATGTTTATCAGAATGGCTGGAGGAGCTGAGATGATGGAAATTGTGGGGAAATGAAAATTCTTTTTCCTGTAGCAAACCTCTTTCAGGTACAATTTTACATTTACAAAATGATCCCATGCTTGTTGGAAGACCTAAGTAGTGATAAAAATAATAGTCACGTTTAAATGTAGAGAACGCTGACCATCTACTTCTAGAAACATCCAGCTCTCCACCATGTCATTCAGAAATGCTGTGATACACATACTCAAGTCCTCTCAGCTCCTAGTGGTGAGCTTATGGTAAGGGATTCTAATTAAAAAGTGATTTGTGTCCCCAGGGTGCATACTTTATAGTTGCAATTCAGCTCAGCGCAGACCACAGCAAGCTACTCAGTAAGGGAGAAGTTATGGCTTCACCAACGTCCAGCTGGAAGAGATTTTAGACCCTTTCTAACTGAAGTAGATGCTTTTCTTTTCTTCTGGAATTGCTTCTAAAGAGACCTCAGGGAGAATGATGTCAATGGACCATCGTCCCCGGGCCAAAAGTTTTCCCTTCTAACAATAAGACCCCAGGACCTCTCTAGAACCAATCAGGCAGTGCCTGAGCACTTTCATTCATGGGCTACAATTCAACCCTGAGTTAGAGGAAAGGTGAGTTGTGATGGGTTAGAAAGCCCCTGTCTGAGGTAGGTCATAAATTCATATGATAACAAGTTTCCAGCCACAAATCTGGAAGATCTCCAAGGAAATGTCTCTCGAGAGTATCAAAGGGAGCCAAGAGAGATTACAACAGCTGGGACCCCTGGTGAACATGGGAAGGTGATGACTGTTCAAGTGAGTGATTTACTGGTGACCTGCAGGGAAGCAGAGAGGCAGAGATGGGGCTGACTTGGCAGGGAGGAGCCAGCAAAGGCTGCTTGAGTGAGTCATAGCTGGCCATGGGCCGGAACAAATACCTAATAGTGAAGCCAGAGGAAAGTGGTGTGGAGGGCAGGAGACCTGAACCTGGTCACAGCCTGGCTGACTCTTTTCTATATGGTCACATGCATGAGAGGCTTTGCTGAGCCTGGCTGTCTTCCATAGCATGGAAGTGGGGATTAAGCCAGGAGTCAAATTTAAGACATCTGGGATGAGGCTGCAGATGTGAATGAGGGCAGCAGCTTGGGTGAGGTGATAACGGGGGCTGTGGCTAATTGAAGAGTACCCACTCCTGGCTAAAGGCTTTCAAAAGTGCACTGTGAGTCAAGCATAGCTGTGCGTCAGATACCCCTGGTCTGCCTTGGCCTATGGACTGACATCTTTTAGAATGTCTGACTGGCCAATACCCACAGGTCTATTTGCTCTAAGTGTATCAAGACTGTGTCCAGTAAACATGTAGTAGCTCATGATTAAATACCAAGGAAATGGGATCAGAGGGCTATTGCATTAAGAGCATGGGTCTCCTGTCCTGTCACAAGAAGTCCATGTCTTAATGGTTTATGCTTCTAATATTCTACAAGCAAAAGATTTCATGTCAGTTTACAAAAACCTCATTCAGAAGCAAAACTGACATGCACCACTTAGAGAGATCACTGATACCAGAGGTGGGCCCCACTATGTTCTTTCTCAACTGACTTTGTCCCTGAGAGCTATAGTTTGGATCTCAAATGTCCCCTGAAGTCCACGTTTTTTTGTTTGTTTGTTTGTTTTCTTCCTGCAAAGGGTGATATGGATACTTTGCAAACAGAAGTCTCTAACTCCACCTCTGGGGCTGGGAAGCCGGAAGGTGAGTGGGCTTATGTTTTGCATAAGCGAGTGGGACTGGGTCAGGAACTAAAAGTGTGTTGACCCCTTGATGTGTACTATTTACATGATCCACTTCGACACTCTGCGGCACAGATGTTCATGACAAAGGCCTCTCCATGCCCTAGTCTCTCACATCTGTAAATAGACAATGTTGCATAGCCAAAAAACACTGAGACACAGAAGGGCTGATGGTAACCACACAGGACCTATCAGGAGGGACACAGTGACCCGACACAGAAAAGGAAGGACACATGTGAGGACCAGAACAAAGGTCAGAGAGGAAAAGGAGATGCTATGCAGTGGATGGTAAAGAAGAGGAAGGGCATGAGCAGAAGAGCATTGCTGGCGTCTAGAATCTGCGAAAGAAACAGGCTTCTCTGCAGCCTCCAGAAGAACCTAGCCCCGCTGCCCTTGACTTTCAGAACACATGCTATGTTAAACTATGAAGTTTATGGTAAAACCTGCTATGGAAGCAATAAAAATGAATAGAGACGTGGCATGTTTCAATTATATAATTTTTAATTATACATTCAATTTTCTTTCTTTTTTTTCTTGAGGTAGGGTTTTACTCTAGCCCAGGCTCACCTGGAATTCACTATGTAGTCACGTGCATCACCACGCCAGGCAAATTTCCCTTTCTAAAATACAAAATGTATGGCACACCCATTCTCTCTATCTGCCTCTCTCTCGCTCAATAAATAAATAAATAAATAACCTCTCATCTTGTTGGCCTACAGACCAATGGATACATGGTTTCAAGCAGGTCTTTACACCTTGGTTTCCCATCTATTGCAAACTCCACCAATAATCCTATCCTGGGCATTTCTTATTACCACCCCACCCTCACAAGGCCCCACTATGTTCTTTCTCAACTGACTGTCCCTGAGAGCTATAGTTTGGATCTCAAATGTCCCCTGAAGTCCCACGTTTTGAAGTTTGGTCCCCAACTGTGGTGGTTTGATTCAGGTGTTCCCCATAATCTTAGGTGCTCTGAATACTAGGTTCCCAGTTGATGGAGATTTGGGAATTAATGTATCCTGGAGGCAGTGTATTGTTGGGGGTGGGCTTATGGGTATTATAACCAGTTTCCCCTTGCTAGTGTTTGGCACACTCTCCTCTTGCTATTGTCTGCCTGATGTTGGCCAGGGGGTGATGTCCATCCTTTGCTCACACCATCGTTTTCCCTGCCATCATGGAGCTTCTGCTTGAGTTTATTAGCCAAAGTAACCCCTTTTTTCTTTTCCCCACAAGCTGCTCTTGGTTGGCTGATTTCTGCCAGCAATGTGAACCTGACTGCAACATCAACCTGTGGAATCATCTGATGGTGGTGGGATTTTTAAGAAGCTAAATCATTGCAGGTGTACCTGTGCGAAGGAAAATGGGACCTCAGTCATTCTTAATGTCTTGCTTCCAGTCACCACGAGGAGCAGCTTTCCTTCACCACATACTTCCCACCAAGATACTCTGTCCTAACATGGGCCAAAGTCATGTGCCAAATGATCATGGATGGTAGGATTGTTAATCTCAGTTGCTAATTTATTAAGATTTAAATCACCATGGAAACAAAACCCTGGGCATGTCTGTGAAAGATTTTCCATATTAAGTTAATTGAAATGAGGGGACCCACTCTAAATGTGAGTGGTGCCAGGGACTAGGGTCCTGAGTGGATTAAAAGGAGAAAGGTAGCAGAGCATGAGTATTCACTGTTCTCTGCTTCCTGAGTACAGATTAAATATGTCCACCCTCCTGCTCCTGCAGACATGCCTTTGGGCCATGATAGACTATACCCACTTGAATTGTGGGCTGAAATAAACCCTTCCTTCCTGGCATTGCTTTGGTTGGGTATTTGTTGTGGCGAGGAGAAAAGTCACTAATACATGTAATGTAACCTCTGAAACAGTGAGCAATATGAGCCTTTCCTCCTCATAAGCTGTTTATCTCAGGCATTTCAATATAATACTGGAAGACCAACCAGTAAACCTAGATGATGGAAAGCCAACTGGTAAACCTAGATGCTAGAGGGCCAACTGGTAAACCTACATGCTGCCCAACACTATCTCCTGTAGTTTTTCTTATCCTTTAGCCACATGAAGATACATGATGGAGGAGGGACTGGTAACTAAGGGAGTGACCTCCTTAGCTTCCTTCCCCATGGGCACCACTTGTGGGTGACATAGTTCCTTACCTTTCATGTGGAGCAGCTATGCTCACACAGCTGTTAGCTCCACATCCTGGTGACCTCTGTCTCATCCCATCTGACCCAGGGGTATATTACAGTCATAAGTGACAACACCATCCTTTTTGGAGTCCCCATATCCTGTCACATTTTGGAAAAGTCCCTTTATTAAGTTTGCCATAGGTCACTCCATTGGCTTGCGCTATGCACTTCCTGCTGGGACTCCACTCACATGCTCACACTTCATCGGGGACCTGCTGTAGGCTCCACAGGTGTATCATCTAGTCCCTCCCTGGAATTCCATGTTGTAGCAGACAGCTTCAGTTTTGCTGAGATGAACTTCAAGACCAGGCACAATAAAGGAAAGAAGGAATTTATTGAAGCTTACAGATCCAGGGGAAGTCCCATAATGACAGAAGAAGCTGGCCCTGCTTTCACAGGACCAAGCAGAGACAGAGAAGCCACAAACCCAAGAGCCACACAGCACACTTCAGGATTTCCAGAAGGAACTCAGTCACTTTGCATATCTTTACATTAGAATTTCAACTCCAGCACCACACCTTAGGGCTGGACCCTAAGATCTACCCAGGGATACCACCTCCAGCTAGGTGGCTGCATATTCCAGTTACAAACAAATAAAACACTGAATATATTGGGGGATCATCTATTCAAACTACCAAACATGTGTAGATACAGTGGACTCAGCACACAGATGAGGATTCTAAAGCTTGAACAAGTTACAATCCCACAGCTAGCAAACAGCAGTGACATTAAGAATGGGCCTCAGACCATTTGAACACCAAGTTTGACCACCGTGCTCACCTGTGGTGATGATGATGTTAGACTTTCCAATTTCCCCACTATTTGGTCCAAGGCTGGAGTCTTGACAGACACTTTCCCTCAGCACCAATTACAGCAACACACACACCTTATTTTCCACTCTGCCCCTGAGGAGAATGGTCAGCACTGTAGCTGTCAATGTTCCAAGGCATTAACTGCAAGCAGCCTGGCTTCGTGCTTTGCCAAGAAGTTAAAAATATTTCAAAGTTAAAAATATTCTGCATCTGTGAGTTCTGTCCTTGGTGATGAGGTGGGAGGGAGCAGAGAAAGGGGCAGAGAGATGGGAAAGGTCTAGACAGGCAGGTCAGGCTTAAAGATCAAATCACTTGAAGCCACGCTTTGGTGCTCAGGGTGGCAGCCTCATGTGTGGTGAAGGCTGGCCTTTGAAACAGAGGACCGGCTTTTGCAGCAAGGGCTGCTGTCCACCTACACAGCATGGGCTGAGATGCCCTCAGAGTGAGATTCATGTCTGCCCAATCAGAACAGCCAGAGAGATGCTTCATGTTTAAGCTAGAGTCCTGTAGACCTCAGGAACCCCACAGTGCTGCAAGACATCTTTGTGGCCTCAAATATCCTTTTCAAAACCTGGTTGATGGGTTTAGCGAGATAGCCCAGTTGATCAAGTGCTTGCCTTCCAAACATGAGGACGTGAGGTCTATCCTCCAAACCCATTTTTAGAAAAGGCAGGGGGAGATGGCTGGGGGGATGGCTTAGCATTTAAGGCACTTGCCTGCAAAGCCAAAGGACCTCGGTTCAACTCCCCAGGACACATATTAGCCAGATGCACATGCATCTGGAGTTTGTTTGCAGTGGCTGGAAGCCCTAGAGTGCCCATTCTCTCTCTCTCTCTCTCTCCTCCCCTGTTTCTCTTTCTCAAATAAATAAATAAAATATTTTTAACAGGACTGAAGGGATGGCTTAGCAGTTAAGGTGTTTGCTTGCAAAGCCCAAAGCCAAAGGACCCATGTTCAATTCCCCAGGACCCATGTTAGCCAGATGCATAAGGGGGGCACATGTGTCTGGAGTTTGTTTGCAGTGGCTAGAGCCCCTGACATACCCATTCTCTCTCTCTCTCTACCTCTGCTTCTGTCAAATAAATAAAAATAAAAAAATATTTTTTTAAAAAGTTAGACAGGGTGCTTGGAATCCAAGTGCTGGGGAGGTGAAGGTTGGTGGATCCCTAGGGCTTACCAGTCTACCCTACTTGGCAAGCTCCAGGTTATTGAGAGGCCCTGTCTCAAAAAGAAGACAGTAGGGCTGGAGAGATGGCTTAGCGGTTAAGCGCTTGCCTGTGAAGCCTAAGGACCCCGGTTCGAGGCTCGGTTCCCCAGGTCCCACGTTAGCCAGATGCACAAGGGGGTGCACGCGTCTGGAGTTCGTTTGCAGAGGCAGGAAGCCCTGGCGCGCCCATTCTCTCTCTCTCCCTCTATCTGTCTTCTCTCTGTGTCTATTGCTCTCAAATAAAAAAAAAAAATAAAAAATAAAAGACAGTACCCAAGATCAACATCTGAGGTTGTCCTCTGGCTGCAATATGCATGTGCACATACATGCATAGACATTCCACACCCTCGTGATTGGAACACACACACCGACTGCTCACACTGGTGTCTTTTAGGCTACCTTAGTACATTCATCACCAGACCCCATCCCACTGGGCTCTGGGATGGATCTGTGTGAACTTTACTGTTACTTTAAGTGAGACCCACTATCTCTGTCCAGCCCTGGCTAACCTCAGCCAAGGGAAGCTTACCAGATATCAAGGACCTAGATAGTGTATGGAGTCTTACACAGCTCATGGGCCCACAAGAAAAGGCTTCCATCTGGTCCTCCCTCCTGTGCTGTCTAGGGCTTCAAGTGTGCTGAGGCACTGGATAACTCAGCCAAGGGCTGACCCTCTCTGTTGCTACCTCCCCACCACCACCTGCTCCACAGCTGGATCCAGAGAGGCTGGAACTGTGTTTCTCCCGACTTGTTCTCAGTAGGTGACACAGTCAGCGTACCCCACAGCCCCTCTGTAAGCCGCAGAGCCCGCCTCCGTGGTTGTCTGTATACCTTCATCTCCCAGGCCAGCTACCTACCACCATCGGCCAAGGGGTGTGGGACTAGGAAGCTCAGTAGCCCAGCTCCCTTGCTCCTCAGAATGAACTTTAATAGATCCCACATGTCTCTCAGAAGACATCAGAGACACTGGGCCACATGCATTTATGTCCACAAGGCATGCTGGGGGCACATGTTAGGGTATCTTGAAATCTTGTCCCCAGCACCCATGTCAAATGCAAAATATGGTGCGTACATATGGAGTGCATTTGCAGTGTCTAGAGATCCTGTTGTGCCCATTCCCATTTTCTCTCTCTCTTTACAAATAAATTTAAAAAAAAAAATTAAAACTGGGCTGGAGAGATGGCTTAGCGGTTAAGGCACATGCCTGTGAAGCCTAAGGATCCAGGTTTGATTCTCCAGGTCCCAAGTAAGCCAGATGCACATGGTGGTGCATGCAACTGGAGTTCGTTTGCAGCAGTTGGAGGCCCTGGAGCACCCATTCCCTCTCTCTCTCTCTCTCCTCCCTGCCCCTCTGTCTCAAATAAATAAGCAAATAAATAAATAAATCTTTTTAAAAGAATTAAAAATAAAAATAAATAAATTTAAAACGATAGTCAAGCTGGCAAGATCAATATGACAAGGGTCCTCCTCACACAGCAACCCTGATGACAGAACCAGAGAGAAGCCTGAGGGTAGATACAGTCCTGCTGAAAAACTGACAGATTATTTTGTCAGCCTGTCCTTGACATGGGTAGACCACAGAGGAGCATGACCATCAGATCGTGGGCACAGCAGAGGATCTTTCAGGGCTGCCATCGTACCTACTGACTTCTCAATCACTGATCTGTCTTCATTGCCTGTGTGAGTCCCAATGGCTGAAGAACAATTCTGTAATGGAGGAGAGTCCAGAGCAGCACCCCTCCCCCATCCACACATCTAGTCGATGCATCATGCGTGCACAAAGGCTTACAGTTCAGTGTCTAGCCCACATGTGCTGGAAACATGAGGACATGGGTGCAGTTCCTTCCCTTGTAATTCTGACCTGGAGTTGGAGCATAGTCCAGTTCCTAGAGGTGACAGTACATGGTGGCAAACGCTGGATAGAATTGTGTCTGGAGTGGCCATCCCTCCTTGACACATCACTCCCATCCTTGCAATGATCAGAGGCCAGACTCCATCGTGGAGTAGATAGAAGAGGAAACATCCCTTCCAAAGTCCACTAGACCCTAACAGAAGTGAAACCCAGCGTGGAAATTCCAGCTTCACATAAAAAAAAAGAAAAAGATGACAGAAATCAATTATCTTCTTCTATGTGCCAGGCTTCTATAAGGAAGACAAATGACCCAGGCAACCCAAACAAGACTGAGCACCACATGGACGGATATGCCAAGAGCATTTCACAACTGCTATTCTCATCGCCAGTCATACACGCAGCGTTCAGAAGTCCGCGGGTGGGGATGGAAAGCCACCCTCTGGGCTATTCTTTGGATCCACCAAGGGAACAGGGTGGGATGTGTGTGCGGCAGAGATTGTGCTGATCCAGAGCTCAGGGGAAGAATGACATCATTACCTAGGAAATTAGCCCCTAAAAATAGTCTCTAATGAGGATATTTCTCATCACGACAAATGAAAATAACAGAGGTATTTGGAAATGGACTGAAATGTTCACAGAAAGCGGTATCGTGCACGTTGTCAGGAGTGGGTCATTTCCCTGAAAATTTGAAACATAAATACTCTGATCCATATAAGTGAATTCCAGGCATAAGCGGTGGTATGTCTCCCTTCACTGTTCTACTCGTTCCCTCCCCACAGTCAGTACCAGTAACTTGTAACCACAAGACCTGAAGGGACTCTGGCATTTCTCATTCATGAGCTCACTCTACTTCGAACTTATCATCAAAGCTCCTGCTTTCCACAGCTTGTTCACATCTCTCTGCCTCCCCTACTGCTCTGAGGCCTCCTGCTGGAGAGCAGTGTCTCCTCCGCATCATGTTCCCATGATGCCCGGCCTGCCGCAGTGGTTTTCATTGGTTTTTGCTGTGCATAGCTAGCTAACTCAAAAGGGTAAGAAGTCTCAATCTGATATGGAATTCTTCAAAATCACCAAAGACCTATTCACGTGTTCTACTGTATGTTCTGAACTTACCTCAGAGTGCAAGTTAGCTGCTGGAGGTTTACCCATTACGTCTGCAATACAGGGAGAGGGTTGAAGTGAAACACGCTCCCTTGTTGGAAGGCTGCTTACCTGTACGGTGCATTGTCCAAAACTTACTACTGAGGAAGACAGAAAATTCAATCTCGATCCAGTCCTGTGCCCAGTTAAAAAAATAATAATAAGGGCTTCCTTTTTAAATTTTTTTTTGGGGGGGGGTTCAAGGTAAGGGCTCACTCTAGCTCAGGCTGACCTGGAATTCACAGTCTCAGGATGGCCTTGAGCTCATGGCAATACTCCTACCTCTGCCTCCCCCGAGTGCTGGCATTAAAGGCGTGCGCCACCACGCCCAGGGAGGGCTTCCATCCTTAAGAAAGAATAGAGCAGCTATCAGGGCAGTGAAACTATTTTCTGCTCCTCCTCCTCCTCCACACCACTTCTGTTCTGATGTGCTCTTTACAGATTGAACCAGGGCTGGACAGATGGCTTACTGGTTAAGGCGCTTGCCTGCAAAGCCCAAGGACACATGTTCGACTTTCTAGGTCCCATATAAGCCAGATGCACAGTGATGCAAGCACACAAGGTTGCACATGTGCACAATGGGGTGCACACATCTGGAGTTTGATTGCAATGGCTGGAGGCCCTGGCATGCCAATTATCCCTCCCCCATCCCCTGCTCTCTCTCTCTCTCTCACTTTCTCTCATGATCTTGCATTTTAAAAAAGGCCAGCCTGTTGGGCTTGCCTCAAAAATAAATAAGTTAAATAAATAAAAATACGGGCTGAACCATCTCCTCAGCCTCATGACACATTCTTGATATGCCCTGTGAAGCCGTGCCCCAGAAGCTATGGTAAATAAGATGAAAGGAGTTAGGATTAGGGTTATGGTTAGGATAGGGTCATGGTTATAGGTACTATAGTGAAATCCTATAGAATTTTTATGAATACGATGAGATTTTTTTACAATGCCTTTTGCCATCATCTTCAGCCTCCCAAGAGCTGGCGTTGCAGGACTATGCTGCCACTCTTGGTTTCCTTCCACAGGGCATTTCAGACATTGGCTTTAAAGAGACAAGTTCAAAGCCACCGTAGTGACACACGCTTTAATCCCAGCACTTGAGAGACAGAGGCGATAATGACAGAACATGTGCTGAGATGTGCTTGAACGTGAGTCTCATGGTGGGTGCAGAGGTAACAGGACTCGCTGATAAGTAAGCATGGGTAAAATTAATGAGGCATGGCTGAGAAGGTTGTGGATTGAGGGTAGAGATGACATGCCATTCTGCCACTCATTCATACAAAGGGGAGCTGGCTGGGGAGGGAGGAAGTCGTGGCTATCTTCTGGATGAGTAGGTGGTACCCAGCCGGAAGCCCATGGAGATGTCAGATAGGCAGTAGGTGGGTGAACCCAGCACGCAAGGGTGTGGTCTGTCTCTGGGTCTGAGCTTGTAGATGCCATGGAAGTAGCAGCCAGGTCAGGCAGGTCGAGGGCCCTCAATTCATCCTTCCATCCGCCTGCTTCATAATCGCCCTGCATGCTGCTGCTGTGCCATATGGGCTTTCTCTCCTGCCTGCGGACAGGGTCCAACACCGCGCAGCCTGGCCTCCATTCTGAACATAATCGCGCTCTCCCACGGGGAAGCGGGGCACGCCCACCCTTGACCCGGTTTCTAGTCTCACCTTGTCCTCCTCAGTACCGCTGCCGCCTTAGCTTCCCTACCTAGCTGCAACCTGGTGACCACATTCCTATGGAACATCCAGCCTGATGGCCACCACGCCCTCCTAACTCTGCGTGACCACAGAAATTCTCCATGGGGGCCACTCCCCAGACACAAGACCGCCTGAAGCTTGTGCTTATATCTTTAAACCCAACTAATAATCTCCCCCATGAAATCCCAGTGTAGTGGTGTAGTCCAGTAATCCCGAGGCAGGAGGCTGGTGAGTTCAAAGCCAGCCTGGGCTACATAGTGGGGTACTGCTCAAAAATAATAATATTAATAGAGAACAAATAAATCTTTTTGGACAACATCCTGGGACTATGGGTCCATAGTACATGCTCTCTCTCCCTCCATCTCTCTCTCCTCCTGGTCCCTGTTGTGTATAACCTCCAAGCATGTCATGACCCCCAGAGTTTGCAATTAGTAAAGTCCTTCAACTTTCACATTCTGTTCCTATCATCCAAGTGGGTCAAAGGCTCCGGGCAGACGGGCTTCTTCTGGTCCTCTTCTGCCCTGCATCCAGGGCCTGCTTGTAAGAGAGGCTCCCAGAAAGTCTGCCAGACCAGCTAGAAGTTTCCAACAAACACAGCAGTGACAACTTACCCCACTCAAGTGACACCGTGGTCCCCATTCTGTGGATAAGCCTGGTTGCTGTCCCTTCTAAGTAGTTCCACGTCCCCATGCCTTCTTTCCCAAACCAGGAACCTTGAGGGGAAAACAAGAGGAGAGTGAGCCAGGCCTGGCAGTATAGGTCTGGTCTTTCAGCTGCTCAGGAGTCGGAGGTAGGAAGACTGAAAGTTCAAGGCCAGCCTGGACAACTTAGTGATATCCTGTCCCAAAATAAAAAAAGTAAAGGGCTGGGGAACTGGCTCAGCAGTTAAAGGCACTTGAATACAAAGCCTGATGGTCTGGGTTGCATTTCCCCAGTATCCAGGTAAGGCCAGATGCACAAAGGGGTGCATGTGTCTGAGTTTGTTTGCAGTGGTTGGAGGCCCTGGCATGCCCATACTCATCCTGTCTGCCTCTTTCTCTGTCTGTCTCTCTCTCTTAAATAAGTAAATAAAATATTAAAAACTAAGTAAACAGAAAGTAAAATAAGCACTAGGGATAGAGGCCAGTGGCATCGCACTTGTCCAGCATTCATGAGGTCCTAGTTTCAACCCCTGGAACTGTGAGGGAGGGAGGATAGACAGAAGGGAGAGAGGGAGAGAGGGAAGGAGGGAGGGAAGAAACATCTTGTTGGCTTAAACTCTTGCCTACCCTTTGCCAGGGAGAGACTGCGGAGACCACAGAGGATGAGGTCCCCAACGCTGGATGTGTTGGTTTGATTCAGGTGTCCCCCATAAACTTGGGTGTTCTGAATGCTAGGTTCCCAGCTGATGGGGATTTGGGAATTAACGCCTCTTGGAGGCAGTGTGTTGTTGGGGGCGGGCTTAGGGGTGTTATAGCCAGTTTCCCCATGCCAGTGTTTGGCACACTCTCCTGCTGCTGTTGTCCACCTTATGTGGGCCAGTGGATGATGTCCACCCTCTGCTCATGCCATTGTTTTCCCTGCCATCATGGATCTTCCCTTTAAGTCTGTAAGCCAAAATAAACCCCTTTTTCCCCACAAGCTGCTCTTGGTCGAGTGATTTCTGACAGCAATGCGAACCTGACTGCGACAGTAGATGACAGGTCAAGAAATGGAGCCTGGAACTCAGAATCAAGAATCCAGTTCTATGTAGGCCACTCCCAAAGACACATTCGTGGTGAGGCAGGTTTGCAG
The DNA here is from genome assembly GCF_020740685.1 of Jaculus jaculus. Classification (NCBI taxonomy): domain Eukaryota; kingdom Metazoa; phylum Chordata; class Mammalia; order Rodentia; family Dipodidae; genus Jaculus; species Jaculus jaculus. The sequence goes on along the minus strand of NC_059115.1, from coordinate 47,752,470 downwards.
AGGTTTGCAGATCTCTCCTTCAGCTCTTTAGTTCTCCTACCCCTTTGAGTATCAGCCAGCCTTAGAGATTCATCTCTGGCAAAGCAGAATGTGGCAGAAGTTATGCTGGTTGACATCCCAGCTAGGTCATAAAACATGAACGAAATTCCACCTGGTTCAGAACACTGGCACTGGGGACCAGCCACCATCTGTGACGAAGTCAAACAAGGGGAGACATGGGTAGGCTTGTCAAGAAATGGCAACAACAAGCCGGGCATGGTGGCGCACATCTTTACTCCCAGCCCTCAAAAGGCAGAGGTAGGAGGGTCGCTGTGAGTTCAAGGCCACCCTGAGACTACATAGTGAATTCTAGGTCAGCCTAGGCTAGAGTAAAACCCTACCTCAACCAACCCAAAAAATAAAAATAAAAATAAACAAGGAAAAAGAAGAAGAAATAGCAACAACAGAGGTCCCAGCCAGTAGTAGTATTTACAGCAGACATGTTGGGGGAGAGGGGTGCTGAGAGCCCCCTCCGGGTCTCATAATCATTCTAGCACCGACATGTCATCAGAGGGGTGCTGTTCTTGTTGAGAACTGTCCAGTCTGCACTCATGGGTGACTTGTTTTAAGATACCAAGTTTTGAGAGAGTTGCCACTGAGCACTAGAGAATCACAAGTGTTGGTTCTTTGGAGCCAGTGGGATCTCCTGCTTCCCTGGCCGTGGTTACAGGCACGGGGCCAGCTGCGGCTTTCTCTCTCCCCACACAGGTCTGCTCTGGACCACCTGCCTCATAACTTTTGGCTAAATCCCTGTGCCCAGAGGCTGTCCCCTGGAGACGCTGTGTGTGTGTGTGTGTGTGTGTGTGTGTGTGTGTGTGTGTGTGTGTGTTGGGGATATGCATGTTCATGTGTGTGTACATTTGGAGTTCCACTTCTCTTTGATATAGGGTGATAAGGCTTCTCACTGGCCTGGAGCTCACCACTCAGGCTAGACTGGCTGGCCAGGAGCTCCGGGATTCCCTGCCTCCACTTCTTACCAGCACACACCACGCTGGGCTTGTCTACATGGGTTCAGGAGATAGAATTCAGCCCCTTTTCTGTGAGATGAGCACTTTACCGAGTGAGCCACCTCCACAGCCCCCCCTAGCTACTTTTCTTGGTGCCCATAGCTCATGGGAGGCTGATGTAGCTTTACTCAGCACACACAAGGGTCTATAGCTAACAGGCTGCCTCAGGCCTCTTGGCATCACTGCCCCCATGCCTAGGGGATGCTGGTCGAGAGGTGAACAACTCCAGATGGAAAAAGGGGTGCTATTTTACATCCCACCACAACATCAGACATAGACCCCTCCTCTTCCTGGCTTCTCTTCTGTCCACGTGCATGTCCTTAGGACAGAAGACACCCTGTCAATGGTCATCACCTGCTGGCCCTGCAGGGAAGTGGCAGACGCTAGTACTTTGGGCTTCTCCGAATTTGAACCGAGGAGCCTTGGGCACCATGGCCACCATGGATCTTGTGTAAGGCGGGCGCTGCATGACTCTAGGGCAGGGTCTGCCAACCCGCACTGTGCAAGGCCAGCAGTTGACATCTCAGACCTGGCAGACCTTCAGGGTATGTCTCAGCCGTGGGGCAAGAAAGCAGCTCTATACAGTGCAGACAAGAACGGGCATTTGCATGTCAATAAAACTGTCATTACCAGAACAGATAGCGAGCAGGTTTGGCCTCAAGGACCATAGTTCACCAGCTCACCTCACGGGATTCTGTTCACAGGGCTCCACACAGTCAGATGCTGTGGTTCTGCTGCCAGCTCTGTGGGTTTAAAATATGTGTGTGCATGCGTATGCATGCATGTGTGCGAGCTTGTGTGTGCATGTGCACAAGTGCATGCACGTGGATACCGGTGGACAATTTCAGATGCCATCCTTAGAAACACCACCCACTGCTTTTTGAGACAGGCTCTGTCACTGGCCTGGTGCCCGCCAGTCAGGCTAGACTGGCTGACCATGAGCACCAGGGATCCTTCTGTCTCCGCCTCCCCAGATCACATGCCTCCACATTTGGCTTTTACACAGGTACCTGGGGTCTAAATTCAGGTCTGCATGTTTTCAGCCCCTCTGTGGGATTTAACTCAGGTAAAAGATGAACAATTCCAACAAGTGCCTAATGCATCCTGGAGGAGTGTTTTCCAAGAGGCAGCAGAACCCTTTGTGGCAAGTCTAAGATGCTCTTTTCCCCTAAGGAAACTTTCTGAATGCTCTCCCTCTCTCTCTCTCTTTGAAAAAGAATGTTTTGAACCTTAACTATACATCAGGCATTCATTGTATCCTGGGAATACAGTGGGGAATAAGGCAGATATAGCTTTGGTCTCTGCAAAGCCGTGGGGAAGATCAATAGTCTTCAAACAAGGGGATGGATGAGTCTTGAGACTAGAGAAACTCAGAGGTTTTGGAACATTCACAGGGGAGCTAAGCCAAGCTAAGAGGTCAGGAAGAAGCTGGAATCAAAAGGATAAAAGAGGAAGAAGCCAGGACTAGGCGGGAGACATGGTATAGGCAAAGGGGGCCACATGCATAGAGGGCACATAGCATCATGACAGGGCTGAGCCCCAAGACCTGGCCATGGCTCTCTGCAGTATGCCTTGGACCTTATGCAGATCTCCAGGCCTCCAGCATCAAGCCTCCATAGCCCTATTGTGTGGCCACACTGAATTAAAAAATTTATTAACTGCTTGCCAAAATTAGAAAGTCAAGAGCTTTCAAATAAAATCCATATTTCTGGTTTCTCCATTAAAAAAAAACAACCCTCAGCTCCTGATGCCGAGGAAGATGACTTAGTAAAGCACTTGCTGTGCAAATGTGAGGACCTGAGTTCAAATCCCCATCACCCAGATAAATGACAGGCAGATGTAGCTGCCTGGCTGTAATCCCAGCACTTGGGAGGTTAGACTAACAGAATTAATGAGCTCTGGGTTCAAGTGAGAGACCCTGTTTCGCTAAATAAAGTAGAAAGCCATTGAGGAAGACACCTATGGACAACCTCTGGCCTCCACAAGCACATGCACACATATGCAAGCATGTACCCCCCCACACACACACCAATCAAAGTAAACATTTATTAAACATATATTGGCAGGGCTGTAGAGCTCAGCGGTTAAAGCACTTACCTTCAAAGCCAAAGGGCCCAGGCTTAGTATCCACATAAGCCAGATGTACAAGGTAGTGCATATATCTGGAGAACGTTTGCAGTGGCTAGAGGTCCTAGCATGCCCATTCCATTCTCTCTCTCAAATAAATAAATATTACACACACACAAATACACCTGGCAATTCCTTCCCAATGACAGCTTGGAGCTGCTGGCAGCTGTCCCTTAAATGGGCACACATCTCGTCTTTGTCCCAGTCCCTCTACTCCTAATTTACTTTGCACCAGGTTATCCATTTCTGTTCTCTATATGACGGATGCAGGCAACAGGGTTTGGGAGTCTGAGTGTCACATAAATCTCATCCTGCCAAGAAAGAAGTGGGTCTGAGATAATAGGAGAGGATACACATGTGTAATAATAATAATGACAATTTCTGAGTCCCGTGGACTCCGCTGCCCAATCCTATGCATGATGGACACTGAGAGAGGAGGAGGAAGCTAGCTTTCCACTAGGTCAGACTCTTCCTCCCAGAAAACCAACTCACGGGCTAGAGAGATAGTTTAGCGGTTAAGGCACTTGGCAGCGAAGCCTAAGGACCCAGGTTCGATTCTCCAAGTCCCACTTAAGCCAGATGCACGTGGTAGTGCGTGTGTCTGGAGTTCATTTGCAGTGGCTAGAGGCCTTGGCATTCCCATTCTCTCTCTCTCTCTAATAAATAAATAAAAATAATTTTTTTAAAAAAAAAGAAAGCCAACTCACAACATGGTGACAATTCTGCAAAACAGTTTGTGAAGGCATGCCCCAAAGAATACTAGACCCAAATGATACTGACATATGATCTCAGAATATCTGAATGTGGGAGCATTGGGTGTCATAGGCTTGGGTCCCAAGAGGCTGACCCTGACCCAAGGGCCAGGGTGGGAAGGGCTTATTTTGCTGAAGCAGTGTGGGAAGACCTTTAGGTTCAGCTCTAAATGATGCCTCCAAGTTGCCCAAGCCTAGACACCTAGTTGGCAACTAGGTAAGTATTACCCCTGGAAGAAACGAACTTCTCCATATTTTTTAGCATAAGTGACTCCATTTTGATATTTAGTCTGGTCTGTGGAAGCCCAGTGAAGGAACTTAGCCTTCTAAAACAATAGCTATAGCATGTATTTAACATTTTCACTCTATTTTAATGTCAACTTCCATAGCTTAATATTTAATACCCATGTTCAACTGCCAGCTCACAAATTCTCTGGAAGCTAACAACCAGCTCTTGCATGCTGGTATAGTCTATCCCAGCACATTGCAACAGGGACAAGAAGAGCCCTGCCTATGAAAATTGGAGAGACATACTGTTCTTTCTTTCTCCCTAGCAAAATGTACTGAATTGTAATTGTTTCCTTGAATTCTTGGACACTTTTAAAAAAACATTTATTTATTTACTTATTTATTTGACAGAGAAAGAGGGAGAGAGAGAGAGAGAATGGGTATGCCATGACCTCCAGACACTGCAGACAAACTCCAGATGCATGCACCCCCTTGTGCATCTGGCTAACATGGGTTCTAGGGAATCGAACCTGGGTCCTTTGGCTTTGCAAGCAAACGCCTTAACCACTAAACCATCCCTCCAGCCCCAATTATTGGAGACTGTAAAGGTATCCTAAAGCCCTTCATGGATTCTGGAAGGGTCCTGGTTGCCTTCAACGCTGAGAGTATCTTGAGATCTGGTGGGAAGAAGGGAGGGAAAGGCCAATAGTGTCCCAGAAAAAGAGATTTACTGGCCCCTCTTTTCTCCCCTTCTCCAACGTAAGTGAACAATTCTCTCGCCTCAATTTGTCTCCAGACACCAGCCCTGAAGGCCAAGGGAAGCACCGCACCCCTGTCAACACCAAGCTCTTAATCTCACTCTGCAGCTGCTGGGGCCCACGCTGGTGCTGTCTTATCAGAAGCTGGTGACAAGTCAAAAGAGGAAACAGAGGTGTCTTATCTGTCTTCCGTGCCTCATGCTGAAAGGTGAGCTCTTGGCTCCCAGGGAAGGGCAGTCTTGTCACTGTGGTCAGAAACCAGAGGAAACGAAGTCACTGCCCTTAGCTGAGGGGGAAGAAGAAGAGAATCTCTGTGATTTAGAACCATTCACACAATGCAGCCCTGGGAAGTGGATGCAATGCCTATTCTCACTGTGCAGAAGAAGAAAAAAATAAAGAGGCTCAGGAAATTAACTCTCTTGAGGTTGCTCCGTAAGAGAGGCCGACAAAAACGCAGGTGTATCAGGTATAACCATCAAGCACCTACTGTCCTCCTTCATTTAATCCTCTTGTCAGCCCTCATCCCCACTTTAGAGGTGAGGAGGTGGGTGCTCTGATGGACCCTGAGAGCCTCAGCAGGCCAGTAAGGACTCCGTGGGTCCCTGTTGACTGAAGCGGCACCCCAGTGAAGGTTTGCGGGCCTGCTGTGAGAGGGCATGGATTCCTGCCAAAGGGTGGGTGCGGGGCAAGGTGCAGACAGGCAGGGTGGGGATTTAAAATAATCACCAAGAAAGGACAGCAAGGGTATGGGAGGGGTCCATCTGCAGACACAGCTGGCCAGCGGCTCTTGTTCTGAGTGGGAGAAGTGATAGTGGGAGGGCAGAGAACAGAGAGAGAGAGCGTAATACCAATGCGTTACAGCTCCGAGGACTTCCAGAGAGGACCTCCCAGAAAGTGAACCCCTTTGTTCCCATGACAACTCGGCCAGAGGGTGGAGAAGAAGGTCAAGAGTGACAGCAGTTGCAGTCACTACCACTGTCCTCCATTATCCAGCTGGTATCCAGTGGTAACCATGGCAACCACTGGTGGGAACCACCATTAAAGATGATGTTTAGCCAACCTTATAGGTGGAGCTTAAAGACTGCCATGCCACACCCGGAGCCACCCCTGAGAAGACAGCTCCAGGTCCATGAGGCCTCGCTCACCTAGCTCTCCACGTCTTAAGCCAGTTCTAAGAGACAAGCAAACCTCGGGCCAGCGACCTAACTTCTCTGAGCCACGGAGTCCTCTCTTGCTCGGGTACACGTTCGATAATGGCCATGGGTGACCACAGTGCTATTGTTCCCAGGCCTGGGCTGTGTGAATCAGCAATGCAAGGTACTCAGCCGGACGTGGCTGTGAACCCGTGAGGCGAGCACAGCCAACTGTCCTCCCCAGGCCCGTGTGGTCCTCACCTGCAGAAGGCAAACCTGCCAGCAGTTTACGTGGCCTTCCTAGCATCTGCATGACTGCACATGGACCCGACGAGCTGCCGGAGGAGTCTGAGCAGCGGCAGCTCATTTGCGGGGGGGGGGGGGTCATCCCCAAATCACAGCAGGGGTGGGAGAGGGACCGGGGCGGGCATGGGAAGGGAAAGCAGAAGAAAATCATCTCAAGGGCTCCATGCTACTCAAAGCCCTCAAAACCCTTGCAGAACATGTCCCTGAATGTTCTCCCAAGGAAAGAGAGAGTTGGAGCGATCCCCGAAAGACTGACAGCCCGCAGGTTATGGCTTCAGTGTGAAACGTCTCCCCCGCAGGAGGTTGGGAGACGGCTCAGTGGATAAAGTGTTTGCCATCAAAGCATGAGAAGCAGAGTTTGGGCCCTCAGGCCCCACATAATCACAGCCTCTTGTCATCGCAGCACTCGGGAGGAAGAGATAGAGGATCCCTAGGCAAGCTGGCTAGATTGATAAGCTGAAGGAGCAGGCTCTGGGACCAACTGAGAGGCCCTGTCTTGGTAAATGCAGGGCGGGGCACTGGGGTTATGGGTGCACGCCAACGTGACCAGCTTGTGAAAACCCGCCTCACAGGAATCCTGGGGACAGAACTCAGGCCCGCGTGCTTGCAAGGCAAGTGCTTCACCAACTGAGCTCCCAGCTCCTGGAATACTTTTTAGAGGGTTAGACGGCAAATATTTGGGGCTTTTTGAACAGTTTCTTTTACAACTACTCAACTCTGGCCTTGTACTGTGATAGCAGCCATAAATGGATGTGGCTAGGTTCAAATAAAACTTTATAAAAATAAGAAATGTGGGCTAGAGAGATGGCTTAGTGGTTAAGGCATTTGTCTGTAAAGCCTAAGGACTTGTGTTTGACACTCCAGATCCCACGTAAGCCAGATGCACAAAGGTGAGGCAAGCGCAAGGTCACACATGCCCACTAGGTGGCACAAGCATCTGGAATTTGATTTCGATGGCTGAGGCCCTGGAGCACCAATTCTCTCTCTCCCTCTCCAAAAAGAAAAAAGGAGCTTATCTGGCCCATAGTCATACTTTGTTAACCTGTGGGACAGAACACAGAACACCATTCCTGATACCTAATAGGTACTCAGTCATAGCAAGTTGTCATTTTTCCTGCCACAGCTGAGAACAAACTCAAACAAAAGTTCTTGATCACTTAGGTGAGTGCCCATGTCACCCCTTTCTGTGTTCTCTTCAGCCAGTAGGTTAGATGGCTCACTTAAGCATTGGAAGTACCAGATATCAAGAGAGATCAAAATCATGGGGGAGGGGTTCTTTCAAAACAGACTTACCAAGGTTGAACAGGGTTGAGCAGGATGGGGAACTAGGTTAAAGATGGGGCTCCAAATAGCCTGGATAATGTCTGCTCACGGAGAGAGCATGTGTGAGTTTAAATTCTGGGGGCTGATCACTTGCCTGCTGTGGGCTTTGTTGACATTGTTCACTATTTCTGTGCCGCAGTTTCTTTATCTAACAAGTGGTAATCACAAAACTGTGCCCCCAGGGTGGCTGAGAGGGCTGCATGCTGTGGCATATGCTGAGCCCCTGGCATTTTGCCTGGCTTGCCAATAGTACCCACTAAGTGTATGACCCTCTGCCCACTGTGACCCAAAATACACTACTAAAGATGGTTCTGAGACTGCCAGGACTTCTGGATTTGGGAAGGGGGGGGCGTGCGCTCTGGAAGGGATGACCCAGGTTCCTGACTACTTGGGAACTTCTAGCTTGTGACTGAGTTTTTCCCTCAGCTGGGCTTGGGCTGGCTCAGCCCAGGCCCAGGCCCAGCCAGGAGAGGCCCTTACTTTCCACATGGGCTCCTTTACCCCCTACAACTCCCCATATGGCAGGAGCTCTTTGAACTTTCTTCTTAATATTTTTATTTATTTGAGAGAGAAAGAGGCAGAGAGAGAGAGAGGATCGCTGTGCCAGGGCCTCCAGCTGCTGCAAATGAATTCCAGATGTATGCGCCACCTTGTGCATCTGGCTCACATGGGTCCTGGGGAATTTAATCTGGGTCCTTTGGCTTTGCAGGCAAGTACCATAACCACTAACTCCCCAGCCCTCCTTGAACTTTCTCTCCTCTTTTCTTTCCATGCTTTTATCCCAGGCCCTCCACACGGGATCTCTAGCCACATGGGTGCCTTTCCTTGGCTCTGTACTTCCCCAATAAATATAATAATTTAATAATTATCCTTCTCAGTCTTTCAAATTCAATTCTCTGATTAACATTAGACATAAACCTGGGGTGTGGAGTTCAAGGACTTTCCTGAACCCCTAGCACCCACCCCATTACATAATCATAGAGCTGCCAAAAAATGAAACATCCACCATGTCCCACCTTGCACAATGCTAACATGCCTGTGGCCGCCCCTGTGCAGCCCTAGCTGGAGGACCTACCGACCCCCAACAGCCCAGAGCAGCTTGTCATCAAAATTCATGAATGGGTCATGAAGCATCGGGGCCTTCACAAATGCCTGAGCTGCCACATTCACTTCTCAATGCTAAGGTCTTAGTGGGTTGAAAATAGTGCTCTCTCACTTGCTTTCACTCAATTTAAAATCTTTGGTAATTCTGTTGGGTAAATTACAAAGGAACATTTGTTATGGAGAGACATGACAGGCCAGGACCACTGGCCCAAGTCTGCACATCAAACATCCATCACTGTTAGAAATGGGACAAACAGCATCCATCTCCAGTGAAGAGATTTAGGATTCTCCAGGGAGAAGAGACATCCATTTCTTTGCCAGCACTAATGCTCATCCTATCAGGCTCTAAGAACATGGGGGGATGGGGGTGCGGGGAGCAGACAGACAAGAATGTTCCCTACCCTAACATGGGCAAAGTCAGGTCCAGTTGCTGGGCCCTGGTGCCCATTTCAGTGAATGGTCATTGGTCGTTTATGTTAGAAACAATGTTATCCCGAGAGATCCTGTGTCCAGCGGAGACTCGGGGCAGCCCAAAGATGGCAAAGAAATGGCTTTCATTCTGTGACCCCGTTTCTCATAAAGCCCACCATTGACAGTCTTTAAGTTTGCAGTTCCATGGCTATACTATATGAGATTCACCCAAAATATCCACATTCCAGGGCCTGGACCTTGTTTGGGTTTAGAAAGCTAAAATTGCACCCAGGGATTTGAATTAAAAAAAAAAAAAAAAAAAAAAAACAGGTTGGGCATGGTGGCACATGCCTTTAATCCCAGCACTCGGGAGGCAGAGGTAGGAGGATCACTGTGAGTTCAAGGCCACCCTGAGACTACATAGTGAATACCGGGTCAGCCTGAGCTAGAATAAAACCCTACCTTGGGGGAAAAAAAAACTAATAAAGTAATAATTCTAGCAAACCATCCTTTTTGCCCCTGTGAAGCTGAGGAGACCCAGCTGCCCAGGCGTTTGGGCTTCCCAGGCACCAGCTGCTCTGCGCATCCTGGGGAGATGGGTGTGAAGGTTTCAGAGGAAGTTACTCCCCACCTGTGCCTCCAGCGGAGCTCTGCCCAGGCTGGCAAGGAGGGGAGCTGGAGTGTCTGCTTCCACTTGCTTTTGTCACCTGCTGTGGTGAAAGAATGAGTCAGCCAGCCATCCCGCTTGCATGGTCTTAATCCTCACCAGCACTTAATGCAGCTCAGCGCTGCGCCCCCAGCCTGCCCAGGAAGCCTCCTGGATAGCTTGGAATGCCAGGGCCCGCTTTCACCCGGCATCAAGAGGTCAGAGTCTACTGGCAGGCATGGAGTCCTGAGCTGGGCTTTCCAAGCACTCCCTGGGTGATTCCTACCATAGTAAAGGTTAATGGCATTTCTGCTAGGTTTTTCTGGCCTGACTGCACACTTGGACTCCCTGGAGGACTTTTACAAAGTCCTGATGATATCTGGGTCCCACCCCTGGAGAATCTAAATTAATAACTCTAACCTTCTTGCCAGGCACTGGAGTGTCTATAGAATCAGTGTAAAGTCCTCCCAGAGTCTGTAGATGTGGACGTATTCAGGGTCCCTGCTGGGTTTGTGTATGGAAGTTCAGCTCCCAGTCTGAAGATAGAGAGCTCGGGCCCTCAACTGGGGATATGTGTTTACAAATGGAGCTTGACAAACTCCTCAGGTCGGTGGCCTGCAAACTCCTGGTGCTGCTCAAAATGTGACAGCAGGTGACCTTGTTAAAATACCATTCCTCGGCCTGGGGCTATGGCTCAATTGGTAGAATGCTTGCCTAGTACGCATGAAACCCTGAGTTCAATCCCCAGCACCTCATATCCAGGAGTGATGGTACACACCTATCAACTCCTCGGGAGGTAGAGGCTGGAAGATCAGAAGGTCAAGGCCACCCTTGGCTATGTAGCCAGCTCAAGGCCAGCCTGGGATACATGAGGGAGGGAAGAAAGAAGGAAGGCAGTAAATCATCAAGTGCTGCTGGGGTGGGCCTTGGAGCTGAGTTTAAGGGGCTGACCAGGTGATTCCTGCCACATAAGCTCAAGTCCAAGGAGGAGTTCTGTTGGGGATGCCTGTGCTCACCCAGAGATGGTCGGACCCTGGGGGACTAGACTCTCAAGCATTCCAGGATAAAAATGGTCCTAGTGCCCTACTTTGAAAAACTGGAGAAGCCAAATACCTATAAAAAAGTATTTTTTAATTAATTTATTTTTATTCTTTTTAATTTTTTTAAATTTTTTAAATTTTTATTAACATTTTCCATGATTATAAAATATATCCCATGGTAATTCCCTCCCTCCCCACCCCCACACTTTCCCATTTGAAATTCCATTCTCCATCATATTACACATGAGAGAGGGTGGGGGGGGGAGTAGAGAAAGAGAATTGGCACACTAAAGCGTCAGTCACTGAAATCTCACTCCAGACCCTTGCACCACCCAGTGGGCATGTGAAACCTTGCACTTGTCTCACCTTTGTGCATCTGGCTTACGTGGGATCTGGAGAGTCAAACATGGGTCCTTAGGCTTTGCAGGCAAGCACCTTAACTGCTAAGCCATCTCTCCAACCCCAAAGAGGTATTTTACATGGCCTGCAAGGACCCCTGTCTTCTCCAAGCTGAAAGCTTCACTCAGAAGCTTCTAGAATTAATATGGGCTGCATCAGTTCAGAGGTGTGGGGCAGAATCTGTGCTGGGATTCCAATGCAACCTTAGAGACCTGTGTTTGTGTACAGTGCTCCCCAGAAACTTCTAGAAGAGAGAAAACAGACCTTTATAGGCAAACACATTATTTGGACCATTGCTCCTGACCCAGTGTTTGCAGAAGCATGAGCCCAAAGCTAACAATGGTTTCTTTCTTCTTCCTCCACCACACCTTGTGAGGGACTAAGGGTCCTGCCTGCCATCTGCTTCACTCTTCTGGAAGCAGGCTTTTCCGCAGCCAGCGCCTGGCAGCTCACGCGTTTCCTGAGGAGTGTTCGCACTGGCAGGAGCTGGCTTCCCTCCAGCCTCCCCCACGCACAGTAGCGCAGACTGGCAACAGATGATCAAGCATTCTGGCCCCTCTGTCACCCGGTCGGACTTCCAGGGCACCCAGCCCTCTAGCTTCTATCATTCTATCATCTGTCGTTGAGCGGGGCTTGTCTTTTCAGTCATTTCTGTGGCCACTCTGCTAATAAATGGGACCCAGCTGAAGCGTCCTCTCAGAAACAATGACTGCTCAGTTCCATCCGGGCACCGTTTGTCATGCGTCCTCCGAGCCTATTAACCCCTGAACCTGGAGATACCATCTCACCAGACATGAATTACATTTATCTACAGACATGGATTTGCTCATTTACCATGTGCTTTATAAAAATAGCCAGAGTTTGGGGCTGTTTGCCAGAAACCAAGGACTCGCCCCCACCCCATCACCAAAGACCACATAGCTTCAGCAGAGTGGCTGGCCACATCCTTGAGTGACAACGGACATTTACTGTGCAGTTACTGAGGATTAAGACAATTGTGCTCAGGTTCATATTACTGGTAGAAATCACCCAACCAAGAGCAGTTTGTGGGAAAAAGAGGTTTATTTTGGCTTATAGGCTCAAGGGGAAGCTCCACAATGGCAGGGGGAAATGATGGCACGAGCAGAGGGTGGACATCACACCCTGGCCAACATAAGGTGGACAACAGCAACAGGAGAGTGTGCCAAACACTGGCAAAGGGAAACTGGCTGTAACACCCATAGCCCTCATCCAACAATACACTGCCTGCAGGAGGCGTTAATTCCCAAATCCCCAGCAGCTGGGAACCTAGCATTTAGAACACCTAAGTTTATGGAGAACACCTGAATCAAACCACCACATTCAGCCCTGGCCCCCATAAGCTGATAACCATACATTATATAAAATGCAGTGCATTTATCCAACTTTAGAAATGTCCATAGTTTTTATCAATTCCAATGATGTTCATATATCGCCATAGTTCGCAAGATCTTCTAACTGAGTCATATACCCAAAAATCCCCCCAAACCCATAATGGCACAGAGTAAACATTCACACTGCAAAAGAGGTATTGGGCATAGCAAAGAAATATTCAGCCAATACAAGATTTAAAACAACCAGGGCAAACATCAAACTCTGTAGCTTCAAGTCCAACAACTCTAGCCAGTGACAAATCTCCAAGTCTAATAATAATAATTCTAACCAGCAACAAGTCTCTGGTATTCCAATTCTGCCCCTCCAGCTAGGCTACTCACAGTCCTGGAAAACTTCATCAGGGGCTGGGCTTTCCTTAGCAGCCATCTCGTGGTCCCGGCATCTCCACTGGGTCTTCACTGTAATCCTCGGTTCATCCTCATGGTCCCATGGGGTCTCCATGCAGGCATCCAGCAAACCTGCTTCACACTGTCCATGGCCATTTCCAAAACACAAGACTGTGTTGCAAACTCATTGACCCTCTTTCCAACATTTCTTATACTCCACGATACCAACTGGGGTGCCAATTTGTTAATCCAGGGGGAAATAAAGCAGACTCTGAAAGAACAGGACACTCCTTGAGCACTCAAGCCCCTTCAAAAGAGTCTACATTCTTTCTGTTACCCCAGTGCAGGTGAGCTGTCCCAGTCTCAATAGTTATTATCTCTCAAACAATTTGCAGGTGAACCGGCAGCAGTTTAGACCCAAAGATTTCATTTTTTCTATGCCATATCCCTCTGCTCACACCAGTCCATTTCTACACAAAGCCACTCTTCACAACTTCTCAGAACCCAGGCATAACAGCAAACGTCTCACACAAACTGCTAGCCCAGTCCAAGAAAGTTGTTTCTCACCTTCATAAGCTAAACCTCACAGTCCATAGTTCTTACTTCATTCAGGTTTTTCAATTCTGATGAGAATAGTCCATCAAGCTGTACTTACAGCACTGCAAGGCACCTCTTAGGCCAAAGTTTCAAAGCCTTCCACATTCTTCTTGAAAATCAGTTCCAAAAGGCCAAAGCCACACAGTCAGGTGTCCAGCAGCAATCCCACTCCTCAATACCACTTTACTGTTGCAGTCAGGTTCACATTGCTGGCAGAAATCACCCAATCAAGAGCAGCTTGTGGGAAAAAGAGGTTTATTTTGGCTTATAGGCTTGAGGGGAAGCTCCATGATAGCAGAGGAAAATAATGGCATGAGCAGAGGGTGGACATCATCCCCTGGCCAACATAAAGTGGACAATAGCAACAGGACAGTGTGCCAAGTACTGGCATGGAGAAGCTGGCTATAACACCCATAAGCCGGCCCCCCACAATACACTCCCTCCAGGAGGCATTAATTCCCAAATCTCCATCAGCTGGGAACCTAGCATTCAGAACACTTAAGTTTATGGGGGATACCTGAATCAAACCACCACAGAGACCCAATGAAGATCGCTATTTAACCTCTAGCAGGAGCCCGGGTCCTGCATGGAATCATTTGCACAAGAGGCATCTGAAGCACCAAGAGGTTAAGCAGCTTGCCCAAGGGTAGTCAACCCACAGGTGGTGGAGTTGGGACTTGAAGCTTCTTTGAAGCTAGCTCTTTCACCTGTGGTCTCCTTTTAATTGGGCCGGGGACAGGGTGTGGCATCTGAGTCACAGGATCCTGACAAAAGCATTGCACTTGGAGAAGTTGCCTGTTGACAAAAGTGCTGTGTGTGACTATTTTGAACCTCAGTGCTTATTTTAATAATCCTGAAGTTTATTTTTAGTTACCCACACTGTTTTATTCATGTGAGTAAAAGGACAGAGAATTTAACTTCACATTGCATAGCTCAGTTACCAAACAGCATATTAAACCTGAGGGGAAGTGGCTAGGGTTCCTGCCAGTGCTAAAATAGCATTTTTGAAAACATAGCTAATTCTCTTTTGCAAGGATTTATTAACCCAGAATAGTGTTGACTTTCACATGTTAGAATCAGAGAGACAGCTTTATCGGGGGGGTGGGGTGGAGAGATGGCTCAGTGGGTAAAGCACCTGCCACACAAGGATGAGGACCTAAGTTCGAATCCCTGGCACCACATGAAATGCCAGGCAGGGTGCAGTGCACCTATAATCCCAGCAACAGGGAGACGTGGAGGTGGAGACAGGTGGACCTCTGGGATTTAGTGGCTAAGCTAGTCTAGTTGAGTCAGTGAGCTCTGCGTTCAGCAAGAAACCTTCTTTCAGAATAAGGTGGACAGTAACTAGGGAAGACATCTGCTATCTGCCTTTGCCCCCCTCCCCCGATGTACATGCATGTGCCTACACCACACATACAAACATGCACACACATGCAAAAAAAAAAAAAAAAAAAACCCCAGAACCATGATGCTGAAGCTTTTACCCTAACAGACCAATTATATCAGAGCCTCTGGGGGTAACTTCAAACATGGGAGTCAAAGCTCCATTGCTCAGCATGGGCAAAAAGCAAGTTTTTACCATAAAGCAAATTCCAGCCACTCTCTGGTGATATGGTTTGCACTGCAAAGTCACATCTCCCTCTGCTTCCACCCTCTGCATTTGCACTCACCCTCAAGGCCACATCTGGATTCAGGCAAGAGGAAGGCAGAAGGGAGGATGGAAGGATGTGATGCCTGGCTGCTGTGTACTGAATTGTCTCCCACTGCATTCGTGTGTCGAAGTTGAACCCAATGGGACTATGCTTGGGACAGGGTCTTAACAGGTCATAAACTGAAGTGAGACAAGAGTGGGATTCTAATTCACGTAAAAGGGGGTCTTTCTCCCACCCCCATCACAGTTTCTCACTTTCTCCTGCATGAGGATGTGGCAGGAAGCCAAGCAAGATGACATCCCTTAGGGTGGCATTGCTGCCACCCTGCCCTTGGACATGCCTTGGGACAGTAAATGGCTTGAGCCCAGTGTCTGCCATACTCTGTGATGGCACTGAGTGGCGAAGGCAGCTATGAGTCCACAGCCTTTCCCTGTTTCTCAGAGGTCCCAGCAATGCTTCTGGCTCTGTCTCATGGGCCAGACTGTTCTATCGCCTTGAGCTAGCTGGCAAAGGGCAAGGTTCATTGTCACTCTTGACACAATCGGGGCTCTAGGAGAACGGACACAGGAAAAGCCTAGTCAATGACAACTAACAGCATCTTGCCTGCCATGCAGGGAGGAAGCCAGAATAGAGTGAGAGAAGGAGAGGAGAGGAGAGGCTAGGACTAAAGAGAGAGCGAGATGGAGAGGAGAGGAGAGGAGAGGAGAGGAGAGGAGAGGAGAGGAGAGGAGAGGAGAGGAGAGGAGAGGAGAGGAGAGGAGAGGAGAGGAGAGGCAAGAAGAGAAGAGAGGAGATTGAGAGAAGGAGAGGAGAGGAGAGGAGAATGAGAGAAGTAGAGGAGAGGAGAGGCTTGCACCACATGTTAGGAAGGCAGAGACTGGGAAAGGCAGGGTTCCCCTCCCTCTGACACTCTCCAGAGCTGCTCCAGGGAGGCCTTGTACAGAATCCAAGCTGTGGGAAGAACAGCTTGTCCCAAGCCAGGCCTTGGGTGACAGATCATTTGCACCAAGGTCATTGTCCCTGCACACTAACCCATCCAGCTCTGTGTGTGGCTTTGCAGCATGGCTGGTAGAGAGAGCTGCTCAGCAGGACTTGGTCCGTGCTGCGCCCAGACACACAGCTGGCCCTGTGTGCAGTGCAGAGCAGAGACCTCCGGCTCTCTGAGAAAATTCATGGGGGTGCAGCGCATGCCTTGTGCTGACCAGAACGTCAAACAAACACACAGATGGGGTCCCAGCACTCCCAGACCTCAAGCGGCAGCTGGGACGAACCATAAGCAATCCAGTAAGGTCCATATGTCAAAGAGGATGATAGAGAGTGCACAAGGCAGTAGTAGTCAGTGAATAGGACCCAGAAAACCCCAGGGGAAGAATGTCCCAGAGCATGGTGAAAAGGAGGAACCAGTGCATTAGAAGAGAAAGGAAAGCAATGAATGTGGGACCTTGCCATCGAGGGAACAGAGGAGAGGACACAGGAGGGGAGAGCCAGATAGCGAGGTACAAAGGTGATGGGAAAAAGAGCTTGGTTTTCACAAAAGACAATGTTTGAGGACCGCTCGACGCCAGGGAACAACATCTTCTGATTGCGTTTAAAGACCACTAGGGCTGCCATGTGGAAAATGCCTGGCAGGGTGACAAGACTAAAAGCCGGGACCAGTGGACATGTTCTCCACTGGCCCAGGCCAGACACAGTTGGGGTTGGGTTTGGACAGACCTGGGCAAATAGGACCTCTGGGCCACCGGTTTTGTGACTAAAGCTTTATTGGAGGCCAGGGTTGGCCATGCTTATGTCCCATGGTGGTTTGTTTGGCACCAAAGCCAAGCTGAGCCTTTGTGCCACAGACTATGTAGCCTGCAAGGCTGAGAACATTTTCAGTCTGGCCTGCGACAGGGAATTTTGAATGCCAGACATGGTGGTATTCAATCATAGTTCAGGACTTAGGAGGCAGAGGCAGGAAGATCAGGGTTAAAAGTTATCCTGGGCTACAAAGTGAATTTGAGCCTGATGGACTACATGGGACCCTGTGAAAATAAAATAAAACTAAACAGCCAGAGTTTTCCAAGCTCAGGACTAGAGGAGGGTGGGTGGTGACAAAATTTGCTTGGGGTGGGGAGATACTGAGGTGCATTCCAGAGCACTGGCCACAGGATCCATTGGTAGGCTGGGTACAGGGAAGAGAAGGGTGGCAGTCAAGTGCCAGCCTTTGGCTTGAGGACCTCAGTGGATGGTAGTACCATTTGTTGAGATGAAAAGATCCTGTTAGGGGCTGGTGAGATGGCTCAGTCATCACTCGGGCATGGCTGAGTTCGGACCCCAGCAACCACATAAGAGCTGAGTGCAGTAGAACACTCTTATAATCCCAGTGCTGGGAAGGCAGAGACAAAGGGATCCCTGGGGCTTTCTGACTAGCTAAGCTAGCTGAATGGGTGAGCTCCAAGTTCAGGGAGAAATCCTGTCTCAGAAAATAAGGTGGAGTAGGCAGCACATGCTGGTGCACAGCCTTAATCCTAGCACCTAGGAGGCAGAGGTAGGAGGCTCATTGTGAGTTTAAAGCCACCTTGAGACTACATAGTGAATTCCAGGTTAGCCTGGACTAGAGATACCTCTAAAAGCCAAAAAAGAAGAAGTAGGAGGAGAAGAAGGACCAAAAGAAGATGAAAAGTGATCAAGGAAGACACCCAATGTAGACCTATAGCCTCCATATACGCATGCACATATGTGAATGCTCATACACAATGTGTGTGTGTGTGTGCGTGCACACACACACACACACACACACACACACACGAATCCTGGCTGGATAGAACCTACCAGTGTGTCTGGACACTCGGGATGGTGAAGCCAAATGGCACACAGGCTAGAAAAGCAGGAGCCCCTTCCTATGGAACCCACTGAGTCTCAGGTCACTTGATGACAGTGCCCAGTAAGGAACGCTGCTTCTCACAGGGAGGCCCACTGGGAGAGGCAATAGCACAGGGAGCCAGTCACAAAGATGGCTTCACACTGAGGCCCTTTCCAGGCTCAGAGGGATGGAGAGAGCAGGAAGGCTTGGTAAGTATGAACATGAACTTGGGGAGGGGGAGGGCGGGTCATGACCTGTCCACCCCTTTGCTGCTTAGCAGAACTGGTCCCCTCTGCCCCCCGTGACTTCCTACACAGGAGGAGCCCAGAGACACACACCACAGGGAGTGTCCCTCCCTGGCTGGTTCCCTTTAAATGTCTATATCCTCAACCAATGCCTCAAGTCATATCACGTGAAGTCACTGGGGCAGCAAGAATGGGTTTTTTCTCAGAATCATAAGCATTTTCCCATTCAGAATCTCTCTCCCTCCCTCCTCCTTTCTTTCCTTCCCTACTCTTTCCTTTTCCCACTCTCTCCTCCTTCCCCTTCCTTCTTTTTTATACTCCCTCATTCCTCTCCCTCCCTCCTATTTCTCTCTCCTTTCCTCTTGACTGTTCTCTCTCTCCCTTCTTCTTTCCTCTGTCTCCTTCTTGTCAGACTCTTTCATTTCTTCCTCTCTCCCTTCCTCCTTCTCTTTCCCTTCCTCTCTCCCTCCCCCTTCTCCCTAGCTCTGTCTCCCTCCTCAGTCCTTCTCTCTACCCTCTCTCTCCCAGCCTCCTTCCCTCTGACTTTGAACTCACTTCCCCGACTCTTCATCTTTCCAGCTGGACCCAAACAACAGCTGCCTACCAGGTCATCGCCCAGTATAGCTGCTCTGCACATGGCTTTCAGGATAGAAGTGCCAGGGCACACATCTCATTGTAATGGACAGGGAAAGTTCTGTCTATCAAGAACAGTGATTTCCTCTCATGTGGACAAGTGTTCAGTTCCTCTTGCCACAGTACATGGCCTCTGAAAGGGCCTTTGATCCTCATCCACCAGCTCCAGCCTCAAGTAAGGTAATCAGAGACTTCCCACCTTCTAGTACCAGATATGCAGCCAGCCCCCTCTCCCACCCCATGACACCAGAAGGGAGAGCCAGCCTTTCCAGGTGAGGTCAAACGTCTAGTAGAGGAGGTCAAGTAGTAGGTTTCCATCCAGAGCGGCCCTCACCACAGCAGCCACAGGTACCCAGCACTGATGTTTGGCATGGATGCCCAGTACCGATCTGTCACCCACCAGGACTAGTTACACAGGGACGTCAACAAGGTTCAGGTCCCAGTTTGGTATATGATGAAATAAGATAAGAGCTTAAGTAAGATCTTTGCTGAGGCCTCACACCAGGGCGTGAGAAGAGGTGGAGATGGAGACGGGAAGGAGAGAAACTTCCACAGGGAGCAGTGACCACCACAAGTCACCAACCTCATACGTGTCCTGCAACAGTGGGCAGCATGATTGCTTAAGGGATAAAAGCCTTTGGCTGAGCTTTTTCCCCCACCCAGGCTCTGACTTTAACCATCCCTCACCCCAAGATGCCTCCACGTAAATGGGCCCCAAAGACCCCAAGACGTTCTGCTGTACCTTCTTAAGAACCTGCTGGGCGCTGCTATGAACTCAGAACCTGGGCAGCGCACGGGGGTGTCGTCTCCTGAGGACACCAGGAGTGGATCTGCCCCAAGCAGCAGCTTCCTGGAGCCTCTCCTACTGCTTTTCCATGAGCTGGATTTATTTTCAAAACAATCTATAGTTACATTAAATATTAAAAGTATTTTGCAGGTGGTGTTTACTGTTGGAAGAGGTAACAAATGGATGCAGTGCTGGATGGAATGGTGTGAACCAATTTGGAGCACCGATGGCTTGGGCTGGGCCTCAAAATACTAGTTCTGGATTTTGGTGAGGTGAGGTGGTGGAGTCTTCAGCGCAGCCCTGATTTGTGGTTGGATGAGTGGGCCACACAGGAGCAGGCACTAAAGCCAGAGACAAAGAGACCTGATGCATAGAAACACTTACCTGAGCCGGGGTGCATGGCCCAACCCCTCCTGGAACTACATCTATTTTACGATAATCACATGATGCTATTTTTTTAAATTTATTTTAAAGAGACAGAGAAAGTGTGTGTGAGTGTGTGTGGGCGGGGGGGCGGGCACACCAGGTCCTTTTGCCACTGCAAACACACTCCAGACACATGCATCGCTTTGTCCATCTGGCTTTGCATGGGGAATTGAACCTCGTCTTTCAGGCTGTGCAAGCAAGTGACATAGTGCTGTTTTTATCATGCGGCCCAGCTCAGCGCTGGGTCTCTGTATTAGCCAGGGTTTTCTTTGAGAAACAGAATGGATAGAATGAATACATTCAAAAGGAGGATTTACTAAATCGGCTCACAAGATACAGGCTGGGTAGTCCAACCACAGCTGTCCCCGGGCAGGAAGTGAACAGCAAGGAAATCCAGGCAAAAGAAGAAACTTCTGCTGTGTCTGGTGTTCCCTCCCATACCGTGCCCCAGCAGAAGGGCCGCCATTCAGGAGGAAGGACTTCATGGCTCAGTTCGTCTTCCTGGAAACACCCTCGCAGGCCACCCCAAGTGGCATGTGCTCCCATTCCCTTCCTAATCTGGTCATGCTGACAGCAAACTTAACCATCACAGTCGCTCTAAGGGACACTTGCTCATTCCTTGTGCACAGTGGAGTTCTCACATGGTGTCAGGGATTGCATCTGTGCAGCACATCTCTTATGTGCCAGGGGCTGAAGACATATAAGATGGAAACTGAAAAAAAAAAAAAAAAAGACAATTGTGTACTGTCATCAGTACCTGGAAGGAACAGCCTGAAGTTACATGGAGTGACAAGAGACAGGGCTGGGGAGGGAAGGCCACCCTGAGCTATTGGCATGTAAGCTGAAGCCTAAAAGGTAACAGAGGTGAGTCCTAGAGTCAGTGATGCGACAAGCATTCCAGGCAGGCTGAACAGCTCATGCAAAGGCCCCAGGGAAGTAGTGTTTGGTGCAGTCTCCAAAGTGATGGACGGCCAACACCACACTCCAGGCCTGAAAGCGGGGGGGGGGGGGGGGGGGCAATGGCTTACTGAGGTCTCGTGTGTAGGAAGTGAGTGCAGTTTCTGATCTAGGAGGTCAGAGTGAATACCGAGTATTTCTATTTCTAACTCCGGAACTCCCAGGTGATGCTAGGCTAACATCCCTGCTTTGTGAACCATGTGAGTGCTTGACGTTGAGGATGTGTGAAGCCCCTGTGAGGACCATAAGGGGAGGTCAGCTTGACGATCCTACCGTGTCCCAGGCATTGGCATTTCTACTCACACCATCGCCAGGCAGCTGGCCGAAGGTTCTGTTGCTCAATCCAGATAGAAGTCATTGTAGGCAAGAAGCTTTAACTCCAGTCGACCAGCAGCTGTTCCCTTCAGTGCTTGGTGGCAGCGAGCAGTGGCAGCAGGCAGGTGGCAACTGGCACCCTCTAGTGTTACAGCCCCATACAGATCTTGTGGACTCTTGGTCCCTGGACCATGGCCAGTATTACAGCTCTCAGCCTGGAGCCTGAGGCTCTTGGAGGTGAAGACGTGACAGCTCTTGGGGACTCTTCTGGTGACAGGGCTGCACGTTCTCCAGGCTGTCCCTATTGTAGCTACCTTTGAATTGCTGGCGGGAGGAAAGTGTTTATTTTGGCTTACAGTCCGTCTCAAGGGGAAGCTTCAGGGTGGCAGGGGAAAGGTTGTAGAGCAGAGTCTTGACATCACCTCCTGGTCACAGTAGGTAGAAGAGTGCAGCAAGAAAGGGTGAGCTAGGGTTGGAGAGATGGCTCAGAGGTTAAGGCACTTGCCTGCAAAGCCCAGCAACCTGAGTTTGATTCCCTAGTACCCACATAAGCCAGAGGTACAAAGTGGCGCATGCATATGGAGTTTGTTTACAGTGGCAGAAAGCTTTGGTATGCCTATTCTCTCTCTCCTTGCAAATAAATAAGATTAAAAAAAAAAAAAAAGAATGAGCTAAACACTGGCAAAGAGGAGGTGGCGATACATCCCAAAGCCTGCCCCTAGCAACACATCTCTTCCAGTAAGATTCCACCCCCTAAATTGCCACCAGCTGGGGACCAAGCACTCAAAACACATGAGTTTATGGGGGATATCTGATCCAAATCATTGCCGGCTCCTCACAGTTTTTCCTCCACTCCTGGAGCTCTCATGCACACTCGCTCTTTCTCTCTGCTCTATTTTGCTTCTTCAGTTGTGAGGCCATCTGACCCCTCCCACAGCCCCATGGTAGCTGCTGTGATGCTTTGAGGTCCCTGCCTCTTTCATGACTGTATTCAAGAGCCAGGATGAGGGTCTGCATGCCCACCGCCATTCAGGAGCCAGGATACCTGGCAGGCTGCTCAGTAACTGGCTCAGATCACTCGGGCATGGACCTCTACTTCTGGTGGGCCTGGTAGTGGTGGGAAGGATCCCAGCAGGTGCTGGTGGGCACACTACCCACGGCCCATGTTCAGCAGTCAGGCGCCAGTGGCATATAGGCCGTGCTCAGAAGCCAAGTGGAAATCAAGTGATGTGCACAAGCCGAGCTGCTTGGGAACTCAGGTTCAGCGCCAAGAACCAGAAGCCAGGTGTAAGCTGCTCGGGCCACCCCTGGGGGCCAATGGGCTTCCTTAGTTGTTCATCTGTACTGCTGCTACCCCATGATAGCCACAAAGAGGACAATGCCATTCTACTCTGTGTTTTTCTTTATGTTACCAGCTTGCCCTGCGCTGCCCAAAGTGAACAAGAAAAAGCCACTGGAGAGAAGCCTTCATTGGACCTAATTCTGCCACACCAAGGGGTATCACACAGGCCAGTAGACTCACAAGGTGAGCCTGAGCAGCCTGCTTGCATATATAGCCCAAGAAGGGATATTTGGACCAATCACAGCCTTGCCTCTTAGCACCAATCACAGTCAGTGAGGCTTATGTTTCAGACTAATCATGTCCTTGTCTCTTAGAGCAGTTCCTCCACCAGGGAAGTGTTCCCCCTTTGGGCAAAATGAAAATGGTTTCAGGGTCATCTAGAGTTCATGGAAGCTTATGAAAGCAAAACCTCCCATACAAACTGTTTCAAGCAACCCTGGCTGGCGCTGAGCCTGCAGGAGCCAGGGCAGTCAGCTGCGGTCTCCACATGGTTGTCTCCAGGTGTCTGTGGAACATTCAAGACGGCTCCTGCAGACATGAGGGGTCATCCAGCTGGCTGTTGGACTGACAGTCTTTTTGCTCAAGGCAGCTCTGATGCAGGAGAGAGTTCAATAGCTGCTAATTAGAGAATCCAATTGCCTGATCCCCGGTGTCTTTGCTTATTTACAGGAAAATGAACATGAGAAGGAGTGCTTACAATATACACTTATTACTGACAGCGAGTTTAACAGATTTTAACCATGCTTAACACCTGTCCAATGCCCAGAGAGATAGAAGTCCCCCATCTGCCTCGATAGGAATGTATATGTGCGTTACATGGACTGAGTTTTCAGAACAACCTTTCAAACCAGGATTATTGTCTTCATATCTCTACTTGTACAGATGGAGGAACTGAGGCATAGAGAGGCGAAGTTCTTGAAGTTTCCATAGCTAGTTCATAGCTAAACAGGTATTTGAACCCAGGCACTCTTGTTCCAGGGCCTGCCATCCTGCCTCTGGTGTCCTTGTCCCTGGTGAGATGTAGCCTAATAAAACACTCTGCAGTCTGGCCCTTACCCCCACTGTGCCAAGGCATTGAGTTAGTGCCACCTGCTTGCCACCGAGAGCTTCTTTTCCATTCTTGCCTTCCTTCCCTGTCTAGTTCAGGCAAGCATTCTGGGACACACATGTTCCCCAGGCTTCCTTTGACTCGGGGCATTGTCACAGGCTTCCGGAGGGAGCCCATCTGCTGCAGCTGCTCTGTGGGGAGTGAACTTGACCCAGGTGCATTTCTCATGCTCTCCCACTGTGCTTCTCCACAGCACATCCTTGAGACCTTCTGAAGGCCAGGAGCTGAGAAAAGTCTTTTCAGACCCTCATGGCCATGCTACCAAGGAGCCAGTTGAGTCCCACGCCATGCAGGAAGAAACAGGCTCAGGACTCCATAGCTGGCCTGGTGTGGTAGCAGGATTTAATTCCCAGGAAGACTGAGCCCTTCAGGAACATCATAAACTCTCTGGCTCCCTAAGGATTATCTATGTGGAGGGGCTCACAGGCCGCAAGGTCAGGGCCACATAGCCAGTGTCAGAGGCTTCAGAACATGAGGGACATCCACTACAAGAGAATGAGCAGACTCCACAAAGAGCAGACATGGGAGGAACAGAACAAGAGGCCCCCAGTCCTCACAAGTCCAGCTCTAGCAGGTGGGAAAGCAAGCTCCAAGATGGTAAGTGACTGACTTTTCTTATGTGTGTGCATGTCTGTGGGCTGCATGTTTATGTGTGTGCGTGTATGCATGTGCATGTTTGGGTGTGCATATAGAGACTATTGAATGACATTCCAGTGGAATGACATCCATCTTTTTTTTTTCTTTTCTTTTTAAAGACAAGGTCTCTCATTGGCCTGGAACTTGCAAACTAGTCTAGTGTGGTTGTCCATCAAGTCCCAGGAATCTTCCTGTCTCTTCCTCCCCAGCTCTGAGATTGCAAACACATGCCACCACACATTTTTATATAAGCCTGGGAAATGGAACACAGGTCCCCAAGCTTATGACACAAGCAACTTTACTAACTGAGCCGTCTTCCACCTGACTTCTTTTCTTCATATGTCACACATCTAGCCACTCTCAATGCTGATACTATTGATATTCAGGGCCAGAATATTCTTGTTGTGGGCTGCCTGGGGACCCTAGTGAGGCGGTTTAGGGTTAACAGGACCCCAAAAGTGAACTCAAAGTGCCTGGAAAGGGAAGGGGATGTCCTTGAGCCTGAAAGGGGCTTCTGACATCCTATCTTTCTCCCTAAAGAAGTCCTCACAACCTACCTGGCTGGAGGCCAGAAATGTCAGCCAGAAGAGCCTGGCCTTTCCTTATCTCTTTTTTCCTGAAGGAATAGCACCTTTCACCTGGACACCTTGACATGTGGGCCCTGCAGCTCAGCCCTCACCCAGTAAATTCTGATTTAACCCCCCCCCCAATCAGAGACACCAGGCAGGTTCTCCCATTTCTAAGGGCCCCCTCTGACCTTACAGCAGGAACTCTGCCTTCCTTCCTTCTCAGCCTGTATAGTACAATCTTTCTTCAGTTCCCTGTCTATGGTCTGTGTATTCATGCATGGATTGCATAAGACAAGAACCCGTGGTCTCCATGGAAGTTTTGAGTGACCATGACCATCTGGCCCAACCAACAGGTGAGAAAGGTCCCATTGCTCTGAAAGACACTCTAGATTTCTGTATCAACAGGGTGTTTAGTGGTGCCCTCAGTCTCCATCCTCCAGATGCCAGTAACACTCCCATGTCTATACCAACCGACCCCATCATCAAACATGACCAAATGTCCCTTGAGGGCTAGAGGCTGGCTTGAAACCCTTGTGTTCATTTGATCAGCTCACTTGCTTGTTTACAATCCTTCAGACTTCTCATGGTTCCCATGGATAAAAACCAAACTCCTGGGCTACAGATGGTTCAGTAACATGACCCTGCCCCTTGATCTCTCACCTTGACTTCAGCCAGCATCTCTAGCCTCACCACCATAATGGATAAAAAGCGGTCATTGATGGACTTCAAACACTTCCTGGATGCCAGATCTTGCACTGAAGGTGACTCTTCCCAGGTCATTGCTAAGGGAATGAGGTTTACAGAATTTGAGGAACCTGGGCAGGGTCACATGGTTAACACTTGATAGATCTGGGGATTGAATCTTGGCATTCTGTCCCTGTCCCCAAGCCGAGTCCTCTTCTGGCAATTGACAGCAAAACCTAATGAGACATCAGGAGCTTCTGCCTTTCCAGTGATGTCCTCTCCCTACCCAAGCCCCTCCCTGCCCTCCCTGCTCCCAAAATGCAGGGGCTGTATCCCTTTCCACCCTCACTGCATCCAATACCAGGCAGAAATCCAGGCTCAACCACAGTTTGAAAGACACTAGTCGCTGGAGCTTCTGCCCAATTCCACTCTCCTGGCAGGACCATCTGAATTAGAGATCTTTTCCTGGGCAAAAACAAACTCCCTGGTGCTACCTATAATGAAGAAAAGGCAATGGGAAGGAAGGAGGACGTCCTTCAGGGAGGGCCCACTTCCTGAGCACTTGGCTTTCTTTACCAGGAGGGATGCTGGGAGGAACCACTTTCCTTTCACCTGTCTCTTTGGGTCTCTGAGGACCACCCTTACCTTTCTCTACTCCATTCTCCAGTTGGGCCCTGCAAACCAGCTCCCAATGCTCTTGCCAAGTGTGGCCTGCAGCTTCCCACCACTGCCCCACCATATCTATCACATCTATTCTACCCATCTGTTCTGTCTTCAGTCTAGTGTGATGAGTTGCTGTGCTTGAAGGATATAAGACAAAAAAAATCCATTTTCACAACTGGAAAAGGAAGGGTTTTAAGTAGCCTGTTAGATCATTGTGGATGGTCTATGACACACACACCACTAAAACTCAGCAAGTGTTAAGTGTGTTTGGTTGACTTTCTTCTTTTTGAGACAGACTCATGTAACCCAAGCTGGCCTCAAATTCACTATACAGCCAAGAAGGGCCTTGAACTTCTGCACCTCCTGACTTCAGCTCCTAAGTGCTGGGCTAACAGGCATATGCCACCATGTACCACTTAGGCAGTGCTGGGAATCAAACCCAGGGTTTTGTGTATACTAGGCAAGCACTCTATCAACTGAGCTACATTCCCAGCCCTCCTTCCAAGTGTTAGGACACAAATATAAAACAAAACAGATTTATTTTAGCAAATATTTATAAAACATAGTTACTTTATATAAAATATATGTTGACATATATTGGCTTTGTATAGTAATTGTAGTAAATTACTAAATATTTTAAACCCACATTACAAAAATAAGGTCTTTGGGCTCATGTATTTTTCAAGTTATAAAGAGAACACTAACTTCAGCTATGTTGTACATAACATGCTTAACTTACAGATACATCAAAAACATCCATTTATGTCAAATATAATGCACAATAATATAAATGATCACTACTCTTTATTAAGTGCCAAGAACACGTCCAGACATGCTAAGCAGCGTGCACACATTAGTGCATTTCCACTTCCTCTTCACATCAACCCTCTGTGAAGCCTCTGTATACAGGTGAAACAACCTGGAGCACAGAGAGGTTCAGCTCAAGAGGTTAACTTCAAAGACCCACAGCTAATTAGGTGATAGAGCAAACTTGGAACTCACTGAAAGTAGAAGTCCCAAAATTTCTGTGAACAAAATGGACACTGAGTATTTATAATGACTAGATCAATGAATAGGGCTCCAGTTAGAAGTAACTACACCATAAGATTGGGGAGCTGACTTATATATCCATGAATCATTGCTCACCATAAATTATCTGTGGCCTCAGTGTATCTGGTGTGGTTTCACTCCAAGACTTACCAGGATTGGCAGTTTGCCTATACCATTTCTTTCTTCTCTTCTTTCTTTCTCTGTCTTTCATGTATTTATGTGTGGTGTATATGGTGTGTGTGTATATGTGTGTGTGTGTGTGTGTGTGTGTGTGTGTGTGCATGCACACATACACACAGATGCACATGTCTCTTGTGCACATATTCAAAGGCCAGAGGAAGTTATCAAGAAACCTCCTCCAGGAGGAGAAGAGAGTAAGTAAAGGTAGATGGGGTGCGGGGCTCCTTCCCGCACAGGTAGTGCCGAGGGAAGGACCAGGCCTGCTGGTTCCTCCCTAGGGGTTGAGAAGGATGATGAGCGTCGGACGACTCAGAAACCTCTCCTGGCCACCGGAGAAAAACCACACTGAGTCGGGAGTCTTTTCCATGCAGAAACAACTCGCTTTATTACTCTGAGCAGTTGCCTATATCATGTTGGGGACGAAGGTGGGGATTTTAGGATGGGGGCAGAGGTAAGGGCCAATAGTAAACTTTAACTATTGAAATGGTAATTACAATTGCCAAGCGGAGGTAGCAGGCCAGAAGCCATTAGGCATCCTGCTGAGTCATAGCTGGCCAGAGACAGGTCGCCAAACTTCAGCTAGGCTCAGGAAGTTCCACTAGGCCTCACGCCTGGGCCTTTCAGGGCCCAACAGTGGGGTATGAATAAGTCATATGGAAACCTACTGTAGTAGATAGCTTCAGGTTTGCTGAGATGAACTTACAGACCAGACACAGTTATGCAGGAAGAGATAGTTATTGAAGCTTACAGATCCAGGGGAAGTTCTATAAGTTTCCATAAGTTTCACAGGTCCAAACAGAGACAGACAGACAGATAGATAGATAGATAGATAGATAGATAGATAGATAGATAGATGCCAAAAGTCACACTATATAATACACTTCAGCAACTCCAGGCACTTTGCATATATTTAGATTGAAATTTCAAACCCACCACCAGACCTTAAGATCTGCCCAGTGATATTGCCTCTAGCCAGGTGGCTACGGATGCAAATTACAAACTAATAAAATACTGAATATATTGGGGGCCATCTATTCAAACTACCACACCTACTTTATTGGACAATGGCACACCCAGAAGCCATAGATTGTCACTAGAAAATTATCAGTGCCATGGATGGGATACCTTCCAGTGAGTTGTTAGCCAGGGAGGTCCTTGATGTTCCCCCAAACCTTATAGGCCATTGCTGAGGCTCTTAGTTTCACATCAGGAATAGATGGTAAGACCCTTATTGCTGAAGACTCTACATGTTTGGGCTGCAAGGTCACTGATAAATCTTGCTAGAGCTGAGCTGAAAACCTCCTCCAAGTAGACCATCTGACAGAAAGCTAGAAAAAGCTATGCTGCATGAAGCTCCAAGGGAGAGACAGAAATCATCAGTGGAGATAAACAACAGTGCAGTGCACACTGAAAGCCTTAAGTTTGGCCAGCCAGGTAAAATGAGTCAATGTATGTGATAGTGGCATGTCTGTTATGGGGAAAATCAACTGCCCTCTAATTGGACTGGAGGCCCACGCCACATGCCTGATACTGAAAACCTATGATGGGAGAAGTCATAAGCCCTGGGGGTGTCTGGCTAAATGCATATATTATGCTCACCAAACTGCCCAGTAAGCACTTTTCTTAATGTTCATACCTATATATTAATGTTACTTTCACTTTTGATTACAGAAGCTTCTCTTTTCAGATTGCAGTGACCTTGAGATGACTCCATAGTGAGTCATCTCACTATGAGAAGGCATCATAGGGGTGAGAAGAAATGACAGAGGAGTGTTCAGCACTGAAACATCTCTATCACACCTTCCAATGCTCAGGGTCTATTACCAAAGAGGTGGCAGAAAGAATGTAAGAGCCAAATGAAGGATAGGACTCCTTACAATGCACTTCCGGATACCAAATAGCCTGTATATCTGCCTGGCACTACCTACACAAGACCAATATAATAGGAGGAAAAGATGATGACATCAAAATAAAAGAGAGACTGATTGAGAGGGGAAGGGGATATGATGGAGAGTGGAGTCGTGAAGGGGAAGGTGGGGGGAGGTTTATTCTCTATAATTAGGGAACTTGTCAATAATGAAAAAAATTTGAACCAAAAACAGAGAGAGAGAGAGAGCGAGAGAGAGAGAGAGAGAGAGAGAGAGAGAGAGCACTCCTCTATCAGTCTTACAGCTCATTCCCTGAGACAGTATCTCACTGAACCTGGGGCCCACCTGTTCAGCAAGCCCACTGACCTTCCTGTCTCTGACTCCTCACTGCCAATATTGCAGTCATGGGCACCTTCTTTATTGTGCTGGGGGCTGAGGATCAATCTCCAGTCCTCATGCATGAGCAAATCCTCTTCCCCACTGAGCCCTCTCCCCAATGCTCTTTCAAAACTGGTGCCAGGGATTTCTCTACCAAAATGTGAGGGGTACATTCATAAGCCCACCCCCTCCATATAGTGACCTGAGTTCTCTCCCATGCCCTATACCTTTCTTTGGACTGTGTGTCTCAGTCTATATGGATCCCTGTTCAGCTTGAAGAGCTTGAGGTTTCCTCCACTTGGCCCCATGTTTTCTGATTGCAAGAGCTCTTAGAGCTCATCATTGCATCCTCAGAACCTGGAACAGCACCTGACATATAGTAGCTGCTCACAGAACAATGGTAACCAGTGCCTGTGAGATGCTCTGAGAACACTGGAAACCAGAGCCAGTGAGATGCTCTAAGAACACTGGTAACCATTGCCTGTGAGATGATCTGAAAACACTGGAAACCAGTGCCTGTGAGATGCTCTGAGAACACTGGAAACCAGTGCCTGTGAGACACTCTGAGAACACTGGAAACCAGTGCCTGTGAGATGTTCTGAGAACACTGGTAACCAGTGCCTGTGAGATGCTCTCAGAACACTGGAAACCAGTGCCTGTGAGATGCTGTGAGAACACTGGTAACCAGTGCCTGTGAGATGCTCTGAGAACACTGGAAACCAGTGCCTGTGAGACTCTCAGAGAAGACTGGAAACTCATGCCTGTGAGATGTTCTGAGAACACTGGAAACCAGTGCCTGTGAGACTCTCAGAGAAGACTGGAAACTCATGCCTGTGAGATGTTCTGAGAACACTGGAAACCAGTGCCTGTGAGACATTATGAGAACACTGGTAACCAGTGCCTGTGAGATGTTATGAGAACACTGTAACCAGTGCCTGTGAGATGCTCTGAGAACACTGGAAACCAGTGCCTGTGAGATGCTCTGAGAACACTGGAAACCAGTGCCTGTGAGATGTTCTGAGAACACTGGTAACCAGTGCCTGTGAGATGCTCTGAGAACACAGGTAATCAGTGTCTGTGAGATGCTCTGAGAACACTGGAAACCAGTGCCTGTGAGATGCTCTGAGAACACTGGTAATCAGTGTCTGTTAGACATTATGAGAACACTGTAACCGATGCCTTTGAGGCAACCATGCTCAGGGTGCTTTGCTGCCTCTTGGGTCCATTTACCAATGGAGCCAGCCCTGAATGGAGAAATGATTGTAACAGTAGCAGATACAAACACTCCATCATGTCACCTTCTTTCCAGAGGTCTGCTGCAGGACCTAGTGACAGGTATCCTCCGTGGCTACCCACTGTTCTTTGTTCTTACTCTTCCCACCCCCACATCTCCCTTCCCTTCTATCCTTAAACTCTGCAGACCCTCACCCTGGGCCTGTCTGTACTCAAAGTACTTAAGCAAGCTTAGCTCTGGGCTTTGAGCACCTCCTTCTTTTGCATTCATAGACACATCCTATTTGTTGAATGAGTAAATCTATGGGCCTCACTTATACTCCTACAGCTAGGGGGCAAGACTGAAGGCAAATGGTTAAGAACAAAGACATGCCAACTATACTCTCAAAAGCTAGTGATAATGTCCTCTAGGAGTGTGGGATCATGGGTGGTGGAGGTAGTTTAAGTTGGCTTGTTAGTAGTGATTGTTTAATGTCCAGGAATTGTGCAAGCTGGTTATTAAATCTTGGTAGTTTGGAACTGGCAATAGCGGGAATATTTATACCACAGACATGGGCGGGTAGTATAAACAGGGTTCATCCCCAGCCCCCACCCTAACTGAGCCAATTTGCCACCATACTGCTGGACATAATTCTCCTGGGTACAAAATCAGAAGCTGGGCAATGAGCAAGGTAGAGCTGAGTGTGAACATGTGAGTACTAAGTCAGGGCGCCTTGGGTTCACCTGTGTGACCACTTACTCAATCTGTGGCCTTGGGCAAGACAGGTGATGCCACTCAGCTCCTAGCACAGATGTGGCTCAGTGCAAGCCAGGCTGGAGACTTAGCAAATCAGGAGCTAGGCTGGAAGGTGGCCCAGCTGGTAAAGTGCTTGCTGTTCAGGCATGAGAACTGAATTCAGATCCCCAGCACCCACATACAGCTCCATGTAGTGGCATGTGCCTGTAACCCCAGGGCTAGAGATGCAAAGACAAGAGGACCCCCAGAACTTGCTGGATAGCTACTCTAGTCAATTCAGTGAACTTAGGTTCCATAAAAGTTGGTGGAGGGACTGAAGGACCTATTAGACATCAATCTCTGACCTCCATATGTATGCATATACACATGCACCTTCACCCACACATATGTGAACATGTACACACATACATGCAAACAGCATACAGGAGGGAGGGAGGAGAGAGAGCACTCACCAGGAAGCATAGGAAGACCTGGCACGTGGTCAGAACGCTTCAGTTCATGGCTTTCCTCTCCAGGTGTCAGTCAGCCCGGCTCTTTGGGCTCCCTTTCCTCACACGCTGTGGCTCTGGAGAACTCCATGGAAGATGAGCTACTGCGTCATCTGAGCTCAGTGCTCACCACACAGGAAGCCAAGGCCCCAGGTGCTGGCTCATTCTGTCATTGCCTCAGAGAGAGAAAAGCACTGGAATGTTCTCTGTGTCCTTTTGAGGCCATCTGTCAGCAGGTAGCTATGCCCAGGCAGCTGAAATCACTCAGCCTGCAGACCAGGACCCACACTCCTGTGGCATGACAGCAGCACAAAATTATCCTATCGAACTTGCCACATGCAACTCTAGAAGGTGTGGCCAGAGCTGCCAGTGCCCTGTCACATGTCCTTGGACAGGCTTTCCCCATAACTAATGGCTCTGCTCACCTCTGACTCAACCCCAGCATACAAGCTTCAGGAATAATCCTCAGTATGCTTGTGAGGGCTCAGCGGCTCCAATTTCTTCATCCTGCCCTTGTGTAAGGCAGCTCTGAGGCATGTCCCACCCTGTCTCTCAGAGGAACCATCTAGACAAAGCCCAGCCCCCCCCCACAGTGAAGTACTTTCACCTAATGGTTGCCTTCCCCTTCAACTCCCCCTCCCCAGCCATTACTCCCTGGAAAACCTTTGTTTAGTTGCAATAACGAAACACTTGAGGCTAGACATTTATAAAATCAAGAGGTTTACATGGCTTACAGTTCTGGTGGCTGGATGGCATGTCCAGGGTGATGCTGGCCTTGCAAGGGCCCTTTGGCTGCACCCAACATGGAAGATAAGTGAAGAGAAAACCAGCAGCTGCAGAGGGGGCAGCGGGGGGTGGAGTAGCTTTGCTATACAGCCCTCTGGTCCAGTGAGACCTCACTCCATGAGACCAGCATGAATCTCTGTGGAAGATGATGCCAAATGGCCTCCTCACAAGGCTCTACCTCTTAAAGGGCCCAGTACTTCTCAATATTGCATTACCACAGACAAGGCTCCTAGCACATGAACCTTTAGGGCACACACTCATGCCATAACCAAACCCCCTGCCTGAAGCATGAGCACTCACAGCTCTGTTTCAGAGTCTGCCTCCCTTGGCAAAGGATGGTGACTGTCCCCACCTCTAGGAAATGGGATTATGCACGAGACCAGGATCCAGCTCAGAGAAGGGAAGTGAGCTGAGCCTAGACTGACAAGTCAGGCTGGGGAGTTTTGGATAAGGAGTCATTCATCTTCAGCTCCCCTCCACCCTTCTAAATGCAATCCATACATCACCCTGGTAAACGCTTACTGCAGGTGTTGTACCAGGACCCAGAGTTATGGGCTTGCTGCAGACACCCCGAAGAGAACACAGAAGACATTTACTATGGAGTTGCCAGGATGGCTTTTCTGTTAGTAATTGTGAAAGATGGCAGTTATTAAGTTCTTACTCTGTCAGACACCGTGACACAAAGTGATGACCTCGTCCAGCCTCCACAACACTACGTGGTAGGCACTATGATTTTTTATTGTATTTATTTATTTGTTTGTTTATTTTTTTTCTATTTTTTTAGAAGTAGCATTCTTTTTTTTTGTTGTTCATTTTTTATTTATTTATTTGAGAGCAACAGACATAGAGAGAAAGACAGATAGAGGGAGAGAGAGAGAATGGGCACGCCAGGGCTTCCAGCCTCTACAAACGAACTCCAGACGCGTGCGCCCCCTTGTGCATCTGGCTAACGTGGGACCTGGGGAACTGAGCCTCGAACCGGGGTCCTTAGGCTTCACAGGCAAGCGCTTAACTGCTAAGCCATCTCTCCAGCCCAATGTTTGTTTATTTTTTGTGGCTGAAGGAGTTGAGCCTTACGGAGGGTCAAGCATTTCTCTTGAGGCACCCAGCGCAGTTAAGAGCCACAGCAAAGAAGGCAGCCAGCCGGCCCTCATGCTTTTGGGAGGGCACAATGAAGGTCAATGGGTCACATCCTTCCATCCCTCCTGCACCTTGACCACAGCACCCATGCAATGAGGCACTTGGCTCATTTGTTCCGTCTCCCTAGGAATGTGGAAGAAGTCTTCAAACCTTTCTCCAGCCTTCTGCTTCTGCATGAGCCCACTGTTCATTACAGGTAGACTAGGCAAAGGGGCATGAATCCACTGTGACAAAGAAAGCAAAGAAATTCTCCTCCCTCTCCCCCAGTGATGCTCACCTGGGAAAGGAAAGCCCACCAAGGTTCTGCGTTTTTTAAATGCTGGCTATAAACATCTTAATGTGGCCAAATGGCTCAGTCAAGATGGAAACGTTTTGTTCCCAGTAGCTGAGCCATCAGCCATCTCAGACAGCACCCCTCAGCAGCCGTGCGGGCATCAGAAGAAAGGGAATCCCGTCCTGTCGCTTGGGTGGTGCTCGTCCCCCCTCTCCCACCAAGCCTGACCACTGCCCATTAAAGCTGTCATACTCGGTCTGCTTCTGCAGGAGTGCACCGTCACCAGGATGCTCCAGTGCTGGGCTGCAACACGCGTCAGCCCCTTGAGCAACGCAGCAGCCCCGCTGGAGAAGGCCCTGCCTGCAGCGCGGACGCTCGCAGAGGAGAGCGCTTGGCAGGGGCCCCGGCGTCTGGGATACAGGGGTCACCATGGCTGGATTTCAACAAGCTGGCTTCGATTACTTGGCATTCAGCTCTGTGCTCTCGGAGCCTAGCCAGGTCAACCTGACCCAAGGCCGTCACCCCAGAGGACTGTGAAATAACATGAACAGTTGGCTGGCCACTGCTGACCAGGGCCTGAAAGCCAAAGTCTCGGTTGCTAAGGGCTTTGGCTGGCTTGTTCTGGAAACCATCCACCTCCGCCTGCAAATGACTGTAGCTCCTGAGGGAGCTGTTGGGATAGGGTGGGGGAGAGAGGGAAGAAAGAAAGGAAGGATGGAGGGAGGAAGGAAGGGGAGGACTATCCCTGAAGGCTGGATTTTCAGGCTCCAAGGTCCTCTATGGGTAGAATTGGCCGAGGAAGGAACTAGAAGAAGAGTGGAGCTTTTGATGAAGAAACCACAGTCAGTCAGTCTGTCTGTCTCTTTCTCTCTTCCTTGACTAATAAAAAATTTAAGGAGACAGACTCTAACAGCATTGGGATTAGGAATGGCTGAACGAGGCTCAGTCATGCATATATAAAATCGGACCCCGACCTTATTTTAAAATTCCATATTTTGTTCTGCACAAGTTTTACATTCATTCTGCCAGTTTTCAAGGGATGTATTGCGATGACATTCACCTCACTGATGGAGAGTTTTGTTGTTGTTTTGAGAGACTGGGGATGGAACAGAGTGCTTTGTGCAACCTGGCGGGGGCTCTGCCACTGAGCCACATCCCCAGGGGTGAGTGAGGTTTTTGATGCCCATTGGAATCTGCCTCAGAAGCAATGGCCTCGCCTGTTCTACACTTGTCCGGGCCTTGCTACCGTGAGTGTGTGTGTGTGTGTGTGTGTGTGTGTGTGTGTGTGTGTGTGTGTCATTTACATGCACATAAGAAAACAAGCTAACCTGGCTGGGGAGGTGGCTCAGTGGGGAATGTGATTGCCAGCAAGCATGAGGCCCTGAGGACCTGGCTTTGGATCCCCGGCACCCATGTAAGAGCTGGGTGTGGTGGTACATGCCTGTAATCCCAGAACTGGGGAAGCAAAGACAAGACGATTGCTGGGGTGTGCTTGCTAGCTAGCAGCCAAAGTGATAAGCTGCAGGGCTCAGCGAGAGTCACTGTCTCAACAAATTTGATGAAGGTCCGGGCTAGGGAGGTGGCTTAATGGATAAAGCGTTTGCCACTTAAGTCTGACTAGCTGGGTTCAGCTCTCCAGCCCCCCTGCTAAAGCCAGGAGCCATAGCAAGTTTCTGTCATGGGACGATACTGGTGCCAACATGGGAGACAGACACAGAAGATCTTCCCCGAAACTTGAAGGCCAGCTGGCCTGGTGAACACAGAAGTGAATCACAAGAATGAGAGACCTTGCCTCAAAAACTGACATGGAAGGGGTGGAGAAATGACTTAGTGGTTAATGCACTTGCCACGAAGCCTAGGGATCTGGGTTCAAGTCCCCAGTACATACATAAAGCCAGATGCACAAGGTGGCCCATGCATCTGGAGTTTGTTTGCAGTAGCTGAAAGCCCTGGGGCATCCATTCTCTCCCTCCGTCTCCCCACAAATAAATAAAATATTTTTTAAAACTGAGGTGAAAACAAGAATCAGTTCCAGAAAGTTGTCCTCTGACCTCCACACCTGTGCTGTGAACACACGCACTATCTAACACACACACACACACACACACACACACACACACACACACACACACACACACACCATAGTCCACATAATAATGTCTCGGGCTGGCGAGATGGCTTAGTGGTTAAGACATTTGCCTGCAAAGCTAAAGGATCCCAATTCGATTCTTCAGGACCCACATAAGCCAGATGCACAAGTGGGCACATGCATCTGGAGTTCCTTTGCAGTGGCTAGAGGCCCTGGTGCACCCATATTCTCTCTCTCTCCCTCCCAAATAAATAAATAAATAATGTCTCCATCACTATCTGGTCACACGTGGGCTCTCCTCTCTCTCTCTTCCCCATACCTAACCTTTCTGTTCTGCCTGCTCATGCCCTTGGAGAATACATGCTTGCTTCCATTCTTTTTTTGAATTTTTTTTTTTTTTTTTTGAGGTAGGGTCTCACTCTGGCCCAGGCTGACCTGGAATTCACTATGTGGTCTTAGCAACTAAATGATATATCTGACATCCACCTCTGGCCCCCACACACGCTCATGCATGTGCACACGCACACACACACACACACACACACACTCACACACACACACATGCTCTCACACACGTACAGATACACACGTACCACATGCACATGAAAAGGAAAAGAAGCCAGCCTAATGGTCTGGCCTTCTTGGCGCTCTCTCTGCTGCTTTTATTCCTGCAACAGTGGGTGGCTGGCCACAGCCACGCCAATGAGGAGTGTCACTTGGGAGACGTGTGGTTAGGCCACCATGGCGATGGTCCAGCCATCTCTGCCTGCGCCCCACCCAACCGCCCACACTTCTCTGTGCTTCAGACATCATGGTCAGCTTTGTGCTTCTAGGTTCCCACGTGCAGAATGCCATGCCATCTATGAATTCCTCAGGGAAAGGGCCAGCAGGGCTTAGCGGAGTAAAATCTCTGAGCCCCTTGCCACCAGGTGGGAGCATTCAGGTGTGTGCTCCACGCTGCGAGACAGCACTTACTCCAGGGAAATAAGCTCTGCTTACCCACAGTGGCATCTGGCTGGATAACACTTCCTGACCAGGAACCAGCCCTCTTTTTCCTCTTGGGGAGTCTGTATCTATTCTCAAAGTAACAATTACATTTGATTCTCTGCCTCCATGCCTGCTTCTGCTAAGAAGGGCATCTGACAATACCATGGATGCCGTCCTCTGTCCTCCTGTGGATGACAGCCATTGTTGCCTGAATCACAGCTGTGACTATGTCAAGCTTCTGCTGACATTCAGGTGTGAGGGTCATTAAACTCTGACCGAGCTTCCAGCCCCTCCCTCGAGCTCCTCCCTCCTAGCTGTGCAGAGTTCCCCAGATGCACTCGATCTGTGGAGAGATACTTGATTATGCAGGAGGAGAGCCCACACAGTTTGAGGGGCCAGACACCCATCAGGACATGGTCTCCATCACCATCTGGTCACACCGGCTCTCCTCTCTCTCTCTCTCTCTCTCTCTCTCTCTCTCTCTCTCTCTCTCTCTTCCCCACACCTAACGTTTCTGTTCTGCCTGCTCTTTCCCTTGGAGAATACATGCTTTCATTCTTTTGTTTTGTTTTGCAAGGTAGGGTCTCACTCTAGCCCAGGCTGACCTGGAATTCACTTATGTAGTCTCAGGGTGGGCTCTAACTCATGGCGATCCTCCTACCTCTGCCTCCCGCGTGCTGGAATTAAAGGTGTGTGCCTCCATGCCAGCCCTCATGCTTCCATTCTTGAACAACTTGTCCTGCTGGGAGTTTCTGACCCCAGAAAGGAGCCAACAATGGCCTGTCCTGCTGTGGGTGGGAAGGACTAACCACTTCCTTGCCTCAGGGTTATCTGCCTCAGTAGGCCTGCTTTCTTCTGTGTGTGTGTCACCTGACAATTTATTTCACTCCACTCCTGTCACCCTGAGGTCTTGGTCTCCAGAGTCCCCCTTGAAGGGAGGGTCTGACCTCACTTCGCACTCCCCATTCTGACCAGGGCCTTCCAGGGACTGATGAGGACTAATGTCCTTGATGGATCACAGAAACCTGTCTCGTCCCGCTCACCAACAGAAAGAGAAATAGCTTCTGAGCTTCCCCCCAGCCCTCCTCAGTCTGCACTCAAACCTCCACTAGGCAGCTGCCTCCATCCGGCCACACAACCTGAGCATGGGCCAAGTCCTCTCCCATAACGCATGATGGTTTTCCTGCATGATCTGTCTATGATCTGTGCCCTACCCAGTGGCATTTTTGGTGGTTTTATTTTGTGACAGCATCTGACTATGTATTGCATGTTGGCTTTGAACTCACGATCATCCTGTCTCAGCTTCCCAAGTGCTGGGATGACAGGTGTGCCACCTCACAAGACTTTCCCCATGTGTATCAGTCTGCCATTGCCCTGGCAGTGCTGGGGAACAAGCAACTCCCAACCTGGGGGCGGAGTGTGAAAACACATGCTGACCCTGCCCTGTGAGGTTGAACTTCAGACTGAGCTCTGCACACACATCTGTTCCTGACATCGGCAAACCAGAAAGCGTTGGCTTCGTAGTGCATGGCAGGAATGCCAGAGGCCAAGTCCAACACATATAAAGTCTCTTCTTGGGTAATGGTTACTGGCACCCCAGTGTCAGTCATGAGGGCAGACATTCAGTCAGGAAGTACTCTGCTCCCTATGAGGAGTTTGCTGAGCAGTGATACAATGAAACCACGCTATTCCTGTAGCTTTATCTTGAGCCTTCCCCCAGCCCCCACGCCTCATGCCCTACACAACCATGCTCAAGGTAGGCAGAAAATTTGGAGCCTGGGGGCCTTTGCACATCTCTGCAGTTCCTTCGCCTTCAGGTTTCTGTTCCCCTCTTACATCCTTGAGCAAACCCGTTCTCATCCCCAGACCAAGTCATCCCCTGGTTAAGCCTGCCTAGCAGACCTGGCTCTGTCCTTAGTCCCTGGCCTGCTTTCAGGACGTCGCCTCCCTGAGCACCCTAACGAAAGTTCCCACTAGCCTGCCTCTTCCATGACCTCCCCATGTCTTGTCTCTTCTGCTCCTTCCCGGAATGCACAGCTCCTGAGCACAGCTGCCCGGAGCCGCAGGTTACAGGCACACACTGTGGGTGCCTAGCAACTGCAGTGGGCGGTGCTTCACTGGTCATTATTCTGCAGCCATGCCACACATGAGCCCTGGGGAAAGGAAGTGTCCATGCCTCCCTCAGCCATCCCCAGATCGCCAGGCTGAACCAGGGTCTGCCTCAGGGCAGGAATTCCAACAGCTTCGGGTGGATATCAGAATAGTGTCTCAGCCTGGCATGTGTGAGCTCTACTTAGGGAGTGTGGCTGGGCTTGCTGGTCATGTCACGTGCCACATCCTTCAAGCAGGGCCAGGCAGGCGCTGGTCTTCCATAAGTGTGTGTCGGTCAAGGAAACGCACTCCAAGACTGAGTTCCCACCAGGGACACCAGAACAGCTGGGTGAGAGGGAACACGTGGGGATGCGACAGAAGAGGGGAAGGAAGTCAGGTAG
Organism: Jaculus jaculus; assembly: GCF_020740685.1. Classification (NCBI taxonomy): domain Eukaryota; kingdom Metazoa; phylum Chordata; class Mammalia; order Rodentia; family Dipodidae; genus Jaculus; species Jaculus jaculus. Next base: position 47,712,301 of record NC_059115.1, on the reverse strand, counting down.
GGCATGGCCCCAAGTGCTGTGAGCCACTGTGTATGTGGTGCAGAGCATGGAGGGACAATGAGCCTGGGGTGTATCCATCAACCCCAACAACCATCAATCCTCAGTATGGCTAAGGAGGGCCACTGGGAACCTAGGAGAGTCAGGGAGATAGGCACTCCATAACCTCTGGCCTGGATTATGCCAGGGCTGAGCTGCTTGGCATCCAAAAAAAGCCCTCAGGCAGGCTAGCCTGATGCCTTAGTCAGATCACCCTGCCCAGGCATGAAGGGAAGCTGACCCTGTACCAGTCCAAGGCCCCTGGCATTTGTCTGGAGGACATGATGTGAGTCACAAGACAGGGTGAGAAGGAACACACCCACACAAGCTTCTGTGAGGACGGGCAGCTCAGGGTACTTAGGAGAGAGGTCCTTTCCGTGAGGGATGACTCTCAAAGCCTCGAAGGGCCTAGAAGATTCCGGAGTCCAGGCTCAGAGCTGTGGCAGGTGTTTGGCCATCCACTCCCAATTTCTCAGCGATAATGGCTTCTTTAAAAGCCTGTGTGGGAAGGTGAACAGGTGATCCTTCTCTACAGAAAGCTCAGAGAAGGTAGGAACGTGACCACATGTGGCTTTGTTACGTAACTCCAGAGTTTGTCTTCACATGCTGTGGGCCATGCTCCATGACCTGGGCACAGGTGCCCTGCGGCTTGCAGACGTGAAAAGACAAAACAGGGACATTGTGTGGCCCAACATGGTGTGGGCTCAGGGGTGCTCCCTGAGGGGGAGTTTTGCCTCCCCTCTGGCCAAGCATGGGTGGAAGAGCACCTTCGTGTAAGAGGCGTAGCCCTTTGCCCTGCAAGACTACTAGATCTCAGGAGCATGACCCTCCTGTGTCTGCCTCCTCAGCTCTGTGCTTGCAGCGGGACATTGCTCAAACACTCCGTGCGTTTCTTCATCTCACACTCACCGGTGACCTTCCCACACGCCAGGGGCTGAGCAGGGCTGGAATGACCTGCTGGGAATAAGACAAGCAATCCACTTCAAGAAGTTTCTATGCAGAAACTCAAAAAGGACATATGTCAGGGGGAGTGAGGTGCTAACAACATTAGGCAGGAGATGAGGATTGGGACACAACACCCCAACCTAGGGTCTCTTGGCATGTGATGAAGTACCAGAAGCAGGAGGGCCCCTCCCTTCTATGCCCACCCTCTTAGAAGCAGGTCATGAGCGCACTGTCTGGCCCTTCTCTGGAGTAGGTCACAGGACCCTGCTGTGAGGGGGTCTGCTCTGTGAACATCCTTGCCTCTGAAGACACAGGACCTCAGAGAAGAATCTGAACAGACAGGCCTGGACAAGTCCCCCAGGTTATTACCACTGCCCCAGAGCCCCCCACCTTTGTCCAATCAGCTTCTCCATGACTACCCATAATCCATTGAACCACACACTCACAAAGTGCATTCAGGGATGAGGAGGTGGCTCAGTGAGTTAAGTGTCTGCCTCGCAAGCGTAAGTTCAGCCCCAGCCCCAGCCCCACAATGCCCATGTAAAACTGCCCGGTGTGGCGATGCACACTTGTGGTCTCAGCACTAGGGAGGCGGACACAGGCCCGTCTAGCCTATTTGACAAGTTGCGGGCCAGTGAGAGAGGCTGTCTCAAAAAAAAAAAAAAATGTGGATGACGTTCCTGAGCCCCAGCCTCCACATGTACATACACACATGTATGTGAGCACCTCACATAAACATATACCCATACGTATGTTCACACACACATACATGCACACACGAACAAACGCACAGTGCCCCATCACTTCTGAAGGCTCCTGGGCCTTAAGACGAATGTGTATTCTTCTCCCCATCATCTGTCTCTTGCTGTGGGTGCCTTGGCCTTGTGCCAGTCATGGGTGCAGAAACAATAGTCTCCTGCCCTATGGGAGGCAAGGGGATGGAGGGTGCAGGGTGTCACTTGTTTTCTGACAAAACATAAGCTCGACCCCATGGTCACACTTAAGTAACAGGAACCCCTGCATTGGCCGCAACAGGTCACCAGGGCCTTGCATATCGCATCTGCTAGTACAGTGTGAACTTCATTTTGACTTGGATTCAAATAAACTTCTTTTAGTCAGTAGGGTCCATTCATTTTCTCATTTTTGTTTTTGTTTCAAGGTTTTTTTGTGTGTGTGTGTAAACAACTGAGTCATTTGTCCTACAGGATCTCCTACAGTCCGGACCTTGCTGGCTGCATTCTGGGCTGTCATTTCATCCGTTGGGAGGTGTCACTTGAAGCAGGGTGTGACGAATGAGCCAGGGCCTGGATGAAGGGTGCCCGGGGGGAGAGGCCCGCGGCTGGTGAGCTCCCATGCTTTCTTAGCATAACTGCTCATGACTGTGACCTTGTAAACCCCATTCTCTCCTCAGGCAAGGCCCTCCACTCCACTACTGCAAGGGACGCTGCCCAATCTGTACTCCACTGAGCTAAGCCACCCCCATCATTTTGCAGTAAAATGCTTGTGGTTTAAAGCTTTTGGGGGCTGGAGAGATGGCTTAGCGGTTAAGCGCTTGCCTGTGAAGCCTAAGGACCCCGGTTCGAGGCTCGGTTCCCCAGGACCCACGTTAGCCAGATGCACAAGGGGGCGCACGTGTCTGGAGTTCGTTTGCAGAGGCTGGAAGCCCTGGCATGCCCATTCTCTCTCTCTCTCTCTCCCTCTATCTGTCTTTCTCTCTGTGTCTGTCGCTCTCAAATAAATAAATAAATAATGAACAAAAAAAAATATTAAAAAAAAAATAAAATAAAGCTTTTGGCCTGAAAACACAAATCTTTCTCAATAGGGCAAATCAACCCAGCAAAGTATGTCTGTGAGATGGAATTCTACTCAGCAATGAAAAATACATGAGCAACATATTGAACAAGAGAAGCTAGGTAGAAATCGGCCTTCATTCTGTAGAACTTAAAAACAGGGGAAACTACTCTATGATGATAATGGTACTTTCTTAGAGGGGCAATAGTGACTGGGAAGGGGCATGAGAGAAGCTTCTAGGAAGGGGATGTTCCACAATTTTATCTGCACAGTAAGCGCATGGTTGAACCCATATGTAATAATTCCTCACACTTAAGATGGTTAAGCCTGTCTGCATGTAAATTAGAGGTCCACTTTTAAAAATCAGAACTAAATATCAGCTGCCGTTTGGATGCAGGCAGACCTAACCATCGGTTAACTGTCCTTTGCCGATGTCCCAAACACCCAGGAGCATCCTTAGAGTGCAGTGGGATGGAGCATGCATTGCCGAACTTGCCTATAAACCACAAGCATGATATCTGGTACACAGGACAGCCTATATATATATATGTATGTATGTATGTATGTATGTATCAGACAATATATATATGTATATATGTATATGTATATCAGCTATTGTCCTTGCTGATTGTGCCTGGCACCCACACTCAAGCCACAGACGCCCAGCAGCCCAACTTCACATGACACGTCTCTCTGAGGCTCTCCAGGCGTCTCCGGTGGGTGGGACCTGCTCCGTAACCACCAGCCCAGCTCTTCCAACAGGTGGCTGCAGCTGGCACCAATGGTAGCTCAGTGTTGGACTGTCTGACTACCAGCACCTGCCACGTCTCCCCAGGGCTGGGGATGTGAAAGTTCTAGAAAGTTCTAGGGGCAACATCCTCATTCCTGCCTAACAGGACTGTCTCTGTGGAGCAAACTGTTCAAGAAATCATAGATTAGGGACTAATCTCAACACTCACTTCTTCCTACCCGCAGGATACCTGCTAAAACAGACCATTTGTTGTGTCTGCTGTTGTCTGCAACTGCCATCCATGGCCTGCTCAGCTTTGTCCCCGCATCCTCAGGCAGTGGCTGCAGGGATATCCTGGTCCAGATCCAGACCTTTTGGCCACTTTGAGACGCTCCACAAAGCAGGACTTTATGACTCTTGGCTGTTACTTTTGGCAAATGTATTTAAGTGGAAAAGACGTGTAGAAAAGTACAGATCAAGTGCATAGTTCAATGATTTTTTTTTTTCAAGGTAGGGTCTCACTCTAGTCTAGGATGACCTGGAATTCACCATGTAGTCTCAACATGGCCTCCAACTCACGGTGATCCACCTGTCTTTGCCTCCTGAGTGTTGGGATTAAAGATGTGCGCCACCACGCCTGGCTTTAGTTCAATGATTTTGCACAGAATGAACACAAACTCAGACCAAGAACCAAACAACATCAAACACTTAGCGAAGCTTCCCCAGACCATGGC